>NW_027528417.1:4249036-4463656 GCF_008692635.1 Crocuta crocuta
CCTAATGTTAATGCCTTTTAACAGAGAACCAATCCAGACATTAAGAAAAATTAGACATATAGACAAGGGAAGGTGCCCAAGTACATGAAGTTGAAAAACCAAGTTAAAAAGTATTATTTATACATTTAAAATATAAATACTATATTTATATTTTGTAATAAATACTGTTTGTATAGGCATAAAACAGAAGTTTGGAAAAGTATATACTGAATGGCTAGAGTGATTAACTGTAGAAGAATAGAATTCAAGAGGGGGGGATTTATTTTTCTTAACTTTTTTGGGAGGCACCTTCAAGATACTGAGGATGAGAAATACTAAGAATTTGCCTACTATACCATGGCCTACAACATTTTACTGTTTTACAGTTGCCCATTACTACCTATAACATAATTACGCATACACACATACACCTAAGTGTAGATGCACGTGTATCTATCACATTCAGTGCAAGTGTATTTACTTTGTAATCTTCTGTATTATTTAAATGTTCTACAATAACTGCAATAAGCATATATTTCTTTTATCTCATAAATAAGTAAATAAATAACAATACCAAAGACTTATTTCAGTATACTGAAAAAAGAGAGAGGGGAGGAGACCGGGAGAAAGGCAGAAGAACCTACCCGAATGATGAATCTGATAGCTGCACATCCAGAAGTTGCCATGACTTTTGCACTATTGGGGACGAGATTAAAAAGCGTAGGGACAATGGCTTCAGCGCCATGATCAAACTTGTTTCCCAAAACTGTTGAAAGATGTCTACAAAAGAAGACCAAAGAATGTTTGTTTGTTTTTTTTATGTTTGTTTGATTTTTAAGTTATTGTTAAGTACAGGTAGGATCTTTAAAAATCTTATTGAATTACTTAAAAAATATTCTCATTGAATTAACTTTAAGTTAATTTTTATTTAAGTTATTGTTATTTTTTATTTTAACCAGTTCTAACAGCAGAAAAACAAAAGAGAAAGGGAAGTGCAAATATTACTCATTTCCTTCTTTTCCCCCCTCTTTAATTGTCTAGCCCAAAGCTGAAATCTGGCATTTTACCATACTTTACAATGGCAAAGCCAAGCCATCTGATCTCAGAATTTAACCATCATCTTGACAGGTAAAAACATTCAGCCCTGATTGCCCTGACTTTTATTAGTCTTTATCCATCAGATATGTCTACTTGATGCCCTGATATCAATTTTAAATTCAACATATTTTACAAACAAGTTCAAAATCTTTACCCAAATCACTACTTCTCAAGACAGCCACTATTTCTATTAACGAGACTACCACTATTTTTTTTGGTCAGCAATACTCTCCTACATCTTTGGTGTAGGATTCCAGAATTTTTGACTGAAAATACACGTCTATAACATGGTAGTTAGTTGGGTGACCCTAAGGATGTCTATCTTTTCTTTCCAATTTTGTAGTTAAACAACTAAATTCAGTCATTAATTGCATGATTTAGTTAGAACACTTTGGAAAGATCACTCACAGTTCTGACAACTGCTTCCTTTCTATATATCTTATTTAAAGTACACCATTGGGATACACTTAGCTCCAAAAATTCATGCTCTTGATTCAAAGAGGAACTCAGACTCAGGCTTATTTACTAGCGTTCAGTTATACTTTCAGTTTTCTAACGTCTAAACTTGTGGGCAAAGAGGAACCTCAAATGAGAAGCAAGCAGACAGTGTGGTCTTCCTTTAAAAAGTGAGTTTTGTTCTGGCAGGCAGGTGATGTACTTGGGAATCAGCTCGATCTTTATTATTGAAAGGAGCCTTATTTTAGAACCATTTTAGTACTATTCCTATACAGTGGCCTTTCTGGGACCTCTGTGAATGCCCGGGGTGTTCAACGAGGTTTCTGCATTCTGACCCATCGGAACTTGAACCTCCCCCAGCCCGAAGGAGCTCTGGGAGCTATTGTTTACCAGCAGCAGCTTCCAGCAGCAGCAGCAGCTCTCTCCCATCCGGGGAGCTGCACCTTTCACGGGCACAGATTAGTGTTCAGCGAGGCTCGTGGGATGCCTTATGCAGCAGGATCTCTAGAGCTCTTTCGCTATTCCTCTCCCTACTCTTCCGGATTCTGCATTGCAAACTGTAACCACTTCAGCCTTCCGAAACGCCAATCTCTGTTTCTCCTTCAACTCAATGAAACGGTCTTGCTCTGCCTGGGTTCTTTCTTCCTTCTCCATGGTCCAGAAAGTATCTTTTAGTCAAAACTGTGCTGATTATACTGCTCAACTGATTTGTTTCTTTCAAGAACCACAGTCCTGCTCTGTCCACTGTCCACTATCTAGAAACAGCTGTTCTGCATGTTCCATCCACTTTTCGGCAAGAGAGCTAGTTCTGTACCGACATGTTGCATCGTTAGCTAGAAGCAGAATTCTCGCCAGGGAGTATTTTTCAAGGTTATATTTTCTAGATTTCTGTTTTCCTTTTTATTATTGCTTTTAAGAGACATTCAGTTATTTTGTATATTGAGTTGTAGCTAACATCTTGTTAAAGACACTTAATTATCATAATTTACCTATATATGCTTGTGGTTTTCTGAATGGATAATTATATCATCTGTGAATAATGTCAGTTTTGTTCCTTTTCTAGCAATCCACATAGTTTTCATTTCCTGGGCTATTTCCCCCACTGCTCTGACCACGACATCTAATATAATTCTGATTACAGATATTTATAGCAGGCATCTTTGTGTTCCCTAGCTTCAAAGGAATGTTTATATAACAACAGTACTCAGATCAGAAATAGAGGCAAAAGAAATTGAAGTGTCGTACCATATTAGAATTTTGGGAAAAACTTAGATATTGATAAGTTAATGGCACACGTTATAATTCCAGGATAACTGTTAAAGTTTTGGAACTAGAAGGCTTAGTATCCAAATCAGTAAAAACAGAACAGTTCTCAGAGCCATTCATTTTCTTCTTATACACTTAGTGACCAAAAATGAACCAGTGGGCTTTAGACATATAAGCACCTTTTAACATTTTTGTTAAGAAAGATTAAAAAAGAAAGAAACAAATCACACAAACTGAATCCTTCTTTATAATAAAAATTATTTCTGGATCACATACATGCTGTTTTGGGGTTATCCTGCTACTAAAGGCTTTACTTAATGAGCACTGAATCACTGAGTACTAAATTTTCTCATAAAAAAAGACTAATCCAGAAAGAACATACTTACGCTACAGTAATGCAAGCTTCTCTAACCACCTGGGATCTAAGATCCTTCGCTGAAAGTTTCAGTGCTCCGTCCAACAAGCGTAAATGTTGGAAAAAACAGTCATATTGTGCAGCTCCAGCAACAAGCAATGATCGAATCTTCTTAAGCTAAAGTAAAGAGAACTTTCATTATTGACATAAACAGTGTCAGTGCAAAAAAAAAAAAAAAAAGTTAACAAAACTTCATTATTTAAACAAAATTTAAAAAGTAACATTTCAGGGGTGCCTGTGTGGCTCAGTCAGTTAAGCGTCTGACTTCGGCTCAGGTCATGATCTCACGGTTCATGGGTTTGAGCCCTGCGTCGGGCTCTCTGCTGACAGCGCAGAGCCTGGACCGTTTCAGATTCTGTATCTCCCTCTCTCTCTGACCCTCCCCTGCTCACGCTGTCTCTTTCTCTCTCTCAGAAATAAATAAAAAACATTAAAAAAAAGTAACATTTCAGTATATTTGTATAGCTACATTCAGACATTTTAACAGTATTAAATGTATTTTATAAACAAACATGCAAACCACAAAAAGCTTTCTGGAAAAGAACGTTATGTATAGATTTAGTTATATACATAATGGACATACGTAATGTATGAATAGGTAAGTAAATTTTAAAGTTTTAAGGACGTCTTTTTATTGGGTAAAATGCACATTAACATAAAATTATTTTAAACATTTTAAAGTATATATACAACTCAGTGACATTAGGTACATTCAAAATGGGCAAACATTACCACTGTCTACCAAGGATGCTATTTTCAAAGGGGCCAAAGTTGGAACCTGTATTCACTCACAAGCAAAAGTGCAGAATCAAATGGCCAACTACTGTGCCAGGTTCATATTTTAATGCGGTCACATTTATTTCGTGAAATAAATAGCTCTTTCTCCCTATTTCTATCCTTCAGCATGACTTTTTAATAGAAGGTTGACAAACATGCTCCACAGGAACACCGGACATGCCAATAAAGTCACATAACCAAAAGACACCCACAGGGCACATCTGTGCTCACACACGGAGGAGCTAAAAGTTTACCTATCATATCCATTTTTATGTATAATTTCACATTAAACTCTGAGGTCCTCTAAAATTTTAAGAGATCTTTAAAACTAAATCAGGGGCGCCTGGGTGGCTCAGTTGGATAAGCATCTGACTTCAGCTTGGGTCATGATCTCACGGTTCGTGGGTTCGAGCCCCACGTCGGGCTCTGTGCTGACAGCTCAGAGCCTGGAGCTGCTTCAGATTCTGTGTCTCCCTCTCTCTCTGTCCCTCCCCTGCTCATACTTTGTCTCTCTCAAAAATAAACAAACATTAAAAAAATCTAAAAAAAAAAGATAAAAAAATAAAACTAAAGCAGATGGATTAACAAAGAAAAACATAAAAAAGATACTATAATAGTATGACAAAAATCTGGAAGGAGAGTTAAATCAGAAGACACCTAAACAAGATTAACTAAAAACAAAACAAATCACAATATGGTATGAAAAATTATGTGTAACAGAGGAGTACGATATACAAAGAATGACAATAAAGTGAGAAAAAGACAAATAATCCAATATTAAGTTAGGCCAAATAAATACATGAAAATGTGCTCATCCTTACTAGAGATAAGCAAATGCTAAATTACAATAAAGAGACATCATTTTTCTCCATCAGACTTAACAGCATCCAGTATGAGAAAGAAAACAGATGTTCTTATTGTAAGGAAGATTATGAGTCACTAACACCTTTGTTCAAAACATCTTATCAATATCTACTAAAATAAAATTATACCTATTCTCTACTCAACAAGCTCACTTTAAAAAATTTAACCTACAACAAAACACCAGTGTTATAAATGTGTGCAAGGATGTTTCTTGCGATGCTGTCAAAATAGCAATAAAGAAAAAGCAACTGTTAAGTCTGTTAAATGGGAAATGTTTAGTAAATTACATGGTATCTTTTAACTAAGGAATATATGTACATACTGATCTGCACTCAATATACCTGAGCAACTATTATATGCTTGGCACCTATAGCAAAAGTACCAAATGGGCATGATTTATGAAAGAAAGTGAATGAAAATAAGTTATTAATATACCTAGTATGATCTCAATTTATGTTTATAAAAGGAGCGTGTGTGTGTGTGTGTGTGTGTGTGTGTGTGTGCAATCTCTCTTTATCTTATCATACATTCACAGAGAAGAGGATATACTCCAAAATGAAACATTGGTTTCCTTAATAGGAAGTAAACTATTAACTTTTTCCTTATAAATCTTCTGTACTGTTTTCACTTATTAAAATGAGCCTATGTCACTTTTCTTTTATTTTTTTAATGTTTTTTTATTTATTTCTGAGAGAAAGAGTCTCGGCACAAGCAGGGGAGGGTCAGAGAGAGAGGGAGACACAGAATCTAAAACAGGCTCCAGGCTCTGAGCTGTCAGCACAGAACCCGAAGTGGGGCTTGAACCCACGAACCGTGAGATCATGACCTGAGCCAAAGCTGGACGCTTAACCGACTGAGCCACCCAGGCGCCTGCCTATGTCACTTTTCTAATTAAAAAAATTAAAAGACCATCTATATGTTTCCAAAAGAGTTGTTTCAAAGTAAAAGAAAAAACTCATTTTTTTAAAAAGTAACCTCACCCAAAGTGGGGCTTGAACTCACAACTCCTTGGACTCTTGACCCCAAGGACTGAGCCAGCCAGGGGCCCCAACAAGAAACTCTTAAGTACCAAGTTTGTGTTTCATATTGACAACATCTAATTTGTGCTGTTTCTCCACAGACTGCCTATGACATGTCTTCCCATCTCCTACTGACCTCAGAGTTGAAGATAGAGTAATGAACCATATTTAACAAAAACGGGACATATTTTCTATGAAAATACTTTAATACCGTAAAATATGTAAACTTCCTATTAAAGAGAAGCTTAAATTCTTTTGTTCGTAGAGTCATAAAGGCCAATTTTCAAAAGGCCGTATGTGATTGGTTAATCAAAGTGGAGGTAGAGACCAGGCTGCTCTCGGAGTAGAAGACTTCTGGCATTTTAAGGACATGGAGGTACTTACCTGGAATACCACATGTAAATTTGACAAATTTACAAATTTTAACATATACAGTCCTTTGTCAATGTAGAAATTATTTTTAAAATATTTATCAAATATTTTCTCGAGGAATTTGGGCTAAATTATTCTTTTTTTTTTAATTAAGTTTATTTGAGAGAGAGAGAATGCACGCCAAGTGGGGAAGGGGCAGAGAGAAATGGAGAGAGAGAGAGACTCCCAGGCAGGCTCCATGCTGTCAGTGCAGAGCCTGATGCAGAGCTTGAATCCACGAACTGCAAAATCATGACTCAAACTGAAATCAAGAGTTGGAAGCTTAACTAACTAGCCACCCAGGTGTCCTCCCAAGTAAAAAATTCTTTTTTTAAAAAAAATATTTATTTTTGAAAGAGAGAGAGAAAACACAAGTAGGGGAGGAACAGAGAGAGAGGGAGACACAAAATCCGAAGCAGGCTCCAGGCTTTGAGCTGTCAGCACAGAGCCCGACATGGGGCTTGAACCCACGAACCAGGAGATCATGACCTCAGCTGATATCCAGGGCTTAATTGACTGAGCCATCCCCAGGCGCCCCTGAATAAAATATTCTTAACTCAAGGATATGAGACTTTTTCCTTTTCACATCATGGGTGAAAAATACTTATCGTATTCAGAGACGTGAGAAAAGAAAGAAAAACGGCCAAACAGACATATCATCAACTTCCGTCACTACTATGTAAGTATCAAGCATGCAGGCAAAGCGAGCTGCTTTATCAGAGCCTTCTAGGAGCTGAGAACATGGCTGAGGAACAGCTACGTTCACCGCAGCACACAGAGCCACTGCCCAGGGACATAAGCGAAGCTCACACTTTCCTGCTCAGTCAAGAGGAAGCACATGCAGGGGTGCCTGGGTGGCTCAGGTGGTTAAGCGTCCAACTTCAGCTCAGGTCATGATCTCACGGTTGGTGGGTTTGAGCCCCACGCTGGGCTCTGTGCTGACAGCTCGGAGCCTGGATCCTGCTTGGGATTCTGTGTCTCCCTCTCTCACTGTCTCCCCCCCGCCCCATCCCCGCCCATGCTCTGTCTCTCTCTCAACAATAAATAAACAATAAAAAAATACTTA
This sequence comes from Crocuta crocuta, assembly GCF_008692635.1. Lineage (NCBI taxonomy): Eukaryota > Metazoa > Chordata > Mammalia > Carnivora > Hyaenidae > Crocuta > Crocuta crocuta. The sequence continues at coordinate 4,256,388 of NW_027528417.1, forward strand.
AAAAAAAAAAGAGGTAGCACATGTGGAGAGACAAACAAATATGAGAGACGGGTGCCACTGATCAGCACAAACAATGAAAACTAACCCTAACTAAGAGAATTCCTATCACTTCAAAGTGATTTCCAGAAAGAAATTTCAGCTATCAAACTCTCGACTTCATAAGCAAACACTACGTAGAAATATTACCCAATGTCCATATTTTTGGAACATTGAAAAAAAAGGGGAAAGGGATAAGAAAATAAAAAATAAAACTTACTGCATTGGCACGCTGATCCCAGTCGTGTTTGTCATCTGACAATATTTCCCTGATTTTATTTAATGTTTCTTCAAGTTCTCGACTAGAATAGATCTTAAAGATACAAAATTATAAACATTAATATTTCCTGCTATAAGCAACATCAAAACTGTGCCTCGATATTTACAATAATCTTTTAAGTAATAAGGTTAATTCCCATTCTAGTACCATTTTTTTAAAAAATAAAATACTATGTAATTTATTTTGTACCGCAGTGATGAGTGGCAGTATTGTCGCTCCCATCTTATTTTATTTAGTTTTAGTTTATATCCAAGTTAGTTATATGGTGCAGTAATGATTTAGGTGATTCATCCCTCACGTAGAACACCCAGTGCTCATCCCAGCAAGTGTCTGCCCCAATGCCCCTCACCCGTGACCCATCCCCACCCACAGCCCCTCCAGCAACCCTGTTTGTTCTCTGTATTTAAGAGTCTCTTATGTTTTGTCCCCCTCCTTGTTTTTATATTATTTTTGTTTCCCTTCCCTTAAGTTCATCTGTTTTGTATTTTAATTTTTTTTTTTTTATTTATTTCCAGGAGAGAGAGAGAGAGATACAGTGTGAGCAGGGGAGGGTCAGAGAGAGAGGGAGACACAGACTGAAACAGGCTCCAGGCTCTGAGCTGGCAGTCAGCACAGAGCCCGACGCGGGGCTCGAACCCACGAACCGTGAGATCATGACCTAAGTGAAAGTCGGATGCTTAACCAACTAAGCCACCCAGGCGCCCCATCTGTTTTGTATTTTAAATTCCACATAGGAATGAAGTCATATGATATTTGTCTTTCTTTGACTTATTTCACTTAATATACTCTAATTCCATCCATGTTGTTGCAAATGGCAAGATTTCATTCTTCTTGACTGCAGAGTAACACTCCATCGTATATATACATGCCACATCTTCTTTATCCATTCATCTGTCGATGGACATTTGGGCTCTTTCCATACTTTGGCTATTGTCGATAGCGCTGCTGTAAACACTGGGGTGCGCATGCCCCTTCGAAACAGCACACCCGTATCCCTTGGTTAAGTACATAGTAGTGCAATTGCTGGGTCATAGGGTGGTTCTATTTTTAACTTTCTGAGGAGCCTCCACACTGCTTTCCAGAGCGGTTGCACCAAGTCTGCATTCCCACCAGCAGTGCAGAAGAGATCCTCTTTCTCTGTATCCTCGCCAACATCTATCACCTGAGTTGTTAATGGTAGCCATTCTGACCGGTGTGAGGTAGATTCTCAGTGTGGTTTTGATTTGTATGTCCCTGATGAGGAGGGATGGTGAGCATTTTTGAATATGTCTGTTAGCCACCTTCTAGTACCATTTTTAATGGAAACTGGGAACACATTATAGACCATAAAATAAAATGCTTTGATTTGTCTTCCTTACCTGTTACCCTTATGCTATTTCTCCGCTCATGAGTAACTTCAGATATATTCTTAAAAAGATGCAAATATCCTAAGAATTCATTTTAAGCCTAATTTCTCAAAATGACTTCAGGTATATATCTATTGCTTTTATACCCTTATTATTACACACGACTGCAGAAGGACACGGTTTAGGTTAGCTCCCCCACACTTTAACCAGGGTAGCTACAGGCTCTGTTTTCTCAGGAGCCAACCGTTTGTCAAACACCACTATCCTTTCATTCACTTCATTATTCACATAACAGGAATGCAAAATGCTAGGCATGAAGGATATCATGGTGAGAAAAAATAGGTCTTTGCCTTATGGAGTTTATAATCTAACTACGGAGAGCAAATCATATAGAATTGCAAATAGAGAAGTACTGCCAAAAAGATTACAATTCCCTGAGTCTCTCTATATACAATAGGAGGGTTGAACTAGGTAAGAGAGTCAAGTCTGAACTGAGAGCTAAAGAAGGGGTCGAGCATCCTCAGGCCATGTAGGGAGATTAGCCTTCCCTAGAATGAAAAGAACATGCAAAGGCTCTGTGGCAGAAGGAAAGTGAAAGAAGGCCAAACCACAGGAGTAAAAAGTGAAAAGGGGGCCAGGGAAACAGCCAATGACCCAATCATAAGTCAAAAGGTGCATGATATTTTTCCACAGCACAAAGGTTCAGAGCAGGCATGCGATGCAAATAGGTTCAGTAAGAAGGACTCTCACAGAAAACAGGCAGAGGGCAGTGAAGGGGTGAGGCTCAGACAGTTGCAGCCATGTTGCTGACCATGAGGGAAGACAAAACGGAGGAATCCAGAGTGAGAAATGGAAAGAAAAGGGGTCCTGGTGATATCATCAAGTAATATCAAGCAAATACCTTCATCAAAACAGTCTTTCTTTTTCAATAGCCATTAATTTCCCCTTTTGCTTGAAACACCCCCCCCTCCCAAAACAAGACTACAAAGGGGAGCAGGGCATGAGACGGGGTGAGGTAGGGGAGTCCAGACACCATTCTGTTAGAGAATGACTGATGGAGGGTTCAGAGCAGCCTTCTCGCCTCCCAATTCCCCTCACAACCGTCCTTCTGCCCAGTTCCAGAGGAACGGCAGGGCCCTCAGCCGCTCTCCATCTTACTACGTGTGATGCACTGCTCTGGAAGAGTGTCAGGCTTCCTCTCCCCCAAGCAAGGGACGCAGGGTCACCTCAAAAATGTATTTCAGTGAGAAGGCACACAACTTTTCAGACATTCTTTTAGGAGATTATACAAGCAAAAGAAGTCTGAATACCACTGAGTGGGAAATCTGTCGTATCAGGCTTCCTGGGTTTCTGACTTCTGTAAACGGATTAAGTAACGGTTTCCACATACAAAACCCTGGAAGCATAGGTTTCTAAGGAGAAGATAATGAATCCCATCTCGGACAGGCAGAGTCTGAGACGCCTCTGAGGCCTCTATGATGACACGTGAGGTACACAACAGTGGGGAAATTATTTTGGGGCTCAAAAGAGATAAAAACCTGTGCAGGAGCTGAAGCCAGGGGTGTGAAGGAAGTGACTTAGTAAGAAAGTGGAAAGGAAAGGGCCTACTACTGACCCCTATGAAATCCCAATATTCAACAGCCAGGTAGAGAATGGTATGCCTGCAAAGGAGACAGAGATGAAGTGGACAAAAAGGTAAGAGTGTAAAAATAAAACATAACGAGTCAAAAAAAGGGAAGAACAATGTATCACAAACAGCATTAAAAAAACGTGGATGTACTCGAACACTGCAATGTAAGGATTCAATATGGATTCTACTTTAGTCTCTGAAAAATCACTTGAAAATCTAACTGCACCAAACAAATTAACAGCTCGGAAGTCATAAACCAGTCATTTAAGGAAAAAAAGAACTTTTAAAAAGAGACAAAAATAATTACATGAACAGGTATGTGAGCAAAACTCATGGGGAGTACCACTTTACTGGAATCCTTACCTGAACAGAAGGGACATCTGTAAAAGCTTTTATAAAATCATCTTCATCAACTGCTCCAGCACCTCCTTCCTTAGAAGCACCTGCTAATTAAAAGATTTATTTATTTTTAAGTTTATTTATTTTTTTGAGAGAGAGAGAGAAAGTGAGCACAAGTGAGCAGAGGAGGGTGACAGAGAGAGGGAGAGAAAGAATCCCAAGCAGGCTCCATGCTGTCAGTGCAGGGCCTGATGCAGGGCTCGAATTCACAATCCATGAGGTCATGGACCTGAGCCGAAATCACAAGTGAACACTCAACTGACTGAGCTACCCAGGAGCGCCTAATGTTTACTTTTATGCATTTTATTACCAAGGAAAATATGAAAAGTATAATAACTCTTTTGATATCAACAAAGGCATAATTGAGAGACGTTCCATTTTATAAGACAGCATTAAAATAAAATCAACATCTTTCAGAAATGTCAAGGTACATAGCAATTGTTGACTAATTCTTTATAAAATAAGAGGGCAAGCTAGTCATCAAATCCAAATGAGAAGAACAGAGCCCTCCCATCCTTATTCAATGCAACAGCGAAGACACATGAAATAGGGGTGCCTGGGTGGCTCAGTTGGTTGGACGACCAACTTCAGCTCAGGTCATGATCTTGCGGTGTGTGAGTTTGAGCCCTGCGTTGGGCTCTGTGCTGACAGCTCAGAGCCTGGAGCCTGCTTCAGATTCTGTGTCTCCCTCTCTCTCTGCCCCTCCCCTGTTCACACTCCGTCTCTCTCTCTCAAAAATAAATCAAGCATTAAAAAAAAAAAAAACCCACAAGAAATAAAGGTGAAAAGACAATCATTTAAAAAGGTAAATGGCAGGGCGCCTGGGTGGCTCAGTCAGTTGAGCATCCAACTTTGGCTCAGGTCATGATCTCACGGTTCGTGGGTTTGAGCCCCGCATCAGGCTCTGTGCTGACAGCTCAGAGCCTGGAGCCTGTTTCAGACTCTGTATCTTCCCCTCTCTCTGACCCTCCCCTGCTCACGCTGTCTCTCTCTCTCAGACATATATAAAACATTAAAAAAAGAAAAAAATTGCCTATTAAAAAAAAAAGGTAAATGGCATTGTTAATGACACTAAATATCAATAAATAGTGGCCAATAAATGACGCAGAGGGTCCACATGTGCAACAGTGCTTAGGAGAGCAAACATGAAAGAAACAAGGGTCTTGCCTATCTAAATAGGCAAACAAATCTTCCTTGACGGCACACAGACAATAAAAAAGTAAACCTAATAGGGAGTAGCTGTTTAAGAGCCAGGAATTAAGCCCCTGTCTTCCAGCCCCACAGGCACCCTTCCACGTTCTGTGACGCTGGCCTGCCTGGGACTGGGTAAACCATCTCACCTCCAATTCTAATGGTTTCCTGTTAAAGTCCGTCACTAGGGGCGCCGAGAGCCAGGACGGTGAAGGAAGAAGGGACCTGCTCCTTCTGTGTCTGTAAAACCCTAGCAACTCTGCCAGGAGGCTCTTTCAGCAGCAGGTTTTCTAACCCTCAAGAGACCAGCTCCCCACCCACCACAGACTAGCTCCTCGCAGAGGAATTATTAAAACACCTTTACATTTTAATAATTGCAACCTCGTTTTCCCAGCTTAGGAGTAGGAGCTGTTAACTGTAATTACTACCTCCACGATACTTTCGTGTTTTGTGTTTGCATTTTTAATTCACCACGCCCATCTAACAATTCTTTATATTAAATTCTCTCTGTAAAAATAACTGTTGTGGGTTTCGTCTCCTGAATGAACCCTGGTGGATGGAGCTAGTACTTAGTTTCTAACTCTATGCATTTTTCTTCATGGTAATAATTCAACATATTCTAATGTATTTCAACCACATCAAATGTATATCCTAAGGGACAAATGACTTTAAAATCTATCCAATTAAAAACATTAAATAATAATATCTCCCCAATTAAGTTTACCATCTACCAAAGGAAATATTAATACTTCAGAAATGGATTTACAAAATTAACATTGTCCTTGGGACACCTGGGGGGCTCAGTCAGTTAGGTGTCCAACTTGGGCTCAGGTCATGATCTCAAGGCTCATGGGTTTCAGCCTCAGGTCGGGCTCTGTGCTGGCAGCTCAGAGCCTGGAGTCTGCTTTTGATTCTGTGTCTCCCTCTCTCTGCACCTCCCCTGCTCATGCTCTGTCTCTAGCTCTCAAAAATAAACATACGTTAAGAAAATTTATAAAAAAATTAATATTGTCCTAATAAAAAAACCACTGAGGATTCCCAAAGGTATTTAAGAAGCTCCTCAACTTTAAAAAAACAAACAAAAACCTTTGAAGATCCATCTTGTTGTATGTCAGTTTTAACAGCAATGAGAGATGGACCACAGAACAGTATAACAAAGTTGTAAAGCAATATAAAATGGCAAATTAAAAGCAATGACAATTTAATAAACTAAAAGGCATGAATGCATAATTGCTACAGAACTCTCAATTATAAGAGTAAATAAATTAGTTATTCCCTAGATATTATAAAAAAAATTGAGTAACAATAAAACTCTCAACCCTGTGCCCATGATCAGTCTTAGTAACTAAGAGATTAACTGAAAAGAATTAGTTTAAGCAAAGAAACAAAAATAAGATACCTAATCGTATTATCTTAACATCTCATAACATACTACATTCATTTACCAATTAAATCTCTAAATATGGGTTTTTTTTTTAAGTTTTTTTTTTCAGTCATCTCTACACCCAGTGTGGGGTTTGAATCCATGACCCCCAAATCAAGAGTCACTCTCTCTCTTCTGACTGAGGCAGCTAGGCACCTCTGAGTCTCACGGTTTTTGGCTTTTCTTTTTAAATTTTAACACTATTTTTGAGAGAGAGACAGCATAAGCAGGGGAGGGGCAAAGAGGGAGACACAGAATCCAAAGCAGCCTCCAGGCTCAGGGCTGTCAGCACAGAGCCCAATGAGGGGCTCAAATTCATGGACTATGAGATCATGACCTGGGCCAATGTCAGATGCTTAACCGACTGAGCCACCCAGGCGTCCCGAGCTTCATTATTTTTAACAATGGGTCTCTGACAGGAAAGCACAAGCCTAGATTTTTATGATTTCTTCCCGATCTTCCACAGCTGTCCTGCCCAGCCCAGCCCCCACTGCAACAGAAATTTCTTTAGGGACTTGTCCTTATCAAGTAGTTCCTAAACAGTCAACACAATTTTTGTAAAAGCAATTTTCTTTCCTCTTTCATTAAATATAGGTTGTTCACTTATATACCACTTCTTGCAAAATGCTTTGTTACAGTAACCAGAGGAACCATGAGGCAAGTCTGAGAACAAATAACTGGCTCCTGGAAAGTGCCCTGTCCGCTGCTAGAGGAGACGCGCACAGCTGTCCCAGAGCTGAGCCAGCTGACAACTTTGGTGGCTCCCGAGGGGATGGCACGATCTTACGGAGGGACGGAGGAATGAAGGCAGATCGGAATGAAGACTTACTGCAGCCTACACGCAGCTTCCAAAGGGCATCTTATGGAGGACAGAACGTAAACTCCAGCATAGTAACCCACCGGCTACAAAGCAACGTCAGAAACCTTCAAGGGAGAGCAGAGCATCGGAACAAATCCCAAAGAAGGCCAGAAAGATGTGCCACAGACAAAGGACACACACAGGAAAAGTCTAATTTTTAAAAAGTCACAATTCCCTCTGATGATAACGCCTTTTACTACCCAGTGAGTTATGCCCGAGGAGCAGGGCCAAATAACTGGAGGGGAGGGGAGGGCAGGTGGGCTAGAAATTACATGGCTTCTGAAAGCACCACAGGAACTGCAGAGTAAGGCTACCAGCATCACTAAATGTAGCCTTATGACCAGCTGAGATGTGACAATTAGGCTCTGCCCCTGGACACGGGCATTACAGAATTTCTCAAGAACTTGCATAGTTTTGGGGCGCCTGGGTGGCTTAGTCGATTAAGCGTCCGACTTTCGCTTAGGTCATGATCTCGCGGTTTGTGGGTTCGAGCCCCGCGTCGGGCTCTGTGCTGACTGCCAGCTCAGAGCCTGGAGCCTATTTCAGAGTCTGTGTCTCCCTCTCTCTCTGACCCTCCCCTGCCCACGCTGTCTCTCTCTCTCTCCTAGAAATAAATAAAAATATTTAAAAAAAAAAAAAAAAAGAACTTGCATAGTTTTGAAGAGTTGACCCCAATCTATCTCACTCTTACCTTTGAAAATCGTTTTGTATAAGCAGAGCTGCCGCTCGGGGCAGTGTGCCGGGTATGTGAAGAGTCTAAGGGCAGAGGACAAGTGGATCCCGTCCTTCCTTATCTCTCATATGAATAATAAGTAAACCCTTTGACAGTCCCAGTTTGCCTAATGCTTCCCTTCTCCTTGGTTTTGATCGTGTGGCCAACAAAACAGAAAAGGATCTCTGCGTCGGGGAAAAATCTGTTGGACAAACTGTTCCACCTCACAATCACTATTCCATTTTCTGACAGAGCCTTCAAGTTCACCTAAAAGATACTATCAAATAGTTTTAGCGCCAACAAGGAGAATGAATTCCACAGGCAGAGTCAAGATGAGTGATGGGTTCTAATGTCATACTACCGCAAGAAAAGGACAGCGCGTGTGCACACGAAAGGGAGAGGGATTTAAGTAAAGCGAGTCTGCGAGCCGGGGCGGCACAAGGCTGCGGGGAAGAGCAGTGTTGGCCTCCGACTCGACAGAGCTCTTTCAGACACGGGTGGGGTGACGATCACACCGGAACATACCGATGGGCAAAAACAACAGAACAGATTTGCCCAGTTGTCCACGCGTTCTAAACCAGGGGTCAACACACTTTTTCTGTAACGGGCAGAGAGGAAGTATTTTAGACTCTGTGAGCCATATGGTTCCTGACGCAATTACTCAACTCTGCCGCTGTAGCCGGAGAGCTGCCACAGACAATGTGTAAAATGAATGAGCAAGGCCCTGTTCCAATGAAGCTCTATTTATGGACACTGAAATTTAAATTTCATTTCGTTTTCACATATCACACAATCTTATTCTTCTTTTGAATATTTTTAATCATTTAAAATGTAAAATAAATAACTAAATAAAAGCATTCTTAGCACCTGCATAAAATAAAACCAGACATTGGCTGGATGTGGCCTGTGGACTACAGTTTGCTGATCCCTGCTCTAGAACTCACCATAAACTAGCATTCACTTGGATGGGACAGTGGGGGGCATCAGAGGGTTCTGACATTCAGGAGATAAAGGTATTGTTTCTAGTAAGCTAGAATGACTAGGGCAGGCACTCTCAGAAATTCCCAAATAGTACTTAAAGGTTTAAGTATAAAGAGAAACCTTCATTCTACTTAGTCCTCAACTACTAATAAGATGAAGTGCTGGATGCAAAGGTGAATGAGCCAAAGGGCAAAGCAGCATGTGTCAGAGACCGGAGCAAGGGGACCAAGTCTCAGAAGTGGAAACGGGCAGGTCCTTCCCATGTCCCAATAAAGAGACCAGCCCTTAGAGAATGATGAATAATACAGAAAAAGCACAGGGGGTAAATATGGTTTCAACCTCAACAAAATTCATATAAGACCCAGAATTTTAATTTTATGTATTTATGTATTTATTTTAAAGTTTTATTTACTTTGAGAGAGAGAGAAAGAGACAGCACAAACTGGGAAAGGGGATGGGGGGGAGGGGAAAAGAGGATCTGAAGCAGGATCTGCACTGTCAGCAGCGAGCCCAATGCGGGGCTTAACCCACAAACCGTGAGATCATGACCTGAGCCAAAGTCAGACACTTAACTGACTGAGCCACCCAGGTGCCCCTAAGACGCATAATTTTTAATGTGAGTTATCCAATGAGAGCATTACCAGTACTTCTGAACAGTGCTACCAAGAGTCAGAGAGAGTTTAACCTAAGAATCTTCTTTCAAGTATGGCTGAAAAAGACACTCCGTTGAAAACACAAGATTTTTATGCAAAAGGAGGAAATATTTCAGGAGGCAGAGCCCAGAGTTCAGCACAGAACCAAGAACAGAGGAGAGAACACTCGTTTAGAGAACCACACCCAGAGAAAGAATGAAACCCAAACACTTACAATCCCAGAAGGAAGAGAACCTGACAACAGGTTCCTACTGGATTTGAAAACTGCTCTAAGTCAGTGACTACTATGAACTTCCTGTCCCTTTCCTTTTTTTTTTAAATAATTTTTTTTAATGTTTTTTATTTATTTCTAGGAGAGAGAGAGAGAGCATGAGCAGGGGAGGGTCAGAGAGAGAGGGAGTCACAGACTGAAACAGGCTCCAGGCTCTGAGCTGGCAGCCAGCACAGAGCCCGACATGGGGCTCGAACCCATGAACTGCGAGATCATGACCTAAGCGAAAGTCAGATGCTTAACCGACTAAGCCACCCAGGCGCCCCTGTCCCTTTCCTTCTTGAATGGGTTGCCCGTTATGGACATTCTGTTCTGATACCCAATTTTGTATGCTAAGTATGTGGGGTGCAAGTAAGACGTCTTTCTAGTTCATAGGCCTTTGGATGGAGAGGAGCTACACCAGAAAACTCTCACATGTGACCCGATGGGACCACAGGACTTTGAACCTGATGCTATAAATCAGTTGAAACTTTTGCGAAATGCCCATGAATGTATCTTGGACATGAAAGGCATGTGAATTATTGTGGTCAGAGGGCAAACTGCAACAGACTGTTTGCAAGAATAGTTTAACAATTCCTTGTGTTCTTGAATGCTCCTTTCACAATGTGCGACTCTGCAGCTCTTCTAAACCAAACATGCAGTCTCCAGCCAACAGGTGAGGAGTAACCTCAAATTCTCGAGTTGAGATAAGACCTAGGCGAGGCTGAAGGGGTCCCTGATTGGTGATTCTCCAATTTTGAGCAGTAATAAATCTCTGAGGAAAGGTTCTACAATTGCCAATTTAGGCTCAAAGAACTCTCATTGGTTAAATTAACTTGAAACAACGAATTCACAAAGTTCAAATACACAAGGCAAACCATTATGAACTAAGAGTCACAGGTAAGAAACGGATAATGAATTTTAGAATTAATTACAGACATTAGAATTGTCTAATATGGACTACAGAACAAATGTGAATATAACAGTTAAAGACATATGTGGACAGAATCACAAAGACACCAATCAACCAAGGCATCAGGAATGACCAGTGAATCTGGGGGAGGAAGTGCCTGCCCTCCCAGCTATCAAGATTTACAAAGCTAATTATGACAAGTAGGGTTTAGTGCAGAAATAGACCAATTAATCAAATGAAGAAATTAGAGACTTCAAAAATAGACCCACAAATACACGAAACTTTGATACATGACAAAGAAGTGATTCAGATTAATGGTGCAAGTAGAAACTACTAACATAATAACATCCTGGGGCACCTGGGTGGCTCCGTCAGTTACGCATCCACTTCTTGATTTTGGCTAAGATCATCATCACATGGTTTGTGGCTTCAAGCCCGCATCGGGCTCTGCACTGGCAGTGTAGAGCCTGATTTGGATTCACTCTTTTTCTCTTTCTACCCCTCCCCAGCTGGTACTCTCTCTCACTCTCTCCCAGAACCAATGATAAATAAACTTGAAAAAAATAACAAAATAATATCCTAAAATTCAACAAAATGTTGAGACATGGATTATCAAGAAAAAAGGCATTGCCTTACTAAATATTAAAACTTAACAGTAGACATTCTGAATCTCATGGAAGATGTTAGTTCCCCAGATTCAAATCAGACATTCAACTACAGACTCCAAAAACCACAAAGACCAAAAAGAAGAGCAAATAAAATGACCCACAGCACATACTTGTAATACAACTAAGAGGAGACTAACTTAACACTTCAAATTTCAATTTAAAAGTAAATGGGGGAAAATGAACATTCAAGGCCATCCAAGGCCAGCAACGTCAACTACAGAGTCCTTACCAGAGAGAAAAATCAGAGGAAACTGTACAGAGGAAGATGATCCTGGTAGTGGTAGAACAACCTCAACTAAAAGTCCCCCCAGGGCTCCCAGGTAAGTAGCACTCAAAAGGAGAGGAATCCCTTGGAAGCTTGTGGACAAAGGAAAGAAAGAAAGGGAAGATAAGGGGCGCCTGGGTGGCTTAGTCGGTTAAGCGGCCGACTTTCACTTAGGTCATGATCTCGCGGTTCGTGGGTTCGAGCCCCGCGTCGGGCTCTGTNCCCACAGAATCATCTGATATAAAAAAAATTAGGATGCCTGAGGACATCTGAATACAGAATGGAAGTACTTAAAAGGAAGGGAGTATATAGTTTAAGAATTTACAAAAACTAAAATGGTGAGAAGGAACAAGTTAAATAGCATCACAAAGGAAAAAAACAAATCTAGAACAAACCCAGACCATCTAAGACAACTGGTCTAGACTCTTCAAGTCATATCAATGTTATGGATATAAAAATTGGTAAGGTAATTGTTCTATACATAACATTATGGAATCTTCTTGTATATGATAATGGTATTATAGATAATGATATTATAGATATAATGTAGCAGACCTTTAAAGTCTCAGGAGGAGCATATTTAATATTTATGGCGAATGTCATAATGTCTACAACTTACTTTCCAAATGTTGAGAATTAAAAAAAAAAAAGAATATGTGTGGGGATATATTTATAGAGTCAAACACTAGTTAGTCAATCCAGGTGATAAGTATTCATGTCAACTTTGCTATATGCTCAAAATTTTTCTTAACAAAGTGTTTGGGGAACCACTGACTATGAAAGTTAGAGTAGATACAGAGATACAGATCTGGAAAAAAGAAACTAAAGAATCTAACTGAAATATAACACAGTATTCATTCAATGAAGTAAAGAATGTTTTCTTTAATTGCATGGACAGTAATTAGCCATGCATAAGAACATAAAATAGATAAATTGTCATTGTACACAAAAATAAATTCCAGATATACTGATAAAATTAAGTGTAAAATCATAATTTTTTAAAAAGTTTATTTATTTATTTTTGAGAGAGAGCGCGCACAAGCCAGGTAAGGGGCAGAGATTGAGACACAGAATGTGAAGCAGGCTCCAGGCTTGAATCCACAAACAGTGAGATCCTGACCTGAGCCAAAGTCAGAGGCTCAACCGACTGAGCCATCCAGGCACCCCTAATTACTGTTTCAGAATAAATTGGAATAAAATATTTGCATAGCCTTGGGGCCGGATAATAGTCCTTTTTATTCAGATTGGGAAAGTTTTGGAAGTCAAAAAGAAAATAACACATGTATTACCTATCACAGCAAAAATTTGTTAAGTTTTGATGTAAAAATGCCATGGACACAGGAGATATTGAGGAAATATTTATGATTTTTAACAAAAGAATAAGAGGCCTAATATTTTAAAAATTGTAACAAACTGATGAGAAGAAAAAACAGCCCAATAGAAAAATGGGCAAATAACAACATCAGGTAATTCACAGAAGAGGGTATGCTAATATTATAAATGGATGTAAATATTCTGAACTTCAACAGAATAAAAACTCCAGGAGGGCAGCAGGGTCTTTGTTTTTGTTCGTTATTTCCCGGAGATCACAAAAACAGCAGCAAGCTAAACATCTACCAGCTGCTGGCCAGACTGATAGGTGGATGGGAAAATGCAAATTAAACAACAACAAAAATCCCCCACCATATTTTACCTATCAAAATGACAATACTTAACGAGGCTGTTACATTCGATGCTGGAAAAGGTAAAATAATGTCTTTATTAAAATTAAAAACACACACCACCTTTAATTGAACATTCAGAGGAATCTATTCCACAGATTAGAAGCAACAGGAGGTGCAAACACAGGAAAGTGCATGGAGATCTGCATTCGCGGTGACAGCAAAAAGCTACAGACAAGCTGAGTGTATGACCTCATGGCACATCAATCATGTGCGATTCTGTACAGCTATTAAAAGGATGTGATAGCTGTCATTCTTGATGCTGAAGGATGGATGGTTTGTGAAAAAAGCAAGTTGCAAAGTGTCTACTCACTAGTGTGTTTACTGTGGGCCAACGTAACATGTAGTCCGAGCACCTAATCAATGAACATGGAGCAAGAAATGGAAGGACACACAATCAAACAACAATGGCTATGGCCAAGCAACAAGATTAGAGAGATAAGATACTATTACACTAAACTCACTGTACTACTTGAATCATATTTACCTTAAAACTAAAGGGAAGATCGATGGCACCAGGACTTCTTATGATGGACAGTCAATGGTATGGCTTTTGTTGTAACTTAAGACAGAACAGGCTACAGGCCCATTGCTAAATTCCCATGGTTAATAATGGTATCTTGCTATATGGGATAAAACGAAGAAATACGCATCACATGCAGTTCTGGAAAGGAAATGGCCCAGAGATGATCCAAGAAAAGCCTCTGGCCAAGCAAGGGGTTCTTGTTTCATGTCTGCTAATAACTGTCTTATCCTGGATACATCATTTAACTCTCAGGAGGCTCAGTCTCTTCACCTGAAGTGGGCCAGATCATCTTTAAGATTAAGGGCTAAAACATTCTGCTTCAGTACCTTCCCTGACATTTGGGGGGAAAAAGAGAAGAAAACAAACACAACAAAACACACAAACAGAAGAGTTATTTGATTTTATATAAAGTTCAAAAGCAAGAGGTTTACCAGTTAAAAATTTGAATTCCAAGATTAAACATCCAATTCTGTGAGAGCTGTTTTATTAAATATATACCAATTCTCATGATCTTTATTTTTTAAAAGCATTTCTATTTACAATGAATAAATTCAGGTTTGCTTATTTCCAAATATTCTGTTTTTCTGAGAATCTATTAGTTGAGCTTTAAAATGACTGAGTCATGGATGCTGAAAGGTAGTGACCATCACTGTAGATTATAATCTTTGAGCTAAAGGATCTAGAAGAACTCTTATTTACCCAGTGAGATTAGTGTGGGTGGCAGTATAGCAAAGTGGGTTTTTGTGCTTTGCCCACTTATTTGATGCTTGACACTATACAACTTAACTTCTCCAAACCTAAGTTTGCTCATCAGTAAAATTAGGATAATAAATTAAGGAACTCTAGAGGGGATGAGGTTTAAATGAGAGAATATATATGAGAAGACGCAAGCATTTTTTAAAAATTATTACCTAAAGTATCCTAGAGATACAAATATTTTTTAAAAACCAGGTACCTTTAGCAATTATATTCTATACCACGAACCAAAAAGAAAAAGTATTTACCTTAATACAGAGCATTAGTAGGGGAGGGGCAGAGAGAGAGGGAAACAGAATCCAAAGGAGGCTCCAGGCTCTGAGCTGTCAGCACAGAGCCCAACGTGGGACTCAAACTGAAGAACCACGAGATCATGACCTGAGCCAAAGTCAGACACTTAATCGACTGAGCCATTTAAGTGCCTCCAATGTTTATGTTATTTTTGAGACAGAGAGACAGAGCACGAGCAGGGGAGGGGCAAAGAGAGAGGGAGAAACAGAATCCCAAGCAGGCTCCAGGCTCCAAGCTCCGAGCTCCGAGCTCCGAGCTGTCAGCACAGAGCCTGAGGGAGGGCTTGAACTCCTGGAACAAGAGATCATGACCTGAGCCGAAGTTGGACGCCTAACCGACTGAGCCACCCAGGTGCCCCTACCTTAATCCCTATTATGAAGTTACAATGGTTATTCAGGAAATGACTATTTAAAGGAATTCATTAAAAAAAAATGAAGGAATTCATTTTATCCTTTTATCTAATTAGCAAAACACAAAGGTAACACTCTGACACTCATGTGATATGGGTTTCTGTAACAATAATATGTTGGTATGGAGCAACCCATGACCCTGTTTTTGATTCTCCTTGACCTAAAGGCCACACAACTACAATATGAGTAAAACAGGTTGGCACGTTGAGCCAAAGAACAAAGAAAAAGTCACACACACTAAAGATTAAACACAGGTCCTGTTGGCTTTAATTAACTGGATAGGATACTTTGCTAAAAATAGTATACACCTCTTTAATCTTGACATATATCTCTGAGGAATAAATTAAACTCCAAAACTTCAAGAGTAGATTCAGTAAGCATTCCAGAGAAGTACACTTTATTTTTATTTTGGCAATCTTACTTGAAAAAACATTTGTTAAACGCAGTGGACTGTGATGGGCTTATTCAACTAATATATATATACCCCACATATACCATATTCGTTTACTAGCAACTAATCATACCTATCTGTATATTATATGCGTAGAAGTAGCAAATGAAATGCCTAGAGTGAATCCTCATTATACCATATACACTTATGAGAAAGAAAGTTTATAGCCTAGAAAGCAGAGTAATTATAGAGAGAGACAGGGCAGCCCAACCTTCAAGTATTTCAAAGTATCATGTTAACACATAATTAATGTTCCCTGCTTAAGTTACAAAGAGGCAGATTTTAAAGCGATATAAAATAGAATTCATTTATTCAGAATTGAATTTGGCTTATAACCTTTCTGGAGGACACTATGCCAAACTGAAAGATGAGAAATCCATGCATCTTTTGACTCAGTAAGCTCAAGAAATTTATTCCAAGGAAATGATTGGAGGAGATACGCTGAAAGATATCCATAAAAGCATAATGGAATTGTTGATAAAAGGAAATTCTGAAAGCAACCTAGCTAATATTTAGCAATGAATAGTTTTCAATTAATAAATTAAGATAATGAGAAAATGCTCCAGGTAAAATACTAGTAAGAAAAAAAGGTTTACAAAAGGACATAATGAATAGTGCCTGAATTTCTTAGTCCTCCTAAGAAAATATGCATACACATAAAAATTAGTGGAAAAGAAATTATGAAAGTAATTAGAAGAAATTTCGTCATAATATATCAGTTGATTATGCTCACATGTAGTGGTATTGTAGGTAGTTTTGTACCAAATTTTAATCAATGTGCATACATTATCCTAACCAGATATTGAATAGTCACCTAATGGGAATATTGTGAAAGGGACTGCTATACTTGAACACTAAACTGAACTATATGACCAATGTCCCTTCTAACTCAGAGATTCTAAAACTTTTAAGAAAACTTTCTATAACTAATCTAAAAATCAATAAGCCTCTGCCAAGAACAGAAAATCTAAAGTTAAATTTTCAAAAGACTGAGAGCCAAGAAGGGCATTAATTTCTGAAGGAGTATCAGTATCCTCTGGCTAGTAGCTCTTTTCTTAGATAGAAAAATAGGCTGTGAAACTAAATGAGCTGTGGCAAACAAAAGCAACAGACAAAAATTTGCAGAATTAATCTGCAATTGCCAAAAGAAGGATGAGAAAGAGGATGAGGAGGAGAAGGAAGAAGGAATGAAGACCTCGTCCTTCTTAGGAAGATGGATGATATAATCTGTATGAGTGATTAATGCCTACAATCACAAAAGCTATCTAGCATTTTTATATCTGGTAGGACTATAAACCAGACAAGGCAATGTGGCAAAAAAAAGATTGCTGTTTCCTTAAAAAAAAAAAAAAAAAAAAAAGCTGATTTGATCAATTTAATTAACATCAAAATTAAGTAAGCTTTTGTAGGTAAACTACAATCTCAATTTTCATCTAAGGAAAATAAAACATGAAAAACAGAGTTAATTATAAAATGATGAATGGCTCAGATTCACAAAAATGTTAAATATTATCACCATGCGTTTCAAGTATTAATCCATTTTAAGTCAAATAAAACCTGAAATAACTATATACCAGAAATCTATAATTCAAAAGTCAAGACAGAAAAATTCCCTTTGCAAGTAATTCAAGGTAGCCATATGTTACAAAAGGAAGAAATCACAGAATGTCATATACTTTTTACCAGAGATAAGAATGCATAATAGACAGTATCATGTAATAGGATAGGATAACTAACATTTGGATGATGATATATTCCTATAACACGGAGAAAATAATTAAAACATTAAAGCATAAATTACTCAAAATACCCAGAGAAATTAGGAAGATATTTCTATTTCACAATACTTATCTACTTATTTATATGCATATGAATATATGCAAATATATGTATATGTTTATATACAGATATATCAGTGTGTATATATATCATCCTTCTTGTTAGTTATATGGCACACTAAAGATAGTTCAAATGAAATATTTATGGTATTTTTTCTGCATTGAGAATATCACATGACTTGAAATTAATGTTTAGTTGTATAGAAAGATCAAGAAAACACAACTTCTAGGACCTGGTCAAAATATACAGTTTATTTCTCCTTTCTTTATACTTTTGATAAAAGCGCTATAGATGAAAAGGGGAAAAACCAAAATTCTGAAGATCAAGATTTTCCTACCAGTTCTCAAAAACAAGGCAAAATCTTTTCTCCCAAATTATAATTAACACACACATACACGAAAGAAGAAGAGAAAGAAGCTAATGTCCTTTTAGTATTAAATACTTATTCTAATAGGATTCATTCTACCAAAAAGACCCGGTAGAAACTAGCACCAGAAAAGTACTCATGGCTTTCTTATTAGAATATGAAAAATAACCATAAAAATTTTTAAAAGATAAGCAGTATGACAGAAGCAGTTCTAATGTGGTCAAAGAATGTACTACGTGTTTATGGCTTCATAAAAGCTGTTTTTTCCTATTTATTATCATTTAAGCCAGAAACCATTTTTGAGGCAATTTCACTTGACCACCACCCATTTCCTATTGTGACAAATGATTCAATATCCGTATCTTCAACCATTTTTCCAACACTGAAGTATTCAAGCAAGACTCATTACTAGATGAACACAGAGAAAACATTACATAAACCAGTATTTCTTTCACAACTACAGCACCTGAAAATTAATAGCCAAATTCTGAAAAACCTGCTGTCTCCTTAAAAACAAAATCAAAAAACCCCAAACTATAAAATTCCCTTAAATGTCTCCCTTGAAAAATGACATCTGAAAAACGAGCACACTCAAGACCACACTAATTCACAGGAAACAGCAATAGACCCTATTTTAAAAGCATTTGGGAAAAGGCAGCACATTCTCCTGTGTGTTGCAGCAGACGCCCCAGACCTGCAACCGTGCTGCAGTCATGAGTAAACATATTCCTCTCAAGTTCTGAGTCTGTGTGTCCATAGCAAGGGCACGAGGCATGCACATCGGGTTTGAAATGGATTTACATTACCTCCAACCTTAGGGCCACCTGCTGAACCAGGCTTCCTTGCACTGTTGGCAGGATTTCCGGATGTTTTAGGTGCAGGAACCTTGAAGGCTGAAGCAGCTGATGATGGCCTATTTCCATCCACTGATTCTTCATCATCAAAGCTTTTATCTGCACAAAGCATTAGAAAAATGTATTTTAAGAGAACTACGCTTTGCTCCATTTCCCACAAGACTCAAAAATCAAATAAAGCTGTAAATGAAATCCTTACTTTGTAAGATACAATACAAATAAAGCTCCTTCGATTAAGCATTTATATATTGGCTAACACTAGATAAAATAGTCCAGGATTTAAAATTTGATTGCAATATTATCATTTCTCCTACCTATATGTGAAGGCAGAACATAAAACCAAATATATTAACTCTGATAGTAGAAAGCATTTTTCATTTTTCTGCTACTCATATAAGCATTTTCTGCCAGCTCCTCCCATAGTATATCTTCCAGCACGCCCTGCCTTATTCCTTACACCCAGATTCTGCAACTTACAATCACAGATCCGTTTGCAAATCAGTCGCCTCATTCCTCTGAAAGCGCTTAATTTCCCTCACCCTAGGATGCTCCCGATGGTTCACATGGCCAAATACAGTAGATTTGGTACTAAGCAAAGATTCTATCAAAAATAGACAGAAATAACCACAGAACCACCACTGAGGTTTGTGCCGGCATTTTTCTTTCTCTTCCCTGCCCTAGGTGCTGTAACAGCCAATCAGCTACAAGGTGACATCATCTTATGGCAGCTACTGCCAGATGAAAGGTAAAAATTCTCCATGTATTAAAAAAATTATCAATGCAGCTGCAATCCTTATTCCTTACCTAAATTTCAAAGGCTTTCCATACAAAGGCTTATAAACCTAAATTTGCTTTGTCCTCTTTAATTCATAAGAAGATTTATACATATATAACAAGGTTTTATGCAATATTCATTCGGCTGGGTGCTTATTATTGCATCAGTAAAACATGGAACATCACAGTGCTCATTTCTGTGCATAATTAACTCTGATCTTACAGTCGGCTATTTATTTAGGCCACAGAAACCAAACTGCACAATCTATTTTCATAAATGATTCTAAAATATATCTACTCAAAGCTCCTTTTAGCATATTTATTAGTAACCATGCTAGTATCATCTCCTTGTAGAATATGGACCTTCCCTCTCCCCAATCACAGGCTGTATGCATCTTACTCATCTGAGAAGACGGTTTTCTCTAGGACCCTGCACAAACCAACCGCGACAAACAAAATGGGCGAGGCACAGCAGATTTACCACAGGCTTCAGTTCAATAACGTGTCAGAATCTTTTCCTTTCAACTTGTTCCCCTTTCCTGTGCAAACACCCAAATCAACCAGCATGAAATCATTACTACAGAGGGATACTTCAAGTTCAACTATTAAATATATTTAATATAACATAATTTAACATTTAATAAAAAGAAAATACACCAGACAAGAGGTAAGGTGTTTAATTTATCTGGAAAAGAGAAAACCAAATAGACACACCAATATAAAGCCACCTTCCATTTCATCAAGTCGGCTTTTTTTTTTTAAATAGCACAATGTGTAAGAAAAAACTAAACTGAAAAAACCATCTTCAAGTTGAAAGATTTTTCTTTTTTAGCATAATACTAGTAAGGAGCCAGGCTGGATCAGATAAAACCTATGCTCTATATAGACTGCTCTGTAAAAAACACTAATATGGTCCCAAATAAACTTTCTGCCACCACCCTGTAAAAGAAAATGTAGCCGAGAGACAGAGCAGACACACAAATTTACAGAGAGACAGGTACTAAAACAGCGAGTAGCCCCAAGTTCCCATGGAAACAGTGCTCTGTTCCTACACACACAAGAACTGAAAAGAGTAAATGTCTCTTACCACTTAAAAATTTTTTAACTCTTGACTTCCTCAAACTATTGGGAAAATAAAATTTAACTTTTTTATCAAAATAAGGTAGACAAGAGTATATAAATTGTAAGTATGCAGCTCAATGAATTTCCAGAAAACAAACAAGCAGTGTAACCAGTCTCCAGACCAAAAGATCAGTGTCAGTACCCTACACACACCCTCACTGACCTCCCCAAAGTCATTACTGCCTACTGCCGCCAGCTAGCCTTGACTTCCAGCTCCAGAGTTAGCTTTAGCCATTCTTGAGCCTTATATAAAGGAGTCATACAATACCTACTCTGGCATCTAGCTTCTTTTCACTCAATATGATGTTTGGAAGATTCATTTTCATTGCTTATAGTTTTCTAGGGTATGAACATATCACGATTTAGTAATATCCGTTCTACTGTTTATGGACTTTTGAGTTATCAGTCTGAAATTATTACAAAATAGCTCCTAAGACGTAAGCAAATAAATAGGTTTTGGGCTTTTAAATGCTGTTGTGGAAGCAGTAAACCCATTTATTTTTTACTGAATAAGTCAAAGATGCATACTGTAGCCTCTAGGACAGTGGTACTGGCCCAGCAGCTGGGCATCACCTGGCAAATTCTTAAAAATGCAAATTCGCTGGCCCCAGCCGAAATCTAATGAATCAGAAACTCTGGAGATGGGGGCTCTCCCAGGGACTCTGATGCATGGTCAAGTTTAAGAACCACTGCTCAAGAGCAGGAGATGGCAAATTTTTTCTACAAAGGACCATACGGTAAATACTTTAGGCTCTGTAAACCATACATGAATCTCACTGTGCAGCTACTCCATTACGCTATTGTGGTGCCAAAGCAGTGATACCTGATATGTCAACAGAGGGGTGTGGCTGTGCTTCAGTAACGTTTTATGTACAAGAGAAGGATGGCTGGATTCAGGCTGCAAGCAAGTGCGCTGACCCCTGCGAGGGTCACCACTAAAATGAGAGCAAATGTATACACAGATGAACTGATACAAGAAAAATTTAAGACTCCGATTAACTTGAAAGCAGCAGGAAAGGAGATAAAAAAGATGAAGACAAGGGGATAAAATAGAAATAAAAGATAAAGTGGCAAAAATGAAACCAAATATATCAGAAACTGCCTTAAAAGTAAATGAACTAAACAATACTGAATTTTAAAAATTGGCTGCTTGTAGGAGATATACCTTACATACAAAGTCACATAAAAGTTAAGGTAAAATGATAGCATGGCAAATACCAACCAACAGAAAGTTGATACAGCTATTCTAATTTCAAACAAAACAGTTTGACGAAGCATTACTAGAGATAGAGACTTTTAATAATGATAAAGGGATGAATCCAAAAGGGGGGGGAACCTTCTGAACTTTTATGTACCCAGTAACACAGCTTCAAATACATAGAGCAAAAAAGGACTTCTCTACACAGGCGAAATTTTTGTTTACCACTCTAATAATGTTATACCTTTTCTTGACTGTAAGCTAAAAGAATTAATAAAATGAATCCATCATCACAAGTCCCTAAATTAAAAATGTTTTGTAATTTATATAGAAATTATAAATATTCTAAGCTTAAAAATATTTTAACTATAAAATATTCAGACCAAACCAGTTCTATTTCTTCCTCGCACCTATCACCTCCTGAAATAAGAATACACTTTTAAGAGTAAACTATAAGTTGGACGGAAAGTGGGCAGAAATGTTGTCCTGTTTACGCTGTAACATATAACAGCCCTAGAAAAGTCCTGGGCTAAGTACCACAGCTAACCCTTCTTCCTACTTCATACCTTTACCCCTTGACAGCTTATTCTCAACATAACGTCCTGAACTGAACAAAATCACATTATACCACTGCTCAAAATCCTCTTAGGACTCCATAAAAAGGTCTATCAGGGCTCCAAGTTCTCAAGTACTATGTCGTTCTCTCCAATGTGATCCTACTCGCCACTCTCCATCTTTTTCTCCAGACCAGCCGGTCTCCTTGCTGAGACTTCTAGGAAGGCCTCTGCACTAGTTCCCTTTGCCTAGAATGCTCTTCCCTCCAGAGCCACCCTATTTACTCACCTCCTTTAGATCTTTATTCTTCTATCACTTTCTCAGTGAGGTCTTCCTTGGATCCTAAAATTATAACCTTTCCAACATCCTGACACTAGTGATCTATCCCCACCTCTGTACTTGATCTCTCTCCTTAGCACTTACCATCTATATACTTTACTATCTGACTCCTCCCACTGAAATGTGTTATTTATTAGAATAAGAAATTGTCCATTTTGTCCACTGCCATAACTCCAAATCTGGTACAATGCTTAGAATGACCCATTTCACAGTAGGAACATCTGCAGTCTCTGGGTTATTGAAACACAATTCCAAAAGCAAACTATAAACACTGAATAGAACAGACATCTGAAAACAAAAATCTTCTTAAAAACAATTAAGTATCTGATAAATAGTAAGAAATAAAGGACAAAACCAGGACATATGAGTTTCTATTTTGAGGTCTTGTGGGGCAAAGGAAATAGAATTTGAAAACCCACATAAAAAAGAAACAGATTCTAATAGGAGACCCTTCCCACCAAAAGCTGGTATACCAAATGACCATACTCTCAAGGTTAAAATGAATGATAAGTAAGCCCTTATCTTCTTACAGTCTTTTATTCTTTTCCAGTTTTTCTCGAAGAACAACAACAGAGAAGTAAATCAAATGGAGTACTTCACTGAGGTCAACTGCTTAGACCATCAAGCCTCTCGAGCCCTCAAGCTTAGCTGGCTCACACTGCGAGCCCTCCTACTCCCAAGCAATGGCCAAGGAAAATGCAAAATTTTCCTGGAATAAAGTCTCTGGCCTCACATTATGTGCACAAATAATTTTCGAAAGGTCACTTGGCATGACAGGAAATAAGACACCGTGAGCAAGAATAAACAGAAATAAACAATAGGAACTAAAAATCCTAGAATTATCAAGCACAGACTATAAAATGCTTATATCTGAAACCTTTATTAGTAGGAAAGCTTGATATAAAATGCTTATATCTGAAACCTTTATTAGTAGGAAAGCTTGAAAATAATTTGAGATCTTTTAGAAAATTTGAAAAGTGACAGATTTTTTAAAACAACCAAACAGAACTTTTAGAAATAAAAATACAATAACTGAAACTTAAACACAGTGGGCAGGCAT
Organism: Crocuta crocuta; assembly: GCF_008692635.1. Taxonomy (NCBI): domain Eukaryota; kingdom Metazoa; phylum Chordata; class Mammalia; order Carnivora; family Hyaenidae; genus Crocuta; species Crocuta crocuta. The sequence goes on from NW_027528417.1 coordinate 4,280,257, forward strand.
GACAGATTAGACACAGCTCAAGTGAACTGCAAGATGAATTAAAACAAAGAAAGAAAAAAAAATCACCTGGGATACATATAGTAGGTGCTTTGATATTTACTGAATAAATAAAAAGGGATCAAATACAGAAAGCATGATTATGTTGACACCTTTGTCTCACTCCAAAAAGACATTGGTATAGTTTAGTGCCCAAAATGATCAAGATGAACAATTTAAAAGTACTAGAAGATAAAAACTACTGAAGTACCAGGTTGCAATGGTTATATGTATGACTGAAATGGAAAAGGAGAGAAAAAGAATAGCTGATAAAGGACGGAGAAAAAGACAGAGATAATACATGGGAGAGGAAGAAGAGATGACGATAGAATGAAGAAGAGGATAGAAATAAAGGAGAAATGGAAGAGAAGGGAAGTGAGGAGGAGGAAGGATGGGGGAGGGGACAGGTGGGCAGAAATAAAAAGAAACCCAAGCAGAATAAGGCTCTATCTACCTTTTGTTGCCTTCACATAACTCCAGGGTGCTGTTCTCAGCAAGCACGGAGAGACTGCAGGCCCACAATCCCTTATCTGCAATGCCTGAAAGCCAGTCAGTTCTAAAAGTCCAGCTTTAGCATGTTGGGTTTTTTTTTTTAATTCCAGAATAGCTGACGTGCAGTGTTATTAGTTTCAGGTGTACAACACAGTGATCCAACAATTGTATACAGTACTCAGCGCTCACCAGGATAGGTGTGCTTGTGATACCCGGGGCCTATTTCATCCATCCCCTCATCCTCCTGCCCGCTGGTACGCATCAGTTTGTTCTCCATACTTAAAGAGTCTATTTCTTGGTCTCTGTTTTTTCTTTGTTCCTTTGTTTTTCTTAAATTCCACACAGGACTGAAATCATATGGTATTTGTCTTTCTCTGACTTATGTCACTTAGCATTAAATTCTCTAGATCCATCCATGCTGCTGCAAATGGCAAGACTTCATTCTTTTTTTATGGCTGAGTAATATTTGCGTGCGTGCGTGTGTGTACACACACCCCACATCTTCTTTATCCCTTTATCAACGGACACTTGAGCTATTTCCATAATTTGGCTACTGTAAATAGTGCTGCTGTAAATATAGGGGTGCATGTCTCTTTTTAAATTAGTGTTTTCATATTTTTTGGGTAAACACCCAGTAGTGGAAATACTTGGTCATATGACAGTTCTATTTTTCATTTTTTTGAGGAACCAAAAATACTGTTTTCCACAGTGGCTGCACCAGTTTGCATTCCCACCAACAGGGCAAGATGGCTTCTTTTTCTCTGCCTCCTCGCCAACATCTGTTGTTCCTTGTGTTTTTGATTTTAGCCATTTTGACAGGTGTGAGGAGATATTTCATTGCGGTTTTGATTTCCATTTTCCTGATGAGTGAGGTTGAGCATCTTTTCATGGATCTGTCAGTCATTCGGATATTTTCTTTGGAGAAACGTCTTCTGCCCATTTTTCAATTAAATTATTTGTTTTCTGGTGATGAGTTGTATTAGTTCTTTATATACTTTAGATACTAATCCTTTAGCAGATATGTCATTTGCAAATATGTTCTTCCATTCAATTTCCATATTGAAAAAAGTTGCTATGGCCAATGTCAGAGAAATTACTGCCTGTACTTTTCTAGGATTTTTATGGTTTCAGGTCTCACATTTAGATCCTTATTCCATTTGAGTTTTTGTTTATGGCATATGAAAGTGGTCCGGTTTCATCATTTTGCATGTATCTATCCCAACACCATTTGTTGAGGAGGTGGTCTTTTTCCCATTGCATTTACTTACTTCCTTCATCAAAAATTAATTGACTATATAATCATGAATTTCTGTGTTTTGTTGTTGTTGTTTTTGAAAGAGAGACAGAGACTGAGACAGAGCAAGTACAGGGAAGGGGTAGATGGAGAGGGAAAGAATCTTAAGCATGTTCCATGCCCAGGGCAGAGCCTAATGCAGGGCTCACTTCTCAGGACCATGAGATCATGACCTGAGCTGAAATCAAGAGTTGGTGGACTCTCTATTCTGTTCCAGTCATCTATGTGTCTTGTTTTTGTATCAGTACCACACTGTTGTCATCATTACAGCTTTGTAGTAGATCTTGAAATCTGATACTGTGATACCCCCAGTTCTGGTCTCTTTTTTCCAAGACTACTTTGGCTATTTTGGGTCTTTTATGGTTCCATACAAATTTTAGGACAGTTTGTTCTCCTTCTGTGAAAAATGAGGTTGGTATTTTGATAGGGATTGTATTAAATGTGCAGATCACTTTGGGTAGTGTAGACATTTTAACCGTATTTGTTCTTCCAATCCATGAGCACAGAATCCATTTGTGTCATCTTCAATTTCTTTCATCAATGTTTTATAGTTTTCAGAGTATAGGACTTTTATCTCCTTAGTTAAGTTTATTCCTAGATATTTTATTATTTTTGGTGCAACTTTAAGTGGGACTGTTTTCTTAATTTCTTTTCCTGCTGCTTCATTACTAGTGCATAGACATGCAATGGATTTCTGTACATTGATTTTGTATCCTGTTACCTTACTGAATTCATTTATCAGTTTTAGTAGTGTTATGATAAAGTCTTTCAGTCTTTCTATGCATAATATCATGTCATCTGCAAACAGTGAAAGTTGACTTTTTCCTTACCAGTCTGGATGCCTTTTATCTCTTTTTCTTGGACTGGCAGTACTATGCTGAATCAAAGTGGTGAGAGTGGACATCCTTGTCTTGTTCCAGAGTTTTGGGGAAAAGCTCTGTTTATCACCACTGAGTAAGATGTTAGCTGTGGGTTTTGCATATGTGGCCATCATTATGTTGAGGTATGTTCCCTCTAAACCTACTCTGTTGAGTTCTATGAAAAATGGACGCTGTACTTTGTCAAATGCTTTTTCTGCATCTACCGAAATGATATGTTTTTTGACCTCTTTCTTGTTGATGTGATGTATCACACTGACTGATTTGTGAATACTGAACTACTCTTACATCCCAGGAATAAATCCCACTTGATCATGTGAATGACTTTTAACTTATTGCTGAATTTGATTTGTTAACATTTTGTTGAGGATTTTTGCATCCACGTTCATCAGAGATGTGGGCCTCTAGTTCTCTTTTTTTTTGTAGGTTCTTATCTGGTTTTAGTATCAGGGTAATGCTGGCCTCTTAGGATGGATCTGGAAGCTTTCCTTCCTCTTCTATTTTTTTGGAATAGTTGGTTGGGCATCTGACTTTGGCTCAAGTCATGATCTCACAGCTTATGGGTTCAAGCCCCAGGTGGGGCTGTGTGCTGACAGCTCAGAGACTGGAGCTTGTTTCAGATTCTGTATCTCCATATCTCTCTGACCCTCCCCTGCTCACGTTGTCTCTCTCTGTCTCTCAGAAATAAATAAAAACATAAACAAATAGTTTTGTCTTGCTGTCTCTCAGAAATAAAAAAAAAAAACATAAATAAATAGTTTTGTCTTGCTGTCTCTCTCAGAAATAAATAAAAACATAAATAAATAAATGAATAAATAAGTAAATAGTTTGTCTTGCTGTCTCTCTCGGTCTCTCAGAAACAAAAACATAAAAACACAAATAAATAAATAAAGTTTTGTCTTGCAGCACCTGAGTGGCTCAGTTGGTTGAGCGCCCGACTTTGGGTCAGGTCGTGATCTCACGGTCTGTGAGTTTGAGCCCCGTGTCGGGCTCTGTGCTGACAGCTCAGAGCCTGGAGCCTGTTTCAGATTCTGTGTCTCCCTCTCCCTCTATTTCTCCCTTACTAGCACTCTGTCTCTCTCTCTCAAAAATAAGTAAAGATTTTTAAAAAATGTTTTAAATGTTTGTCTTTTTAAATTCACTAGTTGAATTTTGGTAGCAAAATCTAAGCTGATTTGAACTCAGTTTATGGAACAACACGTGAACTGACATGAAGCTATTTTTTGCCTTAATTAACTCATTGTGAAGTTGCATATACTTAACTGTAAAAATATTAATGTGCTTGATTTCGAGGTACAGCCCAAGACGCAGTTGGGAGTTTTTGTATGATATATGGCTTATGATCATTGCTTTTCTAAAATCTGACATATTCATAATTTCAAAACATAGCTGGTCCCCAAGGTTTCAGATAAGAAATTGTAAATTCGTATTACCATAATCAGATTCCTTCCTTTTTCCCTTCAAAAGAAAGCCATATTTTCAAATGGCTATTCAAACTTTCCACTTCACTTCTATGGGTACATGTATTGCAAACCTGAAATTCCTGCCTCTGAATTCATAAGGATGCAAACTGTTCCATCTTTATATGCCAAACAAAAGGTAAAGCCAAAACTGTATACCATATCTCATTAAAAAATTCATTTTGTGTGGCTTTTCTTCAGTAAACCAATCAGTTCAGAAAAAACCCACGTCACAGATTTTCATGCACAAGTATACTGTTTCATATTAGTTTCTTATACCAAAGTTCCTTTTTTCTCTTGAAGTTATATCCTTCCTAATTCTAATTAAAACAATGAGTAGGATGACTCTGCATTCCTGAATAATTTTACCCTGTTACCTATCTAACAATGACCATGGTCATATTTAACAGCTAAATTAGCAACAGAGATTAGGAAACAATAATAACTATAAGTTGGTACTATAGGTGTCTCGGAAACTCAAACATGCTTACTCGTTTGCACTCCCCACTGTGCTTTTACAACAGAATACTTCCCTAGGCTTTCCTCTGACCTCACAGGTCCCTCTAGCTCAGTCTCTTCCTCCTTTAACCAACCGCTAATCTTGAGTATCATCCTTCTCTCCAGACTACACACTTTCTAAATGCCTTCATCCATTCTCAATAGTTTAAAACACCTTCTGTATGCTGACAACTCTGAGATATTTGTTTCTAGCCTATACCATCTCTGAATATCAGATTTACATATTCAATTGCCCTACTAAACATCTCCCCCATGGATATCTCAAAGGCAGCTCTAACTTGACATGTATAGCTTAACACGGGCACCATCTTCAAACCGGTTGTCCTTAAGTCTCCTACTCTCCCAGTAAATGAAATCACCATCTACTTAGCTGCTCAAGCTCATGATATAGGAGCCCCATTCCAAGTTCTCTGCCCTCATCTATCAACAGTTCTTGCACATAACTCCAAGTTAGATCTCAAATGCACCTATTTCTATTTCTGCTGCCACTCCTAATCTAAGGCCAAACCAGGATCATCTCTGCCTATCCTGCTACAACAACCTCTTAACTGGCTTCCCTGGTCCTATTCTTGACCTTCCAAACCCCAAAGTCAACAATGGGATCATCTAAAAATATAATTTGGATCGGTGGCTGCTGAAACTGTTAAGTGAAAGGCTGGTGGGAAACTTCTGAAGAATAGATCAGACTGATAACGCCTGAACGTTCTGTTGTATATTAATATCACACACAAGAAGACAATCAGGCACTGATTTTGTCAGGTTCTGACAAAACACACAATATCATCTATAAAAATGTGTGTCCAGGAGCACCTGGGTGGCTCAGTCGGTTAAGCATCTGACTTCGGCTCAGGTCATGATCTCATGCACGGTTCATGAGCTCGAGCCCCGTGTTGGGAGAGCTTAACCCCACATAGGGTGAACCACGTGTCTCTCTCTCTTCCTTTCCCTCTCTGCCCCTCATGGGATTCTCTCTCTCTCTCTCTCTCTCTCTCTCTCTCTCTCTCTCCCTCACTCACTTGTGCCCCCCAAAATGTGTTAACCCCCTCAAAAAAAAAACCAAAAATAAAAAAATCAGACCTGATTCTGATCAAGCCATCAGCAGAATTTTTAATTTTCAGGAAATAAAGGGGATATAAAAACCTTAATAAACAAAAACATAAAACCAACATGGCAATATGATCATCAAAATCACATTGGGAAGTGGGAAAACTTTACCTGATAGATGTTTTTTTCTTCAACAAAAAAGTGGCAAGAGGAGAAAAAGACAACAGCTCTAGGTGAATAGAGCCTTAAGTGACATATCGACCAATTGCAATGGTGAACCTTGTTTCAATCCATATTCAAACTGTAAAAAGATATTTAGGAAGCAACTGAGTAAAACCTGAACACTGAATATTTGACACTAAGGGTTAACTTTTAGATGTGAAAATTGGTTGTCAATAAAATATATCCGGGTAACAAACGAACGAAACCTGTCTTTTAGAAAGTACTCTTAATTGTCTTCTTAAAAGACTTGTTACTTTGTGTGTGTGCATGCGTGTATGCATGTCTGCACACACACCCCAGTGCAGCATGACAGGCAGGGCTGGGGCAGACAGGTAGGGACACGGATGAAAAAGATTGGCTATGTATTGATAATTTCTTGAAGCTGGCTAGTGGGCAGTAATGGAGGTCTGTCACAAAGGTCTCTATTTTGGGGTATGTTTGAAATACTTCCTTAAAAGAACTATAGCAATTTGAATCACTTTGCTCTCTTGTTTAAAACCCTGTGATGGAACCCTAATAAAATTGAAGCACCATCACAAAACCACAGAAAATGAGGCAGGGAAAGTATGTGAAATCGGCAACCAGAAGATAGCAACCAATTCTTATAAAATGCAAATTAAAAAACAGAAACCTTTTGAAGAATAAAGCCACAGTAAGGCTGCAACTCCTAATTCTCAGAAGCAGACTGAAACAGCAATGAGGACTGATCTACCTACCTAGATTGACAGAGAGGTGACAACCTCTAAGCCAGCAAATACAGGAATGATTTGCAAGGAACCACTGAGAATCGATGAAATGATTTCATCATTTAGCTCTTCCCACACCCAATTAGGAACCACCAGAAAATGGAAAAAGGTTTAGTTTTATAAACTTTTATTTGTTAAAATTAAAATGTAATAGAAGGATTAGAAGAGAAAGTCAAGGAACCCCTAGAATACAAAGAGAAAGCCATAAAGCTTAATAGAGAAGACAAAATAAAGGACAGTGAATCCACACAGGATAGTGCAACAACTATCTGACTGGTTAGTAATTCCATAAGGAGAGACTAACACTAATGAAGGGAAGAAACTCATCAAAAAACAAAACAAACAAACAAAAAAACCAATAGAAGATTTCTCAGTTAAAGAAAGTCACACAAGTCTTCAGAAGTAAAATAATCAGTAAACATTTAAAATACATTCAATTTAAACTAAAACAGAAACTTTCAGTAAAATGACTAGAAATTAAAAATCCAAGTGCTTCAAAATAAAATGACCAAATTTTAATATTCACATAAAGATGCTACACTTTCAGCAGCACAGTTGATCTTAAATTAACAATTTTATTTATAAAAAATAAAATCCATCTTCTATAAAGTTTAAAAGAAACAAAGAAATTTGATAAAGTCTCTTAGAATTTCTAGGTAGGTATTAACTCACTAGTTAAAAAACCTACTTGAAGTCTTATACCCTTTTCTTTAAAGAGGCCCATTAAACTTTAAGACCTTTGATAGTTCAATGAAGTTAAGGGGCAAACACAATTTAAACCGTCACTTAGTATTAATAAAATTGAAAACAACGTATTTCGTGACAACCATACTATCAAGTATGTAATAAATGAGGCTCAAAATAAGGCTTATTTAGAACATTATAAAAACCATGTTGGGTAAATTTCCATGACCACTTCAGTTGGTCATAAGCTGTCAAGAACAGGGGCGCCTGGGTGGTTCAGTCGGTTAAGCTTCCGACTTTGGCTCAGGTCATGATCTTGCGGTTTGTGAGTTCGAGCCCTACATCGGGCTCTGTGCTGACAGCTCAGAACCTGAAGCCTGCTTTGGATTCTGCATCTCCCTCTCTTTCTGCCCCTCTCACACTCATGTTCTCTCTCTGTCTCAAAAGTAAATAAACACTAAAAACAAAACAAAAAACAAAACATCAACTATACATTCTACATGTACCGAGAGAGAGAGAGAGAGAGAGAGAGAGAGAGAGAGAGAGAGAGAGAGAACTGCCTATATTGCTGAATGTCCAATCTTTTATCCCTTGTAATTTACTTTTTCTCCTTACAGACTCTTTGTTTTTCCCATTATCACTGCTCCTAGAAAAAAAGTGTGGCCTTTTTGCCAGTAAATTAAAGGGTTGCTTTCTTTCAGTGATTTGTATTGCTCAGCTCTAGCACAGAATATTCAAGGGTGCAGAAGAGGGGAGATGTACCCAGCACGGTTCCCGCTATTGTTTCCTACCCGGGAAATCAGTATTGATATGTCAATCTGGAGTGATCCAGAAGGCTTACCTCTAGAAATAAAGTCAAGGTTATATCATCACTTGCATATGTTTTTTTTTTAAACGATTCATGTTTGGAAGAATAAACTATTGAAATGTTTAAGTGTAGAAACAGTCTATTTGCAACAAAACCTTATTTCTTTCCAGCCCTTCTGCAGCATAACAACGAAAGGCCAAATTCCTCTCATGAGCTTTTGAGGCAGATTGCAGGGCTCCGTGCCACATAATAATCCTACAGGTTTTTAACTCTGTATGGCTTGACTGCCCCGAGCTACTTCACAATCATCTGACTACTTGGTTTTATATTCCTGGATAAGGATATAGAAAACTAAACATAAAGGCACGTAAAAGCCACCCTCAACAACTCTTCACTTGATAGTATAGTATCTCAGTTTGCTTACAAATAAAACTGCTAATAAAATCTTGCATATGGTCTTCAAGTTAAGCTTATGTAACATACAGTTAATAGATAACAGATTGATAACCAGAATATGTAAACAGCAACTATCAAAAACAACAACAAAGTCAAATAACCAAAAAATTGGCTAAGGATGCCAGAATGCAATCTACAGAAAAGGAAATACAGATAATCAACATCTTAATCAACTTTATCAGACAGCAGAGAGGTATCTAAAAATGTTTTTCATCCATTTGATAGGCAAATTTTAAAAATAGTAACGATAGCGAGGGGCGCCTCGGTGGCTCAGTCAGCTGAGCCTCCGACTTTGGCTCAGGTCATGATCTCACGGTTTGTGGGTTTGAGCCCCATATCAGGCCCTGTGCGGACAGCTCAGAGCCTGGAGCCAGCTTTGGATTCTGTGTCTCCCTCTCTCTCTGCCCCTCCCCCATGCATGTTCTGTCTCTCTGTCTCAAAAATATAATAAACATTAAAAAAATTTTTTTTAAATTAGTAACAATAGCCAGAACTGAAAAGAATGCTGGACAGCAGGCACCGATGGTGGAAATATAAGTGATAAAACCTCTTTTGGAGGAAATTAGCTATAACTAACACAATTTGAAATGAATATGAGCCTACAACCGGAAATTCTGCTTCTAGAGTATTTTAAGAAACATATATACACATGTGTATATATATATATATATATATACACACACACACACACACATGTGATTTGTAGAAAGGTATCTCAGAATCATTTAGAAAAATTATAGGTGCTCAAACAACCTCAAATTCTTTAACAGAAAAAAAATGGTTATCTGCATCCATACTATGGAGTATTTATTATGCAACAGTTCACACAAACAAAACAGTTTACACATGAGGACATTAAAAAAAAATAAACAACTATGCCACATTGAGTAGACATAGCAAATGGCGAAAGTACTTTCAGAACAGTAACATTTATGCAGACGGAGTCAAAACAAAACCATTTATTTTGATTCTTAATATGCATGTAAGGCACAGTGCAAGGTATGCAAAGACAAACACCATACTAATAAACGTGCTCACTTCTCTTTATACCTAGGCTTGAGGGGGTTCTGAGGGGAATTTTACTTTATCTGCATTGCTTGGATTTTTGGAAAGAAGATATTTCTGTTAATTAAAATGAAAGAGTAAGACACCCAGGTTAGAAACAGCATAATCCATCTGTTACACATGTTCACCTGACTGTAGTATGGTGTAAGTACACTGTATGTGAGGAAGAGTAACACACAGAGAAGTGAACATGAAACCATTAAGAACTACAAATCCCCAGATAACCTGTTACTACATGTATATACTATTTACACTTCCCGTTTTTATTCATGTTTTTATTTATTTTGAGAGAGAGAGGAGAGAGAGAGAACGCGCGCGCGCGCGCACACACACACACACACACACACACACACACACACACACAAAGCTGGGGAGGGGCAAAGAGAGAGGGAGAGAGAATCCCAAGCTATCAGCACAGAGCCCAATGGGGGCGCTGAACTCACAAACTGTGAGATTCTGACCTTAGCTGAAATTAAGGGTTGGACACTTAACTTACTGAGCCACCCGGGTGCCCATTTTTATTTTTTAATTAAATTAAAAACATTTTAAAGTAAACTCTATGCCTCAAGGGGGACTTGAACTCACGATCCCACAATCAAGAGTCACGTGCCATACCAACTGAGCAAGTCAGGCACCTCCCCCAGACTTCCTATTTTTAAATGAAGATGCATTACTGTATTAATAAAACATAACGAAGGTATTCCCATTTTGAAGACAGAATGAGCAGGAAGGTTACCTTCCAGGCTTTATAAGAGGCTGTTACTTCGATTTTTAAAAATCAGTACATTCTTAAATAGTCTGAATGTATTTATGTTATTACTTGAAAAAAGAAAAATTAAGTAAATAGCCATCGAATCTATGTTTAAGAAATAAGGGAAAAGGAAATAAAACCTCAATACGGCCCAAATCAAATGCAACATTTAGAGTTGCCTATAAATTAAGGTTTAAAACGTATATATATATATATATAAACCTGCAATGTCCTTAATTATGAGAAATTAATTTATCAATTTTGATGGATTTTGCCTCAAAACTCAGTAGTTAAAATTATTTCTAGAAAGACACATAACATAGTTACATAAATTCTTGGAATAAACCATTACACTATCAAAACAAAATACACTATCATATTTCCATTAACACATACATAACAGTTCAAATGGCTATTTACCAACATCATCAATTTGGTACATTTGCACCCCATTCCTCATAGTCCCAATGGGACAAACTCCTGAGACAGAAGTCATCATATTGTCATAAGGAAGAATAAAACTGTTAGAGTTAAAACTTCTGAATACAGACCAGTGTTCCTTAAGAACCTAGAGGAAAATACACAGAATATTTTTGAGGAACTTCAAATTCCCCTTCATACACATCTCTGGTGTTGATGAGATTATGAAGTATACCTCTAAGCATCTTAACAAAAGCTTTAATAAGGAAAAAACCCACAGTCAGGTAATAAGTGTTATGAAGGATAATACCAAATGCCCTGTGAGGTTCTAGATTTGGTTCTGGTTTGCTCTCTGTGCCTACATGTGGAAGTTAACACATCAGCAAGCCTCAGTTTCCCAACCCGTGAAATGGAAATACCAAGATACTCTGTACGCTTCGTTTAGTTACGTACCTGATGAGTTCATGTATACTAAGTATACTAAAGTGCTTTGGAACACTACAAAGCACTATAGAAATATTTTTTAAATTACTCTTATTGAAATAAAACACTGGTAAAATCAATTTTTAATCAAATTATACCCTGCATAGTATCTGTAAAAAACTAAATATTTTCTAGAAAACTATTTACTGGGGCCGCTGACAAATCACAAGCCTAGTAAGTAAAACGGTGTCTGTGGCAAGCCATTTTGCTTCTTGACATACTTCAGGACCACAGCATTCTACTTGTTGTCATCTACAGCAGGAGAGGTGACAGGCTGCCTGACCAAAGCTTCCTGCCCAAATCTGTCATTCTTCAAAGGCCGTGTTCTGTCCTAAAAGCTTCTGCATACATCCCATGTTTCCTCCAACATCCTTTCACACCAGCTGCCAGAGGCTGAGGGCTTGCTTGGGTTGTAAGGTAAATGGTCATATTTGCTGGACCCTGTACAGACGTACCAGGTAGAAAAGAACACTGAACAAGTAAGCACACATGTGCACATATGCACACACGACTGTACACACACACACACACACACACAAGTGTCCTTCATTCTTCAGGGGTGAAATGTATGTTCTACACAGCGAAGGATCGCCACTTTCAAAGGAAGTGTACCACACAAGCGTAAGAAGAAAATAAATCTTACTCACCATCTCCCATAGCCATTCAGATGGTCCAGGGAGCGCTACCAAACCAAGAGGTCAGACGGCCCCGCAGATGAATGCAGCTGGGAGCCTGCGCCACTGGGCTGGGCCTGCAGCCTGCAGCCACCCGAGCGAGCTCTGTGTGACCCAGGCCGCGCCGCAGCTCTGCACCGCAATAGCCAACAGCTGCTACTCCACTTCAAAATAAAAGTCTGGGGTCTCGCAGAAAACCCTCGTCTACGCAGCAGAAGCTCGCAGAGCTTCATCAAGATTATTCTTTAGCTGCATGTAGTGGTGACACACGGGTTCTGCTGCTTCTCCTAGTACTGGCTGCCCGAAATTTAATGCAAGAAAAGCTCCGGGAGCCAGCAAATGCCATCCCACTGGGGGACTCTTAATGCAATCATCAAAACACAAGGCATGTGCTCAGCAATCATTTTCTGCTTCTCTAAAGATACCCCTGGAATCAGTAGCAATCACATGACCTGGGGGATTAACTGATTTGTGCCTCTGAAAAAGGTTTTCATCCTTCTGTCGTTACCTTCTAATGTTTACGACAGAAGCCTGCTACGAGCGCACAAACAGGAACAGCCCCGTTTCCATGATTAACTGCTCTCATTATGCAGGAAGCATTTCTGGCTGCCGTAAACAAATCACGTCAAAGGCAGCCCATCAAAGGCCGCTCTGTGTGCGAACAGCAGAGCCACACGGAACAAAGCTTGCTCCTGCCGGAGCCAGGGCCTCGCCAGTGCGCAGCTGCGGGAGCGGGGCGCCCTCCGTCCGAGCCGCACGACCAGCGGCACATTGTCAAGCTCCGGGAAGGCCCTGGGGCTCACGGTCACAGCAGACACCCCTTAAAACCCATCTAAGAAAAGGGTTGCTTTGCTTCTCACTAAAGGGTATGGTACCAACACAGAAAACGCTAGACTTCAGGTTACCTTCCTGCCAAGTATCAAGGTAATTTCAAGGCTGAAGATCTATGCTTTGTTTTACTGCCAGCCTCCAAGAGCAAGTCTCTTCCTGGTAGCTATTTGAAATGGAGAGGCTGGGAAGTATTTTACAGTGATTTCACCCCAAGATTTCATGAGGTCCTCCACACACGAGGCAAATCAGAAGTACGCAGAGGTTTTTCACTGCGAGAGAGAAAGACTTGCAGTCACAGCCACCAACACTGTTGGTGTTTACATCTCCGCGTAGGAGACAGTCTAGAAAGCTCCATGACAACAAGAGGCCCGGCCATAATCACAGGGAGTCTGCAACGCTCAGCCCTTTGCCTCCTCCAGGGCTGGTGCTGCCTCCTTCAAGCCTTGATCTGATTAATGGTAAGCTCGGTTTCCTTACAACGGCAGGGCGAACGCCACTGTAGCCGGGGATCCTGCCTCACTTACTTTGTAATACGAGAATGAAAGTCAGACTCGAAGAACCCTCCAGACCAAAAAAAAAAAAAAAAGTGTGCTTCTTGCCTTCCTAAGCTAAATGATATGCTCAAAGCTCTGATGACATAATTTATTTTGCGTCTTGAGTGTGCTGAACTAATGCTCTAGAAAATCAAGTCAAAGAATTCAACCAAAACTGACATCAAAAGAGTACAGAGGGGCGCCTGGGTGGCTCAGTCGGCAGAAGCGTGCAACCTCATCTCAGGCCATGATCTCCCAGTCTGCGAGTTAGAGCCCCGCGTCGGGCTCCAGCTGTCAGCACAGAGCCGCTTCGGATCCTCTGCCCGCCCCCCCACCCAGTCCCTCCCCTGCTCACTTTCTCTCTCTCAAAAAATAAAATAAACATAAAAAAAAAAAGAGTACAGATATGGCGATTAGGAAAGAAACCAGAGACAAAAGCATGAAATGTAAAATTATACACCGAGGCATGCACAAGGCAGAAGAGGCAGACTAAAGAGAAAACATAAACAAGACTATTTCTTCAAACAGTAAGTAAATGTGACATAGTGTTAGATCATGTCACTCCAACGCCCTACGTCTCTCTCCAGCCTAAAACCCTTCCTCTCCCAGAGGTCTAGCAAAACTCCCAGAGCCCGTAACAAGGCCCTCATGTCATGCTTCCTGCTCATGCTTCCAGCCACAGCTCATACATGGTCTCCCTTTCACTCACCCCTAGCTCCAGCCAGTCCTTAAAGACCTTTTCTGGTCACATTTTCTCTACCCGAGGCACGTTTCCTACCATTTACCCCATGGCTAGCTCACTCTCATCTATCAGGTCTTAATTCAAGTATGTCAACTCTCAGAGAGGCTTGCCCCACTAATTATGTCTAAAGGGGCATCACTGAGTTACTCACCATTTCATACCCTATTTACTTCACTTAGCGACAGTTCAGACTTTCAGCTATAATGACTCTTAAGAACATATACCACCTTTGTAACAAATCCTCTGTGGTTTACTGTTTTTATCTTTGTCTGTTTACTAAAATGAATTTTTCATCCCCAAACACTCTAAGTCAAAATATGAAGTGTGAGGTTTCCTTATTACTGTTTCAGGCAAAGACACACTAAAAAGTTTTACCTACCATAACAGCTTCTAGACTATCATACGGAACAAATCTGAACTGAATGCCACATTTGGGTGAATTCACAGCAACCTGCTTTGTGTATCTATGTCCATCACGTACGGTCTTCTGGTCTGTCATGCGCAGGGACCGTTCACACAAGGTTTTGTGTTGAGCCTTTACTCCGCCCTAAAATGCTTTCCTGTTCTGTAATTTTAAAGTTTGAGGCTGAGTGCACAATTACAATAAACCAATGAGGACTGAAAATTTTGTAGGGAAAAATCGTACAAAAATTTTTAAAAAAAAGTATTACTTTGGGTACAAATTTTTGCCCTCAAATTGTTACTTACAAAAACTTGTTTTCAGTGTTCAACTGACATATGTCTCTACCTATAAAAATTATTTAAAAAATGCTCATGGGGCACCTGGGTAGCTCAGTTGGTTGAGCATCTGGCTCTTGATTTCAACTCAGGTGATGATCTCACGGTTTGTGAGTTTGAGCCCCATGTCAGGCTCCACACTATGTCAGCGTGGAGCCCCCCTGGAATTCTCATTCTCTCTTTCTCTCAAAAAAAAAAAAAAAAAAAAAATTAATACCCANACACAAACCATAATGTTAATGGAAATAATTTTTCATTTAATGGTTTCACTTAGCAGTGAGGATTTTAGGAATAATTTCACTTCATTAAACAAAGGGTAGTTGTATTTCTTCCATTATTAGCTGTAATCACTGTGGATATTTATTCATGTACTTGTTTATAATCTACCTCTCTCACTACAGAGTAGGCTCCCTGAAGCATACTTTGTCTTCTTCACTATTGTGACAATATCTAATTTATATTTTAAGATTATTCTCACTTCTGGGTAGAAAATAGATTCTAAAGAGCAAACCCGGAACAGGTATCTATTGCAGTAATCCAGGTAAAAGCTGAAGACCCGGAGTGGGGTTGTAGCAGTGGAAACAGGAAAAAAAAAAAAAAACAAAATTTTAGATGTATTAGGATTTTAAAGGTACACAGATGTGGGGTCAATTCAGGTTTCTAGCCTGAGCTACTGGTGGTGACATTGACTGAAATGGGTAAACTGGGGGAATGACAGGTTTGAGAGGAAAGTAAAGACAATGGGCTTCCCACTTGTAGACATGTTATTAAGCCTGAGATGTTTATGAGGCACCCCAATGGAAATGTCATCGAGGCCACAGGCTACCAAAACTAGAGCATGAGAGAGATGAATCAGGGCCAAAGGACCACACATTTAGTTAGAAGCCAAGAGCAAATAGTTATCATTTAAAGCTTTTGGGCTGAATTTCATTACTGAGAGAGAATACAGCCAAAGTAGAGGAAGACCTGGGCCCTGGGACTCGCCAACATGATAAATAGGCTTCCCTCTTCTAGTCTCTTCCCTTATTAACAAATCCATTAAAGTGTTTTTCAATGACAGGATTACACTGTCATCAAAAACATCCTGACCTATTTCTACATCCCACTGTGTGTGTGTGTGTGTGTGTGTATCAATATCAGACTTTAACGTTCATATTTGACCACACTTAAAATATTCAGATGCTAATCTCCAATACAAATAAATGCGAGATCCTAACCCCAAACCTCCTGTTTATGGAGAGATAAATAAGAGAAAAAGAAATGGGAGTTACCAGAATAAAGAATATAAAATCAATTTTGAAGGTAACAGAAATAACCTCACAAAATACAAGAGATAGCACTTTCAAAATAAGCCATATTCATATAATAAAAAACATCTTAAATTTATAATATGCAAGATGCTTTTTTTTTTTTTTTAGAGTTGTAACTAGAGTGTGGAGTACACAGAGGAGGATGCACTATAAATGGCATGAAAACACAGCCATCCCAATCCAAGGAATTTTAACAACTATCCATCTTCTTGCTGTTTCTGGTTTCTATGAAAATAGAGGGAACTACGGGAAAAATAAAGATAAGGTACTTAAAACACCTTCTATTCAGAGAAGAGTGAGAAACAGCTGGCAGTCAGGACTGGTAGCGCTGAAGCCAATTTATGCTTCTGGAACTAAGTTTAGATTTGGGCAGACAATCTTTTTAGCACTAACTCTCACTCCATCTGCCTTCCTGCAACACAAGACTCAGTCTTGGTTTCATCCAGAGAAAAAGAACTAAATTATATTAGTAACTGGTTTTCCCATTATCTGACCATACAACAACTCACTCACCCAATTTTCCCCCCCAACATCATTTACATTACTTAGCTAACCACACTCTCTTTTATAGGAGCCTGCTTTCCTAGGTGGAAAAATTGCCTAGAACTATCTTTGGAAGTAGAAGATATTCTTCACATATTTGGCTAATTGTTGTTTAAAAACTAAAGTCTAAGTAAATGCCGCCCAATGAAACCAAACACAACCAAGCACCCTTACAAAAAGAAGAGCAACCACAAAATCGCGTTAAGTGCCACATATCAACCTGAAACCTCTTTGAATTCCAGCTTGGTCTCATTCTACTTGAGAAGCCAAAGGAGGCCATGCTGGTGCAGTTCCTATGTCTACATCTCTTCACTGGTATCATCACTGAGAGTTTCCACGCGATAGAGCCCAACAGCCCCACAACTTCTACTAAAAACAACTCAATACAACAATTACTCTGAGAATAAAAAACCTTGTATTCATGAACCATGGAAGGCAAGAGGGTCAATATTTCTTCAACTCAGAAGATACAAAAACTCAGGCAAAAGAAAAGTATCATTTTACACCTTTGAACCATAATTAAATTTTCAGCTGCTCCAAAAGATTCCAAGAACAGGTAATGGGAAGCAGCATGTAAAGACTTTGTTATTATGTCCTAACTAAGCTGCAAGCCACAAAATCACATCTGCTGAACCAGTGATAAAACAGTTGACCTGAACCAGTGATAAAACAGTTGACCTGAAAACATGTTTTAGTATCTAAAACCTGGCTAAATAGTCTTAGAAATGTTTGAGAACTGGGATAATTTCATTATTCTTACCTTTGCAGACACTCAAAATCATACCGCCTGAATTTTGCACTTCATCAAATTTGGCAAAAATCATCTCTAATCTGGGAATAAAGAACACATTTTGTTTGTTTTACATACAGTTTAAATAGAATTTCTTTCACTATCTCCCGGAGAGAAATAAGGTCAGGGATTCAGCTGGTTCCACACGACTCTCTCTAACAATGGTCTCACTCACTGAGACAAAACACAAAGCCCGTCCCTCCTGAGTAGAGAAGGAGCCAAACACAGGCGCGTCTCCACGCAGTTTCGCGTTTCCTCATAAAATTATTTCTCCAAACCCATTAGAAATCTTTTAGTTACAACCTCATAATAAATCCACTCAGTCACCAAGACATCTTTAGAAAGTACATACAATCATGGAAAGGAAACTTAAGGCTAACATAACAATGAGATATAAGATGTCAGAAGCTATAGTAATGCAGGTATCACTGATAATCTGACATTTTCTCTATTAACCTATTTTCATTCAACACCAATTCCGTTACTGCTTCTGATTTTATATTCAGAATTACTTTCTATACTTCTATTATTTCCTATTACAAAAGCAATGTACATTCATTATAAAAGAAAGCTAGGAAATATAATTAGGAACAAAGGAAGAAAAAGCCAAAACAACAATCCCACCATCTAATTTTTTAAACTGTATGCTTTCTGATGGTTTGTGTGTGTGTGTGTGTATAACTATTTTTTAGTTCACTTAGCCTTTACTTTCCAATATATTTGGCTACGATTTATTCTCAAAGTTATGGCTTAGAGATTTGGGGAAGGGAAGAGGGACATTTTCATGTTACTTCTACTTGTCAGATGTTCTCTGACTCACGTTTGTTTTTGTCACAGTGTCATTTCTACAACCTTAGTTAAGCTATTGGTCCACATTTTGTCATTTCTTACTTGTAAACTGAGGATACTTTTTGTCTTAAAAATATTTTTTTTAGCTGAAAACCTAGGAACTCATCATAATGAGATTTCTAAACCTTAACCCCACCTCCTACCCCCATTAAATTCAACAAATAAAAATATTCACACATCTGGGGCACTTGGGTGGCTCTGTGGGTTAAGCCTCTGACTTCAGCTCAGGTCATGTCATGATCTCATGGTTTGTGAGTTTGAGCCCCACATCAAGCTCTCTGCTGTCAGCACAGAGCCTGCTTTGGATCCTCAGTCCCCCTCTCTCTGCCCCTCCCGTGCACACGTGCACTTTCTCTCTCAAGAAATAAACAAACATTAAAGATATCTGAAAGGACTTCAGTTTAAAGACACAGGTTGCTTCATCCTATAGTTCTTCCAGAGAACTGAGAAGGCAGCAGACAGGTTGCCCAGAGAAAAGATGGGGACAAGATGGAAGGAACGCTGGAACTGGAAGGTGGGACCTCGGAATGAAGAGCAGACAGACAGGAACAGAAAGGAGGGGATCCAGGAGAGCTCTCTGGGGAAAAGGCAGAACAAAGATGTGAAGAAGCATGAAAGTGACACTCAGAATAGCAAAACGGGAGTAAGAAACTGAGGCTAGAAAGCTGAAGAGAGAATTGGTAAGGAATTAAGGTGGGCGGATAAAACATACAGCAAGAAATGTCTACAGGAAGTTTTAATTTAAAAAAAAGCGAGGGGGGGGTGTCAGCTGAAATTCTAGAGAAATATAATGGTAGCAGGGAGGGAAGGAGGGCCAGTCAAGGTGGGAAGACATCACTCAAAGGTCTCTGGAACGGGGTTGGGCTAGGAAAGCCGCACAGAGAGCTTATCTCACACCCTTTATCCTGCTGCGAGCCTTCACTTAGCTCTCCACAACTATCGTCTTTTTTTTTTTTTTAATCCATTTAAGTAATCTCCATACCCAACATGGGGCTCAAACTCACCACCCCAATATCAAGAAGTCACATGCTCTTCTGACTGAGCCAGCCAGGCACCCCCAGTCTCCCTTTCCTCCTAAGACTTCTTACTTTACCAACTTCCACGTGAAACACTGACATTTGCTTAGTATTTACTGAAAGGACTTTAGTTCCCGGTTTAAAATTATATAAGGAGTAAGTTCGCACCTTCCTATATAATTTTTTAGTATTTTTATTTTGAGACACAGAGATCATGCACGTGCATGAGTGCAGTGGGGGAGGGGCCGAGAGAGAATCTTAAGCAGGCTCCATGCTCAGCTCAGATCCCAATGCGGGACTGGACCCCACAACCCCGGGATCATGACTGGAGCAGTCAGATGCTCAACCGCCCAAGCTGCCCAAGCGCCCCTACACCTTATTGTCTTTAAAAGAAAAAACTAAACATACTATAATTTTCTATGTGACCGTCGCTGGATTGCCCTCATCCCTGGTCATTAAGTCTCAAATAATACAAAGCTCCATTCAACTATTTACTTTATTCATAATGGAAGATCACTGCACATATAACCTGAAGGAAAAGGAGGAAAGGAACAAGGGCAGAAGGAAGAGACGAGGATCTTTTAAGTAATTCAGGAAGAAAAAAAATTTATAAAATTCAGTGGAAAGAAAATACAAAGAGGCCCGATTGTCCAAAAGGTTATAAACACAACTTACAAGGCCACAGAACAGATGCCAGTAAAGCTTCAGGGAGGTTCCGACTCCGGAGAAGGACAGAGACCAGTAAAGCATCAGCACAGAACCAGAAAAGCAGCTCTAACCAGAGTCCATATTTGAGTTTGGAGTCAAAATAACAAATTTCGTTGTAGTTTTGATCTGTATCTCTCAGATGGCTAATGGTGCTGAGCAATTTTTTACGGGCTTATTGGCCATTTCTATTTCTTCTATTCAAATCCTTTGCCTGTTTTTAAAATTGGGTATCTGCCCTTTCACTGAGGGATTATAAAAGTTTTTTTACATATTATTTATATACTCAGGACATGTCTTTTATGAGATGTACAATTTGTAAATATTTTTCCCATTATGTCGGTTTTCTGCAGATTTCTTGCTGGTATTCCTTGAAGTCCAAGTCTTTTATTTTGATAAAGTACAATATGCCTATTTATTTTATTTTGAGAGAGTGATCATGAGGGCAGGAGGGTGAGAGAGAGAGAGAAAGGGAATCTCAAGTAGGTTCTGTGCTGTCAGCACAGAGTCTGACACAGGGCTTGATCCCATGAACTGTGAAATCATAACCTGAGCTGAAATCAAGAGTCAGATACTTAACCAACTAAGCCACCAGGCTTAAATAGCCTTAAAAATATATCTATTTTTAATTTGGCCGCTTATACTTATGCATACATAAGAAACCACTGCCTAGCATTTTCTAAGTTTTATTGTTTTAGCCCTTACATTTAGCTTTATGATCCATTTAGACTTAATTTGGGGGTGTGGTGTTAAGAAGTCCAACTTCTTTTCTATTGCCCATGGAAATTCTGTTTTTACAGCACCATTTGTAGAAAAGACTATTCTTTTCCCATTGAGTGGTATTAGTACTTCTGACAAAAATTGATGGACCACAAATGTAAGGGTTTATTTCTAGACTCTTCTTTTGCACTGATCACGTGTCTAGTGTTATGCCTCTCCCACACTGTCAGAGCTTATCTTTTTAAAAATAGCTGACAGAGGAAGAAAAAAATTTTAATTATTTTTTTAAAACTATTTGATTCAATGGTTTTATAAATTATACTTAAGTTTAGCTGTTTTAATAAAGAAGAAGGTCTTTCATAGAAATAAGGGTGGGTAAAACCAGAAATTTGCCTTAAAGAATTGTATCCAATAGGAAATTTGGAAATCACAAAGGGAGCAGTATTTGAGAAGCAGAAATATCCTTCCTGAAAATTAAAGTTTTATGACCACTATATGATTAAAAAATATAATTTTCAGGGGCGCCTGGGTGGCTTCAGAGATCAGTTCAGGTCGTGATCTCACAGTCCATGAGTTTGAGCCCCACACTTGGCTCTGTGCTGACAGCTCAGAGGCTGGAGCCTGCTTCAGATTCTCTCTCCCCCTCTCTCTCTCTACCCCGTCCCCACTTGCCCTCTGTCTCTGTATCTGTGTCTCTCTCACAAATGAACATTAAAAAATATATATATGTATATAATTTTCAAAAAAATTTAATATTCAATATAAAGTTAACTTTTGAGAGTAAACGCTAGTGGAAAGAGGGCAACAGTGGGATAATCAGTTGAAGAAGTAAACCAAAATTTCATTCAGATTTTACCTTATGAAAGCTTTAGACTCTGATATAAATGGGTCCAGTATTTTTTTTAAATGTTTTATTTATTTCTGAGAGAGAGAGAGAGAGACAGCGTGAGCAGGGGAGGGTCAGAGAGAGAGGGAGACACAGAATCGGAAGCAGCTCCAGGCTCTGAGCTGTCAGCACAGAGCCCAACGTGGGGCTCGAACCCACGAACCGTGAGATCATGACCTGAGCTGAAGTCGGACGCTTAACCAACTGAGCCACCCAGGCGCCCCAAAATGGGTCCAGTATTTTGAAGAGTCAAAATAGCACCTACAAAATAAAGAGGTCACATGCTGAAAGGACAGAAAACACTGGGCCTGCTTGACGCAGAGCTCATCACACTTGTGCCCACACGCGGTCCTCTTCACTGCCCACCACCCGGTAGAGAAGCATCGCGGGGAAGGTCTGCACAAGCACAGCACTGAGGACACAACTGTAGACTGGAAGTCAGAAAGCCTCGGCTTCTCACCGACTACCTGTCTCCGCTCTGGTCTCAGACTCCTGATCTGCCGAGTGACTAGCCCACTCAGAGGTCAGAGAAAGAAGAATGGACACGTTAATAAGTCCATGGCTCATTTCAGTAAGAACATTAGCATAAGCTGGCCACAGAGGATAAAAGCCTTCCAGTTGATTCTGATGGGGGGAGAAAAATCACGTAAGGGGTTTCTCCTAGCAACTGAAATTGCTTATAAAATATAACTTAAGAAGAAAGGAATACTATACACCCATCTTACTTGGAGCCTATGTGCAAAAATCCTAAGCACACACACGGACACTTAATTTATAACAAAAGGAACACTGAAGAAAGACATTTTCAGTAAGTGGTGCCGGGTCAAGTGGACACCCACATGGAAAATAGATGTATCTGAACCTATTCACACCACTCTCAAGGAAAATACTACCTGGCCTACAAATCTAATGTGAGTAAAACGTCAAGACAATTACCCAGAGATTGTCTTTAACACATCAGGCTAAGTAAAAATTTCTTAAACCAGGCACAAAAATGTCTAATCACGAAGGAAATGACTGAAAACCACATGAAAATTAAAAACTTACATACATGAAAAGATATCACCAAGAAAGTAAAAAGGCAAGTCACAAGGGGGAAGAGGATATCTGAAACACACATCGCTGACCATGGGCTTGCATCTAGAATGTTTTAGAAAGTTCTACTCATCAATTTTTTTAAATGACAGACCACTGAATTACTAAAAACAGGCAAGAGACCTGAAAAGACAACTAAAAGAATATATCCAAGGACTGGTAAGTGCATTAAACGGTGCTCCTCTTTATTAGTAATCAGAAAAATGCAGATTATAACACATACACCAGAAATCTAAAATTAGTAAAATAGGACTAATAATGCCAAATCAGAGAAAATGTAGAAGAATAGGAATTTGCAAACAATGCCAGTAAGAATATAAATGGGTACAACACTCTGGGAAACTGTTTGTCAATATCAAGTACAGGTGAACATACCCTACTGCCCAACAATTCCACTCTTCGATACAGTCTAAGAGAATGAATACACAAGTACACCAAAAGACATGTACGAGAATGTTTTTAATACCATTATTCAAAAAAGCTATCAGCTGAAAACAACACACAAGTCCACCATTAGTATGATGGACTTTCCATCATACGGAAAATGGAAAACTATATGGTAATGAAAATAAACCAACTGTAGCCAGATCCAACAACCAAAATGATTTTTAAAAAAAGTTAACTGAAAGAAGGCAGACACAAAAGAGCAGATACTATATGATTCCATTTATATAAAATTCAAAAACAGGCAAAATTAAACTATGGTGATAAAAATGAGGATGATGGTTACTTCTGGGAAGGACAGAAAAGGCAAGAATTAAAAAGGATTTGGGAAGGCTTCTGGCTGATTATAATGTTCCCCTTTGCCACCTGTGTGGTGGATACATGAGTATATTCACTTTGTGATAATTTATACAGCTCCATACTTATGAGTTACATATCTTTCTGTACGATGTCATACTTGCATAAAATTGTAAAATTATTTAGTAAAAAGTAACTTCAATATAAATTTTTAATTTTTTTAATGTTTTATTTTTGAAAGAGAGAGAGACAGACAGAGCATGAGCAAGGGAGGGGCAGAGAGGGAGACACAAAATCTGAAGCAGGCTCCAGGCTCTGAGCTGTCAACAGAGCCCAACATGGGGCCTGAAGCCAAGAACCTCAAGATCAGGACCTGAGCTGAAGTCAGGCACTTAACCGACTGAGCCACCCAGGTGTCCCTAAATTTTAAAAAATACATGATGTAATATATATACATACATCCATGCACATACTCATACACATAATTATATTACATTAACATCAATTCTTTCATTCACATAAAATGATGTAGACTACTCAAATGAAATTGTTAGCTCTGGAAGTAGAAAATGAGTAAATACACAAAATAATGCATATTTCATAGACAATCTTATTACCAAAAAAATAACTGGTACTGGAAACAAAAAACTACATGGTAGGAGACACAGCCACATACGTTGAGAGTTATGATAAAAGAATGTATTACCACCTCTCAAGTGGTCTGGCCTTTCGTGATACCACCCCACACCCTCCCAACACCACCCCCCCACATCACCAAAAATCTATCAAGCCTCCAGATCCAACTACCAAGTTATGGGGAATGAGGACAGAAGAGCACAATAAACCACAACCACAGGAAAAGATCAGCAATATTCAGAATATAGGAAACTTTACGAGATAAACTGCCTGGCTTATTGAATAAATAAACACAAGGGGAAAAAGTGTTGGAGGTATATAAAGATTTAGAAAGACTTGTAAGAACATATCAGCTAATTGTTGGACTTCAACTGAATACTGATATAAACAAAAATATAGATATATACTTATGTTTATAAAGCAACTGGAAATTTGTTTTCTGGGTTTTTTGAAATAACTGGAAATGTGAATGCTGACTGGATATTTGACTTACAGAATTATCTGCAAAACAAATTTAACTTGTGATGATGGTATTATGGTTGTGATTGAAAAAAACCTCTTTTTCAATTTAGAAACATATTGAATAATTACAGATGAAACATCATGGCTTGGGTATGCTTCAAAATAATACAGGACAAAAGTAAGTAGGTAAGAGTGTAACATATGAAACTGGCCATGAGTTGTTAATTGTTGGAGTTGCATAATGGGTACACGAAGGCTCATTATACTACTGTCTGCTTTAGCATGTTTGAAATTTTCCATAATAAAAAGTTAAAAAAAAAAAAAAGACCTTTCAAGGTTCCCTTAAAATGAGGACTAAAATTTGATTACAAAAAAATTTAATTGGAATAATATCTTTTTTAAACCTATTTTTTAAGTTTATTTATTTTGAGAGAGAGAGAGAGAGAGAGAGAAAGGCAGAAAGAGAGGGTGAGAGGGAATCGCAAGCAAGTTCTACACTGTCAGTGCAGTGGGGCTTGACCTTACAGAACCATGAGATCATGACCTGAGCCGAAGTTGGATCCCTAACCAACTTAGCCACCCAGGCACCCCTGAAATAATATCTTTAAGAAAAACAGAAACTCTGAAAAGTACTAAAGAAAAAAAAATACCTTTGAAAAAATTGTTCTGATATAGGAGAAGCTTATCAATGGGATTTTTACTGATCTGATTGATGCTACTAAACTCAGATATTCTTAATTTTCTTTTTATTTGACTATACTTTAAGATTAGTGACTAGGGGTGCCTGGATCACTACTCAATCAGTTAAGCATCCAACTTCTGCTCAGGTCATGATCTCACGGTTCATGGGTTCGAGCCCCGCGTCGGGCTCTGTGCTGACACCTCAGGGCCTGGAGCCTGCTTCAGATTCTGTGTCTCCCTCTCTCTCTACTCCTCCCTTGCTTGTATGCAATCTCTCTCTCTCTCAAAAATAAAAAATAAACATTGAAAATAAATTTTAAAAATAAATAAGACAAGCGCCTGGGTGGCTCAGTCAGTTAAGTGTCTGATTCAGCTCAGGTCATGATCACACAGTTCGTGGGTTTGAGCCCCGCGTCAGGCTCTGTGCTGACACCTCAGGGCCTGGAGCCTGCTTCAGATTCTGTGTCTCCCTCTCTCTCTGACCCTCCCCTGCTCACACACTCTCTCTCTCTCTCATTCAGATATAAACAAAACATTAAAAAAAAAAAAAAAGAATAGTGACTTTTTCTTCTATAGCTTTCTGTTATCCAGTATCTTGTCCAGTATATTTTAACAGAAAGCACTAAAAACAATTTACTTAATGAATGGATTAATGTTTTTACTATATTCTTGCTCAAGAATCTTCCAAATACTGTAATGATTATTACTGCCTGGTATAAAACAGTTTTCCCTGAAAGTGGTATTTAATTACATATTAAATAATATAGAAGTATATAATCAGTGTCCAAAAAAATTATAACATCTCAAAACCTTTTTATTTAATTTTTATTTTTTAATTGTTTATTTTTGAGAAAGACAGGGGTGGGGGGGGGCAGAGAGAGAGAGGGAGACAGGATGGGAAGCAGACTCTGTGCTGACAGCAGACCATGAGACCCTGATCTTAGCTGAAGTCAGAAGCTTAATGGGAGGAGCCACCAGGCACCCCTCAAAACCTTTTTAAACAGTGATAACCTATGTATCTTTTTGTATCTTTAGAATTTTTAAAAATGTAAGAAAATTGAACCTATTGAAAAGAAACACATGAAATTAAAACTTTTAAAACAGCATATGAGCAAACAAACTCAGCAAGACTTACCTCGCAGGGGGGATTCCTCTCTTCCACAGGTCCGCCCTCACTCTCTCCCCCACATGCCTGTAGATCTCCACCATAGCCAACACTGCAGCATCTCTCACCTGCCACAGAATTCAGAAAGCAAAAAAAATAAACTTAGATGAGACATAATAAAAGACTTCATCTCAAGGCAACATTACACTAGCACACCGACTTGAAGCTCTCAGTGGTTTTAATGCTTCTAAACCCCTGAGGGATTTTGGCAAGTCATTAACAAAAACCAAGAGGATCTGCCGAGAAACCTCTAGAGAAACCTTGTAAAAGGTTTTGTAGAAATCTGAAAAACATAGAAATAAAAGTTATTAATGTGGCTTTTAAAAAAATCTTCTATTTGTAATAAGACTGCATAAAAGTTGCCAATAATTGTATGATTACAAATCATTATTGTGGTTAATATACTTTCCTGGAATAAAACTGTGCTTCAAGAATGTGGTCCGAACTCAACACCAGTGTGCACAGCATCATTATTCAGAATAGTCAAAAGATGGAAACAACCCAAATGTCCACCTATGGATGCGCGTGTAAACAGAACGTGGTAAACACACACAACGGAATATCATACAGCCTTAAAAAGGACAGGAGGCAATTCGGACAAACGACAACACGGAAGACCCTGGGAGACATTACGCTAAGTAAACCATGCTAAATGCAAAGGGACAGATTGGATGGCTCCACTTTCACAAAGTACGTAGCGCGTAACAATTCTTACAATGCTTCCCTTACGCAGAAAAGGGAACATGTGGTCGCCAGCAGCCAGAGGGAGTTTTGGCTTAACAGGTGCAGGTTTCAGTTTGGGAAGATAAAAATCCTGGAAACTGACTGCGGTGACGGCTGCACAACAGTGCACTGAATGCCAATGAACCACACGCTTAAAAATGCTTGGAAAGATGGGGTGCCTGGGTGGCTTAGTTGGTTAAGCGTCCGACTTTCACTTAGGTCATGATCTCGTGGTTCGTGGGTTCGAGCCCCGCGTCGGGCTCTGTGCTGACTGCCAGCTCAGAGCCTGGAGCCAATTTCAGAGTCTGTATCTCCCTCTCTCTCTGACCCTCCCCTGCTCACGCTGTCTCTCTCTCTCTCTCCTAGAAATTAAAAAAAAAAAAAAAATGCTTGGAAAGGGAGGCCTGGGTGGCTCAGACTGCGGTTCAGGTTGTGATCTCACGGCTCAGAGCCTGGAGCCTACTTCAGATTCTGTGTCTCCCTCTCTCTGCCCCTCCCCTGCTCATGCTCTCACTCTCTCTCTCTCTCTCAGAAATAAGTAAACATTAATAAAAAATGACTGGAATGGTAAATTTTATGCTGTATTTTACTACAATTAAAAGAAAAAACTGTGGCCTCGACACAGGAATTTGGAAGATGGCCATAGGTTCCTTGTCCAGCTCGTTGTCAAAGAGCAAATGAAAAAGTAGTAAAACTCTACAGATGTCTAGAGGTAGAGCTAGGCCTGATAGCAGGAAGACTTCACCCAGGGTTATTGCAAATGCCCAAGCTGTGCCCACAAGGGTACAGACAAGACCCAACACCACCAGGATGACCACGCTCCCAAAGGGCCCCCGCATTATGCCGAGCACACGCAGCTCAGGCAACCCTCCTACGAGGGATGTGCCGCTGGCACACAGCCCTCTGTTAAACAGGGTTATGACCACTGTCAGGAATGAAGAAAGAGAGCTGCCCACCTGTCCTCACAGTTAACATGCAGGACTATGAAAGCAAAGGAAGGCAGGGTCTCTGTCACTCCATCTTTCAAACCAAGAGCTGTCCTTTTAGTACCATATATCCTTCCAACCAGTCAAGCGAGTGACCATCTTAAGCAACCTAAGTGACTATCATGTGTTCTCAGAAAGTAATTGGTGGATTTTAAAAGAGAAATGAGGTGAAATCTTAATTTCATAATCCCCTCCACCCTCCCTCTTCTTTTTTAAAAACGGAGTAAGAGGCCTAAAAAAGAAGAGGTGGCCACAAAAAAATCAGTCAATGCTTGAAGGTAAATAAAATTTTACCTGGCTGTTGGAATCTCCAAATAGGATACACAAATGTGGTACCAACTTGCTGAGGACTAGCGGCCGAGCCCCAAAACTAAGTATAATTTGAAACAAAAATAAAGAGAATTTGGTTTTAGTCAAACAGTAAACAAAATACACTTTCTTCTGGTTTATAGCAATAAGACAAATATGGTGGAGAGCATGGTACACATCATCAGAACATGAAGGATATGAGACACAAGCAAAAACTAGTTCTAAACGATGTGAAATATGCAAAATTGAATAATCATGACCCACAATGAAAACTGTCAACACATGATCCAAGAGAACAAAATCTTCAACCAACGGCACTCTTAAACCTGGCAACCTATCCATCGCTCATGAAAATTTGAGCTTTGTCATTAAAATAGTGATATTTTTAGATACTGGGTCTCAAATAAATTTACATTCCAAGAAAATATTTATTTATGTTTATTAATATTTTGATGAGGTCATGGGTTGAAAGCAAATGACAGGAGAGCCAAAACCCACAGAAGTGTGCAGACTGAATGCACTTACAAGCTCTAGGTGGCAGAAAGGACCACAGAGGAGTGAAAGAAAATAAATGAAGGTATAGTTAGAATAAAGGAAGTAACACTACAGGAAAAGTTGAAAGCTACAATAGATCACCTATCTTGTTGCATAGAACTTGAGCAAATAATTAAGAAAGAACAAAAGCCCTGGTTTACAACTTTTTCAGACTGGAGCTCTGAGCTGTGTGGCTTCTATGCTATCAGAGCTCTACCTGCTGCTATCCAATTCGCTGTCTAGCCACCTGGCCAAATCTTGCTCAGACTATGATTTTGGTAACCATCCACACTGGTCTAGAAAACCTAGGTGGGGGAAATAGCTACAATATCTGAAACACCACTGAGTAAAAACAATGCCAAACTGGGTCCAGAACAGAAGCAGATCCTAAGTTATAGCAGCATTCCTGTTATACGACCATCTATTCTGGGTAGCAACTGTTACTTATTCAAGAAAAAAAGAGAAACACTTCTTATCACTAATTGTTTTAAGTCAGCATACACATAAAAACTTAACAGCTAAAAATATCAGATCAAATAAAAACTCTCATACCAGAGATTAATTAATAACTAATTTAAAATTTGTTATTTCCATAGCTTTCCTTGAGCTTTATGAAATGGATATTGTTTTTTCTTTTCAGCAAAATGAAAAACAAGTAAGTTGACTATTTTCAATAATCATAAAACTTACACGTTTAAGGTTTCAATAAGACATAAACACATGCCTTCTCGAGATCGAAAATTCTTGTGCTTAAAACCGGAGGTCGACTGTTCCCAAATGTACTATTTGAAAGAGAAGTAAACAAGCAGAATAAAAAATTAAATTACTCATGTTATAATCTTTAATCTATTTCCAACCTTATCACAACCTTCCTGATAACTGAATCTTCCCATCAGACTTTACCTCTCTGTAAGGGTTTCTAAGCCAAATTTGTGCTTGTGTTGCTCTCACCCATTTTTTAATATCTTAATCACAGTTTTTGGTTTTTATTTAATATCTTTCACTTTAGATTTCAATTATTCTCAGAAAAACCTTACAATCTCCACGGACATAGAATTCTTTCTAAGCTTTAGAAACCTTCGACAACAATGCTACCATTATAAGCCCAACAGTCCAGTGAGCATTTAAAAGGTCTAATGTTGCCTAGCAACCACTATAGATTGTCACATGGAACAGGCTTTTTCAGCATTTTATAATTCAGGCTTTTCTCCTTCAGCACTGGATCCAAATACAGAAACATTATTTGGGTAAATCATTTTATTGCTACCTACTATAATTTTCTTTTGCAAAAACCATACATAAACCTATACAAATAATCCCAATTATATGAATATAGTGTTAAGAAGGAACCCAACTTTATTTTTCCAAACATAAAGCCAATTGACTCAATCAGTCCTTTCTCTGCAGTTAGAAACACCGTCCTTCCCATTTATTAAATCCACACACACACACCCTTCTCTTCCTGGACTCTATATTCAGCTCTACTAATGTTACTCTCTTTCTGCCAAACTTTCTGGAAGCAACCTGGAAGTTTACCCAGAAAATCTTAAAGGTGAACAACCTGATGCAGCAACACCACCTCAGGAACACTATTCTACATAAATACTTATATTTCTGTCCAAGGACACATGTACAAGGATGTTCCTTGTAGTAATGTTTATAATGATAACACATCAAAAATGAGTTAAAATTTGAACCACTAAGCAAGTGCTGAAGGATACCCACCAAACTATTAGCAAAGACTTCATTCCAAGGTGTAAAATATCTGGGCAGTTTAGTTTTACAATTGAACACTCTTTGGATTTTTTCTAAAACATATGTAATATATATTTTTAAAACTCTATTCTAAGAGATAACACATAATACCATTGCAGATATTGTAAATTTCTGATTTTTTTCCTACTTAACATGAGATATTCTATAAATCTTTGTTTACGTATCAATTTATCTTTTTTAAAAATTTTTTAACATTTATTCATTTTTGAAAGGGAGACAGAGAGAGCGGGGAAGGAGCAGAGAGAGAGGGAGACACAGAATGAGAAGCAGGCTCCAGGCTCTGAGCTGGCTGTCAGCACAGGGCCCAACATGGGGCTCAAACCCACGAACCGTGAGATCATGACCTGAGCCAAAGTTGGACTCTTAACCGACTGAGCCACCCAGGTGCCCCTACGTGTCAATTTATCTTCACTCTCCTTTCGAAACACCTCCCTAAGGGCTAATTTCTTTTACTGTATTTGTAACACACAAATCAGTGTCATAGAATATGCCTTATATAATTAGTAACCACCTGTTCAAATAAAAATTTTGTTCTTGTCACTGTGAAAGCTGCAGAAATTAATACTATACTCAGTAGTTCTCACAATGAGCTTTGTCACTGAACACCATATAATCTGCAGGTAAGAAAAACTGAAGAGTAATATATTCAGCATATTGTCCAATGAACAGAATCTGAGTCAGCTATGTAAAAAACGTCAAAGAGTAGAAAATAGGAAAAAGGGGAAAAAAACCAAGCAGTTAAATATTGATATTTTATCTTAAATTTCAACTTCTTTAAAGCATTAACAGTAATTCACTGTTTCAGATTTCAGCTTCGTGCCCCTGGAGGCTTCAATGATGTGCTGTGATTACCATCTGTTTATACTGATATTTCATCGCTGATGAGCAAAACCTAAAATGTAAAGTGTAGGCCTACCATAGGTGGTGCTACTTGGTCCATGAGCTTCAACATCAGAGTCTGAGCTTCATCTCGAACCTTGTCTTTGGCATCTCCCATTCTGTCTATTAAAGCTGCAATAACTAGAGAAAGGCAGAGGGAAGAGAGTACTTATTTACGATTCATCTCCATTATAAGCTATGTTTTACAAAATTACAAAACAGCTCGTTCCATAAACGAAAAGTTATCAGGTAAGCAAATTATTCTCTTTACTCGTGAGTCCAATAAAAAATAACAGAGAAGGAAGGTTCAAACGCATACTTATGGCATGATATGCACTTATGATCATGTTCAAAAAACAGGCAAGACTAAACATGATCCTGTGTAGAGAGCTGTGTGGCTAGTCGAGCTCTATGGACCTGCACGGGACGGTCACCAGAAAGCCCTGTCGGCGGTAACCTCCGGGAGAGGCGGGGAGGCATCATAGGAAATGCAGAGAGGAAGCATCTAAGACAGCAGAGTTCTGGGTCCTGACCCGGGCACGGGCAGGTGCTGGCTTACGATCACGTGTCTGATACGCACTTTCATGGCCGTAGGACATACTGTTCTACTGACACACATGAAAGCCGGGCCCCTGGCCTTACGGTTTTTCTCTACCATGTCCGAGGCTGTGGCACTGCTCCATGCGACGCAGCAAGAGAGGCAGGGGACAGTCTGTTTTTGGAGAGTTTTCATGAAAAGGGGGTGAAGGGAAAGGGAGGTGAGGGCGGAATCAAGAGGGTACAGGTTCTAACGTTGGCTCATAGGGCAAAAACCTCTCATAGTTCAAAATTTTCTTTTGTAATCACTTAAATCACCACTGCCCCTCGGGTGGGGTTACAAGGTGTGAGGCCACATCTCCTTTTGTCTTTACCTCCTCAGCCCATAAAGGCTGGCAGCGGTGCTCACCTCAAAAAAGGACTGAAACTTAAAAAGAGAACGCATTTAAACAGCTTAGAGTGGGGCCCGAAGTGAGCATTCCGTGTGTCACCGCCCACCCCTGCGCCACCAGCGTCATCCTGCAGGCTGGACGGCAAAGAAGTGAACTTTTTTCTCTTCTGACACAACAGCCCCAGCCTTGCTTTCCCTGACGCAGTGAAGGCTGAGGCCTGCTTTACAGAAAGGAAGGAAGAAGAAATAAGATAGAGAAAGGGGTTTCCTCTCATTTACTTAGAGACGATTACAATTAAGCGTTTATATACTTTGACGCAAATATACTCTACAACATAACATTGTCTACAATATAACAACTGGACAGATTTAATAATAATGAACAACAACACTTAAGGAAAAAAGAAATTACATCATTTTTGGAAGAAAATTAGACTATAGTGAGAAGCCCACTGTGAGAAGTTTATCCAAAAACCTAAGCTTAGTATAAGAAAACAAAGTTCTTGCCATAAAAGCGTAAGCCTGATCATGAGGCAACTGAAGGGCCTGTCAGCTGGGACAACATAAATAAATACTTCTCATCCTGCTTAGATATACTGTTAACATTAGAGAAAATCACCAACATTTGTAGGACTGGCTGTTGTGGGACTCTGGTTCTGATAGCTTCAGAGGCGGAAGATAGTAAGAAACACTTAATACAGGTATCATTATGTACCAAGCAATGAATTCTCTCATGTTAACCTCATAACAACCCAATCAAAGAGAGAAGGCTCATTTGATAGAGATAGCCCCAAAGGATGAAGTATCTTGCCCAAAGTCACACAAATAGCAAGCTGAAACCAGGATTTAAATAACCACACAATTAGGCCCCAGTCACAACTACTTCCATTTACTTGTAATTGACGTGTGTGTGTGTGTGTGTGTGTGTGTTGACAATCACACAACAATAGTATAAAAAAAAACTCTACTGCATTTTTGAGAGGTAGAATTTAACTCCAAAAAGAAATATTAAAATGTTGGCCCAAACCAGGGCTCCTTCCAATACAGAAAAACTAAACTTTTATAAAATATAAGCAGCAAAAACAACTTGACGTTACATAAACTTTTTACTATAGCTATTAAAAAAAATCCATACGTTTTTTGCATTAGAATTCCTTTTTGACACATACTCTCTTGGTGTGAAACAGAACAAGATTCTATTCCTAGTTTTACCAGTTGTTAATTATGTAAGACCGTAAACTTCCCTGAACTTGAAAGCTTCCTTGTCTATAAAATGAGGAGGAGTGCAGGCCTCTACCTCACACAAGTAGCGGCAGGTCAAACAGGGGAAGTGAAGTTAAAAAAAAAAAAAAGACTTGTGCTAAGCCCATAATGAGCATCTGGAAGAGTCAACAGTCCACCCTAAAGATCTGTATGTATTATAATGACCATTTAATTATCATTCCACATGATGAATATTCAAAAGGTAATTAAGGGACTCCTAAACAGAGCTTTTCATCCTGTAGATGGAAGAACTTGCTGCACGGACTGGGACGTGAACAGTGAAACATCAAGAAGTGTAAAGCACAGCGGGGAGTAGATCTTATTCTCTGAGCACTGTGTGAGACACAACCCTTTTACAAGATGGAAGAGTGATAAGCAGGTAGCCCAATTACTCTAATACTCTTTCTGTAATTCCATTTTGGGTTAAAACTATCTGTTTAAAATTTGGGAGATATGAGATCCTTTACTGAATTCAGTTATCATAAAACCAGGGCTGGCGATCATTGTTAAATGTAAATTGGATATATTTTTTTGTTTGAAAAACTTATTTTTCCACAGTCCCTGTGGCCACAAAAGAAAATTTAAATATTTTATATTAAAGAACTCCATCAAAAGAGCCCATACTCTTTCTGGAACTTTGTCTAAAACTGAACATCCATCTCAATTTTCTTAAACACCTCTTTACTTTTAATATTAAAAGACAAAAAAATACCTATGATAGTTAATAACTTAAGTGTACCAAAAGAAAATATCATTCATATCAAGTTACATATATCTAAGATTACATTATTTAAAAAAAAAAAAAAACCTTCAGGGGCGCCTGTGTGACACAGTCAGTTAAGCGTCCAACTTCAGTTCAGGTCATGATCTCATGATTCGTGGGTTCCAGCCCTGAGTCGGGCTCTGTGCTGACAGCCCAGAGCCTGGAGCCTGCTTTGGATTGTCTGTCTGTCTCTCTCTCTCTCTCAAAAATAAACATTAAAAAAAATACCTTTAGCACATAGTTTAATTCAATTCCTTCCTTCCACAGAAGAGCTCCTAAAGTGGGTTGGCTAAGGTCTAAAACAGTAAAACAAGAAAGCTAACCGTGGCCTCCCCATTCCGCACTGTACCTCCGCAAGAGCACAGAGGGGCACCTGCGTGGCTCAGCTGGTTAAGCCTCCAACTCCTGATTTCAGCTCAGGCCATGACCTCATGGTTCACGGGTTCAAGCCCTGTGGGCCGGCTCTGCTTGGGATTCCCTCTCTCCTTCTCTCTCTGCCTCTCCCCTGCTCACTCTCTTTCTCTTTCTCTAAATCAAAACAAAACAAAACAAAACATAAGAGTACAAAGATACACTGCCTATCTTGTGGAGCTATCATACAAATTAGAAACAATGTGAGGATAATCTTTTACACATGCGAAGTTGATAAAGCCCAATAAATGGGTAACAAGTAGGCAATATACACTAGCAAAGTAGTGATGAAACTTTCTGGTTATACTACACTGACTCTGAATTAATAACAAGTTTGAGTTTCACAAAATGATGACCACTTAGGGTTCAAAGTGAAATTGATACTAACATTAATGTACACAAATAACCATAAAGAGTAGAAGATGAAAAGATAAAAGAAACTACACATATAAACCTATGCAGATATACAGAAAACACATATGAAAAACACTCAATAATAAAAGCAACTTAATGTAATTTATTTAGTATTTAATAGTTTGAGAAAAATAAAGAAAAATTCATTGTAGGGTAAGGTTGGTCTGAAAAGCTCCCAGATACTGAAATGGGAAGTAAATCCTTTAAAGAGAAAGAAAGGACCGTGGAAAAGGGAGAGGACTGCGAAAAGGAAGCAGAGCACAGCAGAAGCACAAGCGAGTGAGCCGCAAGAACAGGAGGGAGCAGGGTTCGAGGGAATGGACCGCCACCGGGACGGCAGAACAGACGCTCTGAAGGCAGGTGGCTCCTGGGAGGCAGCGGCCTGGGATTCCGGCCCCACTGTCCCTATGGCCTCAGTGTCCGCAGTCAGTGCGGCGACTCCGTCCAGCTCTCCCTGCGTTCGAAACCACGCGAGATACATAACACCTGGGATTACCGTGCCGTCCAAAATACTGTCTGTCACAACTGACACAGGAGCCGCTACAGGGCAGCGGTCCCGACCATGAACGCCCGCAGGCGGGGAGGCCCGGGAAATGCCAAAACGGAACCGGCGCTAACGAGGGCAGAGCCCAAGCGCACGCTGTTGTGACTGAGGCTCTGAGACTGGAAGGGACCGGGAGACGGGAGGGACCTGGGAACCAGACAGCTCACGACCAGTAAGAAAGAGCGCCTACGACAACACTTCCCCAGCACTTAGGTACCTGTGGGAGTGGAAGAACGCTCAAGACGAGCCACAAATATGATTTTTTTACATAAAACTTCCTAATTTTAAACAATGACTCAAAATCTTTTAAGCGAACACCCACGTAAAACACGTATGCAGCATTTTCAACATCAATCATAGGATCTTAAGCAGAAGCCTGACCCTGTGAAGGGTCAGCTTTTCGGAAGACGTTCATGCAAAGAATGAACCGGAACCAGGCACTGACTAAAAGGGGACACGGAAGGGAAATTACTAAGATGCTTCTGCCTAAAGGACAGACAATGAAAATAAGAAACCAGCAGAATCTGGGGACAAACCGCATACGAAGCGCTAACTTAATGCATAAAAGAAAATCACAAGCAGCTGAGACCTCCCTTCTCTATTCCTACAGAAGAGGAGCCGCACCCACATCACAGCTCCTCAGGGCAGAGAGCAGCTCAGAGCCAGCGCTGTGACCATGACTGCCGCACAAAGAGGAGCAGCAAGGACCAGGGTCTTGTGTGTGCCGCAAACACACAGGAGCGAGCGCGGCCCGGAGGACGGCCGGCAGCGGGGCGGCTCTGCAAACTAGTTGTGATTTAAAAAAAAAAAAAAAAGTATTTTGGAAGTGTTTATAAAACACAGTTTTAAAAACAATCTGACCAAAGTAATTTGGTTTACTGAATCTAATAATAAAAAATTGGGTCCTTTCATTTTGCTGTAACTTATTTTTATTACATTTTACAAAATATTGGTCTACAACAGACTAGCCAAGATAGAACTGGTCCTTCACCATAGAAATCTAAAGAGTAGCGCTGTACGTTATAAATTTTTAATGTTAAAAAAAGTAACAGTAAAAACATTTAAGTTATGAAGTAAAAATCTATTAGCAGTATATTTAATATGTTTTTTGCTTTTTTGGTTTTATTTATCTCAAAGGAAATACAATTATTTTAATAGGCTTAAACTCTTCTATGTCTAGGCCAACTAAAATGCTATATACTAGATCTCTAGGTTGTATAAAATTACCTTTTACACTCACAGGGAACCGATTCTGTTAAAGACCATGAGAAAACATGCCAGTACGTCAAAGCCTACAATGATTTTGAAATAAAGTTAACTTACCCATTACTACATAGGACTTAAATCGTGTTGATAATCTGTCCACAAAGGCACTTAAAATTTCCAATCCCATTAATGACACCTACAGACAGAAAAAATTTTAATGAATACAAACTACTAGTGCATTCTTTAATATATATAATCACTGACATATAAAGCTTTTCATATATTACCAAGTTTTTGTTTAAAGATCCATTTTATTTTTTTGTATTGTTTTAATGTTTATTTATTTTTGTGAGAGAGAGGAGAGAGAGAGAGAAAATGTGAGTGGGGGAGGGACACAGAGAGGGAGACACAGAATCTGGAGCGAGCTCCAGGCTCCGAGCTGTTGGCAAAGAGCTGGATGTGAGGCTTGAACGCATGAACCGTGAGATCATGACCTGAGCCAAAGTCTGATGCTTAACCGACTAAGCCACCCAGGTATACCTATTACCAAGATTTTTTTTAAGAAAATAAGGAGACTGAAGTATTCAGGGGTAAACAGTCATGAGGTTAGGGCACTCTAATCTCAAATGGTTCAATAAATGCTGCTACGAATACTAATGTATACAAATGCAGGGAGATAAAGGCAAAACGTTAATAACTGGTAACACAGGTAAAGGGTGTAAAGAAGGCCACCAATTATAGTTGCAACTTTCCTCCTGTAATGTTGAAATGTTCCCTAAATGAAAGTTAAAAATTAAGAGCACCTTTAATTATAGAGGAATTCCAGCTTTTGTCTAGGACGGAGACGCTGGAAAAAATACCACTTCCACTTTAACAAGAAAAAAACCAAGTATCTACAGCTCTAGAACTATTCTTGAGTCCATCAGAAAGCTGAAGTTGCAGGATAGTCAACTAGCCTGAAATTTAAGGAAAGACACGCCCCTGCGGGGAGGCGGGACCTGTGGCCCACGGGGCAGAGGACGCAAGGCAGGAGAGGCTGTACCGCAGGCGGGTGCGCATCCTGCCGTGTGTAACTCCTGCTCAGCAGCCGGGTGCGGGCTGGCGTGAAGATGCTCAAGCTCTACCAGCCACAGACACGAAAGGAGACACGCTTTCTCCACAAACCTCCACTGGGTACTCATCATGGGAAGAAGCATCTGTCTCTCGTTTGTACCGGTCTCAGAGGAAGACAGCAGCCATCTCTGCAGGAGAGGCAGACTTTTCCTTCCCCGTACCCTTGTCTTAATAAGAAACAAAGGTATGGAGCTGCTGAGAGAAAGACGAATACTGTCACCGCCCGACACAGGTAAAAATTCACTGCTACTAAGAAAAGAGAAAAAGAAAACAGAGCACTCTACCTCTGAGAGAGAAGCAGAAATTCACCCTGGGCTCAAATGTCGAGGAGGGCAGGGTCTCTGCTAAAGCCTCATCCCCAAGACTCAGGGGCAAAGGGCTCCTGAAAACCCAACTACACCCCCGCTCCCCACAACCAAGCTCGCAAGAACAGCCGAGGGAGGGCAGCTCCCCCTGGAGAAGAAAGCATGGAGAAAACCCCCTATGAGGCACAGGAGAAAAAGGGAAGGGCTCAAGTGGAGGGTGCTGAACACTGAGAACCTAACAATTCATTCCGTTCCTGGGTATACACCCAAAGCAGGACACAAACAGGTACTTGTGCGCCAACATTCACTACGGCATTGTTCACAACAGCTGAAAGGTACAAAGGCCCACAAGTCCTTCAACAGATGAACAGATAAAGAAAATGCGCCATATGCGTTTAGTTAAAAATTTGGCCAGGGTGCCTGGGTGGCTCAGGTAGTTAAGTGTTGGACTCCTGATTTCGGCTCAGGTCACCATCTCATGGTTCGTGAGATCAAGACCCACGTTGGGCTCTGCTCTAGGTGTGGAGCCTGCCTGAGATTCTCTCTTCTCCTTCCCCCCCGCCTCAGGGAAAAAAAAGTTTGGCCATAAATAGGACTGACTGGTACATGCTACAACATGAATGAGCCCTGAAAGCATTGTAAGTGAAGTCACGAATGGCCAAAGGTCATATGATTAAACTTACAAGAAGTGTCAAGAGTGTCCAGAACCAATGAAATGCACACTTCACAAATGACTAAACTGTGTAGTACGTAATAAGCTAAATCAATAAAGCTCTTTAAAACATAGCTCACTTAGAAATCTATCTCTAAGATACACTAGCAAAATTATTACAAAACAAGCAGACATTATTCATTGTAAGAGACCAGAAACCATCCAAATATTCATCAATATGAGACAGATTCAATAAATTATGGTACATCCACACTGTAGGGTACTGTAACACTGTAAAAATGAGCACTCTCCTAATTCTGTTATGCAATAGCCTCCATGATATGTTGTTAAGTAAAAAAGCAGGTTGGGGCAATGTGTATATACAGCGAGGACTATGAAGAGACACAGTGACTTGGAAATGTTTGTTAAAAATAACAACAATGGGGAAACAATCAGGGGGAAAAAATGTAATCCTTAGGAATAGGCTAAAAGGAATAGGGAAAGAAGCCAGACTATTTTGAATACCATTTGCAGCAATAACTAATTTCCCTGAAAATAAGTGAACCTGAATGTATACCGAATTAGTATTATAACCACACAGAAGAGGAGCTCAAGTGCCTTTCGAGTACAGTAATTTGATTACCTCTCTCCAGGGGGACACACCCGGAGGACAAAAACAACGCTGCAAAAAGGAAATGCAAATGCTTTCAGAAATCTTGACCGAAGGAGAAGGAAGACCTACAGAAGTAGGATAGACTGCAGGCCAGAATCTGAATTAAAATCACTATCAACGCATGGTATATTTTTCTTTAAAACTAAAACCCTAACCCTATTC
Organism: Crocuta crocuta; assembly: GCF_008692635.1. NCBI lineage: Eukaryota > Metazoa > Chordata > Mammalia > Carnivora > Hyaenidae > Crocuta > Crocuta crocuta. Next base: position 4,320,373 of record NW_027528417.1, read on the forward strand.
ACTGAAAAAAGTCTAGAGGGCTTTGTTCAAACAAGAACAAGTGCCACTAGTGCGCACGCTGCATTTTCCACATACTCGTCCCCACTGACAGAGAACAAGAGCTTCTTGGAGAAGCGGCTGGTTCCAGGGCATGAGCAGGAAAAACGACATCTTGTGAGAACCAGACAGCAAAGATGCAGCAGAGATTCCTAGGGTCGTGTCAAGATAGGTCGGTTTGAATATTAATAAGGACAGTAAGTGCACCGTCTTGAAATGCATTAGATACGCTTAAATATAAGAATCTGCACGGATGAAAACTATGCGGCCAATACTGGAGGGCACTAGAAGACCACCTCACTATTTTGACCATTAGTAAACAAAAGGAAAGAATCACATAAACTACAGGTATCGCTCAGATACGTGCATTCTGCCCCACACCACTGCAATAACGGGAATTATGCAACAAGGTGAGTCGAATGGGTTTTTTCCATTTCCCAGAGCATATTAAAGTCATGTTCACCCTGTACTGTGCTCGACTAAGTATGCACCAGCATTATGTGTAAAAAAGGACACACCTTAATTAAAAAATACTTTATTGCTAAAAAAAAAGTTAACCATTATCTGAGCTCTCAGCAAGTTTGCAATCTTGCTGCTGGTGGAGGGTGGTTGACGGCTGCTGACTGGTCAGGGTGGAGGTCGCTGAAGGCCAGGGTGGCTGTGGCAATTTCTTAAAATAAGATGACAGGCAAGCCTGCCACAACCACCAACTCTTCCTTTCATGAATGATTCCTCTGTAACACGTGGTGCTGTTGGACAGCATTTTCCCCACAGAAGGCCTTTCAAAATCGGAGTCAATGCTCTCAAGACTTGATGCTGCCCATCAACTAAATATATGTAATATTTTAAATCTTTTGCTGTCATTTCAACAATCTTCACAGCATCTTCACCAGGAATAGGTCTCATCCCAAGAAAAACTTTTTTTTTTTTGCTCCTCCATCAGACGCAACTCCTCATCTGTTCAAGTGTTATGAGACTGCAGCCAGTCAGTCCCTTCCTCCGGCTCCATTTCTTTCTTTTCTTAACTTTTAATTCCAGTCAACATACAGTGTTGCAGGAGTTGCAGGTGTACAATGTACTCATTCAACACTTACATCGCCTTGTGCTGGTCACAAGTGCACTCCTTAGTCCCGCCTACTCAACCCATCAGAACATCCTATGGGAAGAGGACAGTCTCTTCCACAAACGGTGTTGGGAAGGCCGGACAAGAACATGCAAAAGACTGAAACTGAACCACATCCTTATACCTTACACAAAAATAAATTCAAAATGGATCAAAAACCTAAATGTGAGGCCTGAAACCATAAAAATCCTACAACATAACACAGGCAGTAACTTCTTCAACATCGGCCGTAGTAACTTTCTAGACAGGTCTCCTGAAGCAAGGGAAACAAAAGCAAACATAAACTACTGGGACTCCGTCAAAATAAAGTTTCTGCACAGCAAAAGTTCCGCTTCTAACTCTAGTTCTGCTCTCTCGACCACATCTGAAGTTACTTTCTCCACTGAACCCCTGGAAGTCCTCAGGTTCTTCCAAACTCCGGTTCATGTTGCTATTCTGACCGCTTTCCAGGGATCACGAATGTTCTTAACGGCATCTAGAATGGTGAATCCTTTCCAGAAGGTTTTTCCAATTTATTTTGCCCAGCTCCATCACAGGAATCACTACCTATGGCAGCTAGAGCCTTATAAAATGCATTTCTTAGATAATAAGACTTTAAAATTACTCCTGATCCATGGGCTGTAGAGTGGATATCGTGTTAGCAGGCATGAAAACAACATTAACCTCCCTGCGCATCTCCACTGGAGACCTTGGGGGACCAGTGCATTGTCACGATCAGTAATATTTTGAGAGGAATCCTTTTGTCTTCAGCAGTAATTCTCAGCAATGGCTTAAAATATCCAGGAAACCATATTGTAAATAGAGGTGCTCTCACCCAGGCTTTCTATTAACAGAGCACAAGGAGAGTCGATTTAGCATAGTTCTCAAGGGTCTTAGGATTTTCTCAATGATGTGAGCACTGCCTTCAACTTAAAGTCACCAGCTGCCTTCACTCCTAACAAGAGAGTCACCCTGTCCTTTGAAGCCAGGCTTTGACTTCTCCTCTCTAGACGTGAGACTCCTAGACGGCATCTCCTTCCTAACAGAAGGCTGTTCCGTCTACACTGGCAATCTGTTGTTTAGTGGAGCTACCCGCAGGAATCACCCTCACTAGATCCGCTGAGTAACCTGGAACTTCTGTGGCCCCTTGCACTTTTTATGTCACGGAGATGCTCCCTTCCTTAAACTTCATGAACCAACTTTCGGCTTCAGACTTCTGTGGCTTCCTCACCAAGCTCAGCCTCCACAGAATTGAAGAGAGTTAGGGCCCTGCTCGGGATGAGGCTTTGGCTTAAGGGAGTGTTGCGGCTGCTTCGAGCTCCTACCCAGACCACTCAAACTTCTGTCTCTAGATCAGCAATAAAGCTGTTTTGCTTTCTTATCACACATGCGTTCATTGGAGTAGCACTTTTAATTTCCTTCAAGAACCTTTCCTTTGCAGTCCCAAGTTGGCTGTTTGTCACAAGAGGCCGAGCTTTTGGCCTGTCTTGGTTTTTGACTTGCCTTCCTGAGTTTAATCATCTCTAGCTTTTGATTCAATGTCAGACACATGCAACTCCTTCTTTCTCTCGAACACTTAGAGGCCACTGTCGAGCTAGTAACTGGCCTCATTCCAGTGCGGCTGTACCTCAGGGAACAGGGAGGTCTGGGGGGGAGGAGAGACGGGGGAACGGCTGGTCGGTGGAGCAGTCAGCACACACACAGCACTTACAGGTCACGTTTGCCATCTTAAACAGGCACGGTTCACGGTGCTCCCAATTACAACAGAGCAACGGCAACATCTGAAGTTCCTGACCACAGGTCATCACAACATACGGTAATGAAACGAGTTTGAAATACTGCCAAGATTTACCAAAGTGTGACGTACAGAGAACACAGTGACCAAGTGCTGTTGGGAAAATGGCACCAAAAGACTTGTTTAATGCACGGTAGCCACAAACCTTCAGCGTGTAAAAAATGTAGTATCCATGAAGCACAATAAAGCAAAGCACAACAAAATGAGGCGTGCTTGCCTTTCTATTATAAATGGTGCCAATGAAACAGGGCACCTGGGTGGCCCAGTCAGTTAAACGTCAGACTCTACTTCTGCTCAGGTTATGATCTCACGGTCAGGAAATCTGTGTGAGGCTCCGGGCTGAGGGTGGAGCTTGCCTGGGATTCTCTCTCTCCCTCTCTCTCTGTCTCAAAATAAATAAACATTTTTAAAAAAGTAAATGGGGGAAGTTTCTCTTTATAAAGTATTCTAGTTAATAAGTGAAGGAATGACAGAATTAGAATATCATTTTGCAAGGGCGCCTAGGTGGTTCCATTGGTTAAGTGCCTGACTTCAGCTCAGGTCATGATCTCACGGTTCATGAGTTCAAGCCCCACGTCGGACTCTGTGCTGACAGCTAAGAGCCTAGAGCCTGCTTCAGATTCTGTGCCTCCCTCTCTCTCTGCCCCTCCCCCACTCACGCTCTGTCTGTCAAAAATAAATACATTTTTAAAAAACCAAAAAAAGATTTGAAGGTTCTATACTGCTGGCTTTGAAGATGAAAGAGGCTGCAAGCCAAGAAATGGCATGCAACTCCCAGAATCTTGAAAATTCTCTCCTCTAAATTCTCCAGAAGGTAACAATCTTGCTGAAACCTTGATTTTACCCCAATAAAGCCCATTGTGTACTTCTGACCTTCAAAACTCCAAGGAAATAAATGTACTATATGTTGCTTTAAACTACTAAGTGTCTAGTAATTTGTTATAGCACCAACAGGAAATTGATATATTAATCACAATGTGGAAATCTTATTTGGATCCTAATTTTTCTTACAATAATTAATTTAAAAATTTGTATGAGGTTTTCAAAAATTAGAAGTTTGACCCTACATGTTTGATATCAAGGAATCACTGTGTTACATGTGATAATGGTAGTGAGGTTATGTTAATTTTTTCTTAAAGAACACTTACTTTGAGACACTAACTAGAAAGTCTTATTGATGAAACAATGTATCTGTGATTTGTGACAAAGTAACGGGCATGATTAGCCATGGACTGGTGTTGTGGGTAGATTTGTTTACTCTGTCTACCTTTACATATGTTAAAAATTCTTCATAGTTAAAAGCTAAAAAAAAAAAAATTACAGTAAGTGTGATTCCTCATGGTGAAATGAACATACCCTTCAAACAAAGGAACAATTCAAGGCCCACACTCTTATTCAACCTCATCCTAAGGGCCTAAGCCAATGCACCAAAACCAAGCAAAACTAAAGAAATGGAAAGAAGAAGCAAAACGATCATTATGGTCTGATATTATACAGTAGTCTCTCCTCATTGCCAGTTTCACTTTCTACAGCCTCAGTTACCCAAGGTCAACTGTAGTTTGGAAGCAGATAATCGTCACCAGAAGGTCAACAGTAGTCTGACGCTGTATTTCAATGCACACATCATTAACCTCACTTCATCTCATCACTCCATTATCACACATCATCACAAGAAAGGGGAGTACAGTACAAGGAGATTTTAAGAGAGACAACATTCATGTAACTTTCATTACAGTATGTTGATATCAATGTTGTTTTGTTATTATTGTCAATCTTTTGAGGTGCCTCACAAAAATTAAACTTTATCATAGGTGCGTATGGTTAAGGAAAAATGTAGTACATGCAGGTTCTAGCTGCCTTTTCCGGCATCTGCTGGGGCTCTTGGAAAACAGACTCCCAGATTCCTCATGGATGAGAAGGGACCATATGTAGAGAAAACCTAAAAGAATCCACAAACTACAGGAAAAAAATGTTTTGAATTATAAGTAGGTTGGCCATAAAAATCAATATACCGAATGCCATTTCAATATGTCAGAAAGCATAATTTAAAAAATAAAACAGTCGCATTTATACCCTCAGTAACCATGAGAGTAAATCTTAACAAAATTCGCATAAAACCTATTTGGAGAAAATAATGCAACATTAATGACAAAACATTAAGGAAGACGTAAAACATTTTCACAGGTAAAAGAGGTCATTATAAAAGATACCAAGTCTTCCCCAAAAAAGAGGATATTTCAATATAATCCCATTAAAAGCCCAATGTTTTAGTGCAACTTGACTAGCTGATTCTAAAATTCACATGGATTAGTAAATAAAGAGCCAATAGTAGCCACCCCATTGCTGAAGGATATGGTGAGGGAAACTGATATAGCAAACATCAAGATTTACCATGAAGCTAGAAACGACTTTCCTGAATTTCCATTTGGACATCTTTCAACTTAGCCTATGTTTCGGCTAAGGATCCTTTCAGTGGAATATGAAAGCCCTCAAAAAAGAAGAAAAGGGGGGTGCCTGGGTGGCTTAGTCGGTTAAGCGTCCGACTTTTGCTTAGGTCATGATCTCGCAGTTCGTGGGTTCGAGCCCCGCGTCGGGCTCTGTGCTGACTGCCAGCTCAGAGCCTGGAGCCTGTTTCAGTCTGTGACTCCCTCTCTCTCTGACCCTCCCCTGCTCACGCTTTCTCTCTCTCTCTCCTAAAAATAAATAAAAACATTTTTAAAAAATCTAAAAAAAAAAAAAAGAAGAAAAGAAAACATCTATTGCTGTATCCCACTCAGCTCCTCACTGTTTCCTTAGGAACTCAGATACCTCCATTCAGTCCTTTAAAACATAAAAGCAAAAAGAGTGTACTTTCTAACAGGTACATATAAAATACAAAAGCAAAAATATAAACATACATTAAATATGCAAATATAAAAGTATAAAAATAAAATCTTAGAAATATAAAAGCAAAATAACATTTTTTAACAGGTAGAAAAACAGAACTCTAAAAAGCAAATTTGGAGCTAAGACCAAGCTTAAATTTTAGGGTGTTTTAAAGCCATAAAGCTGAGGGCCACCTGGGTGGCTCAGCTGGTTAAGTGTCTGACTTCGGCTCAGGTCATGATCTCATGGTTTGTGAGTTGGAGGCCCACGTCAGGCTCTGCACTGACCATGTAGAGCCTGCTTGGGATTCTTTCTCTCTCTCCCCTCGCCCTGCTTCCTTGTGCTCTGTCTCTCTGAAAGTAAATAAACATCTAAAAAAATTAGAAAAAAATTTAAATGAAATCAGTTAGAGGTTTTGTGTTTTTCTCCATTTACCTTCAGTTGCACTGGTACCGGTATGGGATGGGCAAGGTTCGATTAACCAGAATTGCATCTTATTGAATGAGGACCATGAAATAAGTGTGAAAAGGGAGGAGAGAATGAAGAACAAATGTCAGGTATGACTGACCGACCAGGAAATTTCAGCTCAGGAAATTTCAGCTCAGATGAGAGTGTGCGATAGTCAAAAGATAACTGGATTGGGGTGATCAAACTCTTTAAGATGGAAAATACGGTTCAGGATTTAGAGTTCTAGAATATCACAATCACCAATCAATAATGCCACTTGTGAAGTCTGAATCGCCGGACAACCACACACCTGTTGTGGCCTGAACTGACTGCGGCCGCATCTGTAGCACTGATCGTCTAACGACCATTATGGCTTCATGGAGAGTCAGGCGGGCACATGTACGTATTGAAATCTACTTTATCTCATTACAAATTACATAGAAATTTCCTTTTTTAGTGCAGTTAGGACATTATTGGGATTTTGAAAAATTATGTGTACTCGGTATCATGTACAAATTTTATTTCAGGATTATAAGGGAGACATTAAAAGAGGGCACTGAATTGGACAGGGTTCAGAATCACGGCCTTTCTCAACTCTCATGCACATACACAAGGTGACAGCATAAAAGGATGGTTACAGTAAAAAAAAAAAAAAAAACCAACCTGGACATTCTTTAAGAAAAACAATGGACAAGATCCAGATATAAATAGCTAGGTCTCAATTATTATTAAGCAACCTAAGAAATGGTATATTTTAAGAAATTGATGGTTTATGAGAAATACAATCAAGGTGAGGCTGGAAAGTGTCCTCCGAATGGCAAAGAGGCTGTGATTTTGGATTCTGAAGACTTGAAATCTTAGCACATTACGTAGCTGAGCACTACATACTTATGATATAGATGCTATTTACCTCTCTATTTTTTAGAGTCAACTTATTATGATAGCTGCAGATAAACAGTATAAAAAAGGAGAACTGACAAATGTTAGGCTATTGAATGAAGAGTCAGTTTACAGAAGAGCAGAAAGGGAGGAGGAAAATCTTAACCTCCCCTAAGTTCAAGTACTCCTCCATCAATTTACGAAGTTTACAACAGATGCTCAAGAAAGGCGATTACCCTTAAGTCTTCTCTCTCAACTCACCAGGAGGTCCCACTCTATGATACTGGCTCTACCCGCAAATTCAATCTCAGCCTTCCACTTCCCACTGCCATTGCTACCAAAGCAGGTTCGGCCGCCGCCATCTCCTTGCTTCTTCTGTTGCTCCTTCACAGTCCACCCGCCACAAAGCAGCCCTTCCTCCACATAAAACCCTCCACTGGCTTTGAATAAAATCCTATAAGGCCCTTTCCACCTGCCTCCTCGATCTCACCTTTCTTAACACCTCTCACTGGTAAACTCTAGCTAGGGCCTCCCCATCTACAGTTTCCTGTCTACATCATTCCTCCCTCCTACATTCATGTCATGTCTGTACCCAATTTTAGCCTCCCTTTCGTGACTACCCCCAAACAGTCTCATCTTAGAAGTTGGTGGGTGAGATCAGCCATGTTGACTGTTGACTGACTGATCAGTGCACAGTATGACTACATTCTTGTCATTTGGGTTTTCAGATCTGACTTCTGGAATGTGAGACAGAGCCTCCGATGGAAGGCATCTCCGATGTGGGCGAGTCAGTAGGGAGAAAGCCGAGGGGACGCGACCCCTATTACAATCACTTGCTACCTGAAATTATCTACACTGTATACCCTTCTGCCTTTCTCTTTCTACTAGGATCTATCTCCATGATGGCAAGGATCTGACTTTCCCATGTGCTCTTTTTAATTTTTTAAATGTTTTCTTTATTTTTCAGACAGACAGAGAAAGAGCACGATCAGGGGAGGAGCAGAGAGGGAGACACAGAATCCGAAGCAGGCTCCAGGCTCCGAGTTGTCAGCTCAGAGCCTGACGTGGGGCTCGAACTCACAAACCGCAAGACCATGAGATCGTGACCGGAGCCGAAGTCAGACACCCAACCGAGTGACCACGTGTCCCAATGACCATCTGTTTGAAATTCCAACACCAGCATCCTGCCCAACACTACTCCCCTCCCTGCTCTTTTCTCCGAAGCACTTACCCCCATCTAACATAGTGTAGATTCTAGTTATTCATCTGGTTTATTCCCTACCTCCACAACCAAGTCCACAAAGGCAAGGATTTGTTTTTCCACTCCTGTATCTGAAGTGCCTAGAAGAGCGCCTGCTTGTCTAGGTCCTCAATAAACATCTGAATGAAGCCAAATGAATGATCTTTCCTAGTTTTGTTCACAGCAGGATTCTCAGGGTCTAGAACACCACTAGCATCATCACTCAAATTTATGAAAGTAATGATGGCTATTAAGACAAATTCCAAAGTACTATTAAATCCAAAGAAAATTATATTTTGCTCAGCATAATGTGAAATTTAAGCACAATTCTCTATTTGTGTGTATGTGCAAAGAATTCCATGCTATACTTTTTTTTTTTTCCAAATGAGTTAAGTATGTTTTATTGTATCTTGGGTAAAAAATGATGACCTAGTTTGGTAACTTAGTTTATAAAACCAAGTAAGAAATGAATTCAAAAGCCCTCTAACAATGTCAGAAGAAGGTTTTACATACAGCATTCAGCAGAAAGAAGAGAACTAATGGTTCAGGAAGGAGAAAGCAGAATTGATAAATTAATGTCCTTAAGTAGGCAAGAGACCATGGAAGGGAGGAAGACAATTCACTCCTGCAACAGAGCAGAAGGGAGAGTACATGGGCACAGTGACAAGGGAGCGTGTGGATGAGGCTGTGGAAGCCTGTGGTGGTTTGCTTCTGGTTGTGGACACCGTCTCTGGCTACAGCATCTCATGAGGAGCACAGACAGCATGTGTAATAAAGAGATGAGAACCTGCGTCAGATCCTGGATGGATTCTAATTTTTTTTAATGTTTATTTATTTTTGAGAAAGAGAGACAGAGTGACAGTGGGGGTGGGGCAGAAAGAGAGGGAGACGCAGAATCTGAAGCAGGCTCCAGGTTCTGAGCTATCAGCGCACAGCCCAATGCAGGGCTCGAACCCAGGAACTGTGAGATCATGACCTGAGCTGAAGTCGGATGCTTAACCGACTGAGCCACCCAGGCACCCCAGATTCTGATTCTTCAGGACCAGTCCAACAGAAAATAGAGCACTGAGTGGAACTGGTGCATAAAGCCATTAAGGAAAAATTGGGCTACTGTGGAATCTCACAAGCCAAGAGGTGTGTTTCAAGACATGGTGCATGTGAAGAGTGAAATGGCCCAAAGGGAACTCGCCAGTTGGCGTAAAGGTGACACACTTCACTTGGGAAGGGGAGGAAGCCCTACCAAAGAGCTGACTTTTTCTAAAAGAGTCTATAGTACAACATGACATGAATTATCTTGAGCAGGTATATGCCTCGACATAGTAAGCAACTTTAGCTTGTTTCTACCATAGACATAATAACCTCCCAAATGGTACGGATATATTAAACGTTAACTTTTTCTGAAGCTTTAAAGAATGATGAGACAGTATGTCATAGAGCATCAGAGTGGTTGATTCTCAAACGGTTTATTATCCTTGTAAAAGTCAACCCCTCCCAAAACTCATGTTTAAGTTTCACCACTAAATCTGCAGAGTAGTAGAGTTTGTCTTTCTACTTTATGAGCATAAAGTTCTCAAAGTACAGCCCATTCGCAGGGTTGTGAGTATAAATTACCGAGAAGAATCACTTCATCCACAGATTCGAGCTAGCATTTTAAAGCAACACTGCCACCAGAAGACTAGAAAGAAAAATAACGGCTAAAAACCACAGTACAGGCTAATTACGGAATATTTACCAAGTCTCCCAACGTGGCTACATTACAGCCCGCCCCCCACCAGTTCTTCAAAAAACACCCGTTCCTTCTTGTATAATTTTTTTCAGCATAAGCTAACCTACTAAGATACAGGTTTCAAATCCGAAGGCAGTCCTCCACTGCAGTAAAACGAGCTAATAAAGAGCATATAACTGTTTTCCGTCCCCAGTAAATGAAAAATACATAATGCCCTGGGGTCAGCATCTTTGTATTAGACTTAACAGTAAATGTAACCAGGCACCTGATGAAGCTCTAAAGATGCCTGAGAGACAAAGAGCACAACCTTCCAGACGCAAAATTTATTCAAGAGGAAAAAAAAAGAAAGAAAAGAAACAAGATGAAACAGACTAGACGATCACTAAAGAAGAGAGATTAATTTAACATACTCTTTTGAACTTAACAACTGTATCCTGAGGTCCTCCGTCTTCGTCTAAGTAGTGTTTACACGAGTACGCACAAACGCAAAAAGTCTTCGAGCGCTTTATGTACGCAGATTATCAATGATTTTTAAACAGGTGGTGGGACATTGTGTCCTAACGCCAAATAACTCGGCGTCGTGTTTCGGAATCGCCGAATCCGCCACTGTTCACAACTGGGGAAACACTGGGTCGTGGTGGGACCTAAGTCCCCGGCTCAGGTCCAGGGACCCCCACCCCCTGCCCCGAGCTCGGAGGCTTCCCCTTCCCGGGGCGCTTCCGAGGCGCCAGGCGCACCCCGGGGGCTCGCACGTCCGGGATTAAAGGGCTGGCCNCTCCAGGTCCGGGATGGCGCCGGGGGCGCCCAGATAGAGCAGCAGCTCCTGGCCGACCCGCAGGCGGCCGCCGACGTCCTTCTGCAGCACCTGGGCGCCGAAGTACTCCATGCCGCGGGGCTCCACGNTAACATAGAGAACGCTTCCACGTTTTCTTCTTGAAACCGACACTTGGGAACGTTTCTGGTCCTTGGAAATCCCCCTCCCCCGTCTCACACGCTTCCTCATTAAAAACCACCGTGACCCCTGCTTCCAGCCACCTTCCTTGGTTGGGTCTCCGTGTAATTTTTGGTTTGGTTTGGTTTTTAACTGAGGTTTAATTTACGTGGAATAAAATGCACCTACAGTGTACAGTCCATGAGTTTGGGCAGATTTGGTCACCAGGGTAAGCGCGGCACCAATAAAGACGTAGCACGCTTCCATCACTCGCAGGCGATTCTACTCGGATTTCTAGTACTTTAACGTAGTTTTACCCGTTCTTTGACGTCACATAACTTCCCAGTACGGCCGGCGTGTCGCTAGTCCTTCCCTCCGCGGAGTAGTATAGTCCGCTGGGCGGAAGCGGACGCTTGTGGGCCGTTCACCTGCTCCTTGCATTCCCAGGTGTTTAATAATGGTGAATAAAGCGGCTATAACCAACCATTCGCAGTTTCGTACAAGGCCTTGTGTGGACACATGTTTTCGTTTCTCTTGGGTAAATACCAAGGACTGGAATTACCGGGTCTTCAGATAAGTATGTATTTAACTTGAGAAGAAACTGCCAGACTGTTGCCCCAAGTGGCTGAACCGTATTTATTACCAGCAGTGCTTCAAGTTCAGTTGCTCCACATTCTCCACAATATGTAGTTCAGCCAGGGTTATTGATTTTAGCCATTTTTGAGTGCGAAGTGGGCTAGAATACATTCTAAGCGCACAACGTGGCCATCTTCCTGCCAGTTCTTTCCAACCACAATTTAGTAATTGTGTGTATAATATCTCGGTACCACACAAAAAACTCCAAGATAATTTGTGTTTTGCCTAGGATGCTGCTTGGCAAATAATGGAGGCTCAATCGATTTAAGTTGAACAAGTGAATCAATTCAATGAAAATTGACATGCTGATAATTGAAGTGTTCATAAAAACAAAATAACAGTGACGACAATTATAATACATGCTCTAATTTCTATTCTTGTTTTTTCAATGTTTATTTATTTTGAGAAAGAAAGAGAGAGCAAGTGGGGCAGGGAGGCAGAGAGAGAGAGAGAGAGAGAGAGAGAGAGAGAGAGAGAATCCCAAGCAGGCTCCAGAGCCGGGTAAGGGGCTTGATCCCACAGGCCGAGAGTTCATGACCTGAGTCAAATCAAGCATCAGATGCATAACCAACTGAACCACCCAGGTGACTCTGATGGGTTTTTTCCTTCCAGATTTGTGTTTTATATTGTATCTTAAAGTTTCTTTCATCTATAATTGATATAATTTCCCTGAAACTGGAGCTCAATCAAGGAAACGGTGGTAACTATTCCTCAGGTGCCTAAAGGTTCTATTCATGAAGGGGTCCAGAAGAATATAAGAGGATCCTGCCCACGAGAACTTTACACTCTATTTGCCGGTGACCAGGTGCAATACATGGTGTAGGAAAAAAAAGAAAATGTAGGAGCCGTGGATTCTAGGTTCAATCCTACCTGTTCCTTTAACCAAAAGTGACGGCTGCTCTTGGCCTTCCATTCGCCTTTCTGAACTCAGAGATCACACTAGATGGTCTTTAAGTTATAAGAAAACTAGTCTTCAAGTGATAAGATAATACGATGGCATTTGAATAACCCTGGAAGTACCTATAAAATGCTTAGTAAACACTGGTCACTATTACTCCTATATACCTGTGTCTGTTTCACTAGTTCAGCAACAAATATCTTCTGAGCATTTGTTACATGCTGAATACTGTGCCAGATTCAACAGATAACAATGTTCATTTAGATCCGGTCTCCACCCACAACAAACTCAAACAGAGACCAAAAAGAGCAACAATTCTAGGATGCTACAATGGGATAAGTAAAGTGTTTTGGGAAACCTAGATGAGAGGTTCCTTATCTCGATGGCACTGAGAACGGGAGTAGGGGAGTTACAAATCAGGAAGGCTTCCCGGCATAGGTTACACAGGTTATATTTAAATTGAGGTTTGAGGGTACATAGGAATCAGCTAATTAAAGAGGTGGCTTCCTGGAGAATAGTTTATCTACAAAATATAGTCCTGACTGTTGTAACATTTGTTACATACCTACTACAGGATGTACATATTTCTCTAGATCACTGTTGTCTACCCTAGGTTAAACATCATTAGAACAAAATTTTCAGGGGCGCCTGGGTGGCTTAGTCGGTTAAGCGTCCGACTTTCACTTAGGTCATGATCTCGCGGTTTGTGGGTTCGGGCCCCGTGTCGGGCTATGTGCTGACTGCCAGCTCAGAGCCTGGAGCCTGTTTCTGTCTGTGACTCCCTCTCTCTCTGACCCTCCCCTGCTCACGCTGTCTCTCTCTCTCTCTTAGAAATAAATAAAACATTAAAAAAAAATAGAACAAAGTTTTCAGACTTTCTAGTTCACAGCACTTAGCATCTCAGTCAATTTTCACACACTTTTAGACCAGAAGACATACCTAAGAAATACCACCTATTAAATAGTAAGATCCAACAACTTAATGAGTATTCATATCCTAAGATCGTAGTAGGCATATAATACACAAAAATTGAGAAAAATACGTTTTTATTTCATTTTCAAATAACCACACTTAGGTACTGATGATCTACCTTTGCCTCTCGGTCACTGCAATTTCTCAAACCTTGGATTCAGATGGGATTCTGCCATGTTCAACCTGTTTTACAAAAATTTCCATACAGCACTTACTTTTCATCACAGCAACCACAGAAATCAGTCTTGCACGATGAAAAATATGTACCACAATTTACTGAAACTGTGAGCCAGTATAGTTCATGCCATCTCTGACAGATGCCAAGTTTCACCGTTTCCCTTTAAAATTTAAAATATCCCAGGGACGCCTGGATGGTTCAGTCGGTTAGCTATGCAGCTTTGGCCTTGGTCATGATTTCACGGTTTGTGGGTTCAATCCCCCCATAGGGCTCTGTGCTGACAACTCAGAGTCTGGAGCCTGCTTCGGTTTCTGTCTCCTCTCTCTGATCCTCCCCCTCTTGTGCTCTGTCTCTCTCTCAAAAATAATAAATAAACATTAAAAAAATGTCCTGGACTGCTCTAGGTGAGTTTTCTGCAGCACCCTGGGGGTGCCTGAGTACACAGTTTAGGCAACTTGGCAGACAGATCCCTGTCAATACCCAAGTTATAAGGAGACAACAGGAAACACAAACTTTCTCAAGTAGCAAGAAGACGTGGGTCCAATGAGAACTGGGCTTCACAAAGGCTGTTGTGTGAAGAACTCAGCTTGACTTATGTCTTTTAATCCTCCAAGCACTCCTATATGGAAGGTACTGAATCCCATTTTAGAAACGAGAAAGCTGAGGCTCAGAAGTTAAATCTCCAGGCTTGCTCATGATTTCAGATCCATGATTAAAACCTTGGATGTCTGTCTTCTGTTGTGTCCCAAATAGACAATCTTAGAGGAAAGAAAATGAAAAAGAAAATTTTGGAATTAACTACCAAAATAATAACACTTCCTGTATAACATACTTTCTTTGACTATCTATATAGTATTTCCATTTAGAACCTGCCTCTCACTGAATTACTATTAAAAAGAAAAGGAAAGGATAAGGAGATGAAGAAAATGGGTAGGACTCTTAGGAAAAAAACAGTGTAGAAAACTTCTACATTCTTTAATAATCAGTCACTAAAATATATCTGGGAGCACAAGTCTATTTTTAACTGGCAAGAAGACTGAAATAGATCATTTAAATACAGGAGGCTGACTTTCTGACCTGTTTGTACATTATTTGTGATGATAGTGGAAACTCTGAGCAGACTTTATGACATTGGACTTTATTTTCCATTTGAAGACTAAGAGACAAATCACTGCTAGTTTGAAACCATACGCCAACAAAAATCCATCGAGTAGGGCGCTATGTTAAATACTAGAGTGGGAGGGGGCATTGGATGGCTTACCAAAGGTAGATCACATCCCTCCTTGAAGGGTAAGTATGCACACAAATGTTCAAAGTAGTTTTATTCATAATTGCCTGAACTGGAAACACCCCAAGTGTCCTCCAACTGGAAATTAGATAACTGTGGTACAGCCAGACAGTTGAATTGTGCAAAGCAATAAAAAACAAACTACTGGTTTACTCAACAATGAGGATGAGTCTCAAACACCCTATGCTGAACACAAGACACAAAATAGTGCTTCTATTCATACGAAGCTCTAATACAGGGAAAACTTACCTGTAAGTGAGTTGTTAACAGAAGTTATCACAAAGAATGGGAGTCAGTGGGTATCAACTCGGAGGCAACATTCTGCATCCTAATCTGAATGGTGATTAGAGCAGAGTATGAATAGGTAAAAATTCAGCAAGTTGTGCACTTAACATTAGAACATGGTGCGTTAGTGATATGTATGTTATAACTAATGAAAATGGGAAAAAAAGATTAGGAACAAAGGAAAATAAGGAATAAAAAAGGCACTAAAAGGAAAATATGGTCTATTCAGGGCTATTCACTAGAAATATGATATACATGTGATCATAAAATATATGTGATTAAAAATTTTCTAGTAGCTACATTTTAAAAAGGGAAAAGAAACATGAAGTCATATTTAGAATATCCAAATTACATTTCATAGTATTTTATGTGATAATATTTTTAAGTGACATTTAATAAAGTTATAGATGACAATGTTTTTAAAGGTTATATTAAATACTTTTATAATTTTATAATATTTAATAATATTTTATTAAGATTCAAATAATTATTTAATTTTATTATCAAAATTAAAAACTGTTAATAAAATATTTTACATATTCGATAGTACAGGTCTATTGAAAGTAGCATCAATTTGGAATGAGAAAACAGAACCTCTGATACTACTAGCTGGGTAAATAAAGTGATCTATTGACTTCTCTGAGCTTCAGTGCTCCATTTTATTTTAGTTTATTTATTTTAAAAAATTTAATGTTTACTTATTTTTGAAAGAGAGAGAGAGAGACAGAGCACAGGTGGGGAAGGGTCAGAGAGAGGGAGACACAGAATCTGAAACAGGCTCCAGGCTCTGAGCTGTCAGCACAGAGTCCGATGCGGGGCTCGAACTCACAAACCGCGAGATAATGACCTGAGCTGAAGTTGGATGCTTAACTGACTGAGCCACCCAGGCACACCCAAGGTTTGATTTTAAATAAAGAGCATTAATAATGATTATTGGCAGAACTACTCCTCCCCGAGCCCCATGGGTATGCCAGCAATGCAAGGCCTTGACCACTTGGGCGGCTACTCAGGGTGATGTCTGCAGCAAGCAAACTTGAGGGATGAAATACTGTCATCTCCCTCCAGGACAAAGAACAGTTTTGCTTACTGCTTGCTGCAAAATGAAGACTTCCCGGACCTCTGTTTCTCTCCCGTAACCCAACCCTCATGAGATTTGGGAGGCAAAGGAGAATCATTGCAAACAGGAAGCTTGTGTAGCTTACTGTGCAATGGGTAAAAAGTTTTTGTCTCTGACCTAGGGAGTCTGTGAAACAGCAACAGGCTAAGTTAATAACTTGTTAGTAGGGCAAAGTCAAATCCCATCACCGGCACCAAAGACTTTATTTTTCTTTTTGGTAAAGACCAAATTAAATCCATTCAGAAGTGAAAAAGCTTCATAAATGTAGCAAATATATTTGAACATATATGTTCATAGATTGCTCTGGAAATTAGTAATTGATTAAATAAACCTACCTGTCTCAGCAATATTCGTTGTAAACTTACTTCTGTGAGTAAATATTTCCTCATTGGTTTCTTTTTTTTTTTGATGTTGTTTATTTATTTATTTTTATTTATTTTTTCTTTTCTCCTTTTTTTTTTTACAAATAGTTTATTGTCAAATTAGTTTCCACATAACACCCAGTGCTCATCCCCACAAGTGTCCAAAAATATGGAACGCTTCACGAATTTGCGTGTCATCCTTGCGTAGGGGCCATGCTAATCTTCTCTGTGTCGTTCCAATTTTAGTATATGTGCTGCTGAAGCGAGCACTTCCTCATTGGTTTCTGATGTAAAAAACTCAAAGGTGGGTTCCCAGTGAGTGAAATGCTTTGCTGAAGGTGGGTTCCCAGTGAGTTGAATGTTTTGCTGAAGAAGCGGGCTAAGAGTTAAAGTGGAGATCGGGTAGAAGGTGCACTGAGGGTTGTGGATTTGCTGTGACTCTGCCTACCAGGAGGGCTCTGCCCAAGTCTCTATCACCAATGGCGTCAATTCTCCTCACTTCCCTTCCCACTATGGCCCTGGGGTGCAGAAAGACTTGTTCACATAACCCTTCAACTGGGAAATAGCTTCGAGTCTCCTACCATTTTTACAAATTTGACTTAAGCTCTATGAAGGATAATTCAAATCCAGAAGGAAATTAAATTCTCCTAGAATTTAACTCCAAACCCCCAATGCCAAAAGTGTATGTTACAATGCTAAATGTAGGAGTAGTCATAAAAGGGTACAGTCCAAGGTAGGAAAAGTTTACGCTCGTATGGCAGATTTAAGAGAAGTTTCTGGATACATAAACAAATGAAGCTAATGGGAAGATGAGCATGATTTCAGCAAAGAGAAGCAGAGAAGGAATGCCAAGAGATAAGCAAGAATCTGGATGCACAGGAAGGAAATGACAGCCTGAGCTTAGTAATTGTGGACAGGCCAGTTCAGCTGGTTCCTTGGGACCTACATGGGGGAGTTCTTGTCAGAATATGTAAGCCCTGAAAAGGTTTTGTCAGATGTAGTCAACAAGGAAAATAAATAACATACCACTTTTTCATGGTAGCCAATATCTTATTTTCCATAAAAACCTGGAAAAATAGACAATTTTATGTGTAATGACTGACTGGAAAATCTTTTCCTGTCAAATGTGTCAAAGATGAATTAGATCGTGGTAAGAAAGACCATGAAAATATCACTGAAAGCCACAACGTTAGTGTGCAATTTCTTGCCCAGTCAGCAAGGATCCAACCAGCTGGTATTTTAAAAAATAAATTCCTCCCCAAATGGAAGACTGTTTAAAAATTTTTTATGACAAAAGAAATTATCCTGTAACTCCCATAAAATCAATTCCTGCCTAGTTGCCTGTGAATAGACGTTTTATTCCAAATGGCATGTTCCTATTTCGTTTATCGGTGAGTTATCTGATAAGAGAAAAGTACTAAATAATTTGTGTCTTAAAACTTTCGTTTCCATCTAATTTTCTGTATTAGTTACCTATTGCTGAGCAACAAATTGCCTCAATCTTAATAATTGAAAACAACGACACCTATTTGTGATCCTACAGGTTCTGGTGGGCCAGGAATTTGAGACTGGCTCAGCTAGAGGGTTTTGGTTCAGGTTCTCGTGTGAAGCTACAAGATGTCGGCCAGGGGCTGCATCATCATCTGGAGACTTGACTGGTGTTGGAGACTCTCCTTCACATGGCTGTCGGCCGAAGTTCCTCATCTCACAAATTTCTCCACGAAGCTGCTTGGCTGTCTTCATGACAAAGCAGCAGACGGCCTTCAAACTTGAGTGATCCAAGGCCACAGATAAAGTCACAATGTCTTTTATGCCCTAGTCTCGGAAGTCACACACCATCATTTCCACAATTGTCTTATGATTCACACAAGTCAGTATGGAGAATGACCATACACTAGGGCTCTGAGCCTGCATTAGAGGCAAGGATGGGGACCATTTTGGAGGCTGACTACTGCACTATCTTTAACTGCAATACTTTTTAATTAAATTGTATTTTCAAATAGAACAGAATCAATGGTTAAAACCAGTAAGTTTTTTTTAATGTTTATTTACTTATTTTGAGAGAGACACTGAGAATGTGCATGGGAGGGGAGAGAAGGTATTTTAAAAAGTAAGTTTCAATTATAAGTTCAAAATAGTGAGAATAGAAGACATTCAGGAAAATCTGAAATTACTGCGGTTACTGACAGCCAGAATTACCCAAATCTCCCTGTAATTATTTTGACGTATTTCAATCACCGTTCTAATAAACTCAAGTTCATCTAAAATGTACAGGATGTAAACAGATGTTAACTGTAATACAAATTTCCATTATTGTGGATGTGAGAATAAGCCTACAGGTTGGAGCCTCCAGTTTTTGAGAAAAATGAACAATAATTGCCTGAAACTGTCCACATTTGAAGTGACATTTAAAAATCGGATATTTAGGGGTGCCTGGGTGGCTCAGCATTTGAACATTTGACTGTTGGCTTTCAGCTTGGATCGTGATCTCGAGGTTTGTGAGATCGAGCCCCACACTGGGCTCTGCGCCGACAGTGCGGTGCTTGCTTGGGATTCTCTTTCCGTATCTCTCGCTGCCCCTTCCCTCCTCAAAATAAATAAATAAACATTAAAAAAAAGCAAAATAAAATCATATTTTTAAACTTAAAAAAACTGTGATCACTTTCTTAAGTTGTAAAGAGAATCCCCGACTAGAGTGTTAGCATAAAATGCACACATCAATTAGAAATTGCATAAAGCTTCAAGATTGGTTTTTAATTACCTTGGAAACTGACATTTACTTAAAAATATGAAAAATTGGTGATAAACCAGATGTTTCAAAATCTGTGTAGGTCAAAAAGAGGCTGACAATCTGAAAGATGTGTTCTTATTAAAATGACAGTTAATAAACACATTTGAGTAGGATTTTCCAAAAAGTCGTATGTGATCCAATTCTTTTTCTTCTAGTTGGATGAATGCATCATTGTTGTTGATTAGGAAATCATTTATTATATTTGTAGTGATGATGCCTGTGACTATATGTATTGGTAAATAACTGGTGGAAATATTTTCAACCAAATAGTAGAGGAGTTTAGCACAGAGCATTTTCTAGGTACAAATGTCTGGGAATATGCAGAAATGAAGCAAAATATGACAGAACTCCAGGAGTGGTAACCCATATCAAGGCTCCTGCTCCAAGAACACTTTTATGCAAATAATCTGCTTTAATGTTTTCTCAGAGGGCTAGTGAAGAAGTATATGTTGATTAAAAACAGTGGTTTGATTATGTGTTCAAGTCAAATTAATAATGAAAGCTTGCTTTACTATGAAGATGTATAATCGCTTAGCTAGGAGTAGCTGCTGGTCAAAGTTTACTACCTTAAGAGTGGCTTATTTTTCTTTATGAAACAAAGAAAGTGCCATGACAAAGGGCAAAACTTGGATTAAGTGAATGAATTCTTTTTTTAACTTAAATTTTAGTTAGTTAACTAAACTTAGTTAGTTAACTGTGCAATATTTCAGTAGAATCCAGTGATTCATTAGTTACCTACAACACCCAGTGCTCATCACAATAAGTGCCCTCCTTGGGCACCCACCTAACCCACCCACTCCCCGCCTCCCTCCATCACCCCTCAGTTTGTTCTCTATCATTAAAAGTCTCTTGTGGTTTGTTTCCCTCTCTTCCTTTCCCCCATCTTCCCTTATGTTCATCTCTTTTGTTTCTTAAACTCCACATGTAAGTGAGATTGTATGGTATTTATCTTTCTCTGATTGACTTATTTCCCTTAGCATGATACATTCTAGCACCATCCCCACTGCTGCAAATGGCAGGATTTCATTCTTTTTGATGGCTGTGTAATATTCCATTGCATACATATACCACAGTTTCTTTACCCATTCATCAGTTGACGGACATTTGGACTCTCCCCATAGTTTGGCTATTGTTGACAATGTTGCTATAAACATTGGAATACGTGTACATCTTTGAATCTGTATTTTGTATGCTTTGGGTAAATACCTAATAGGGCAATTGCTAGATCTTAGGGTAGTTTTATTTTTGGTTTCTTGAGGAACATCCATACTGTTCTCCAGAGTGGATGCACCAGTTTGTATTCCAACCAACAGGGTAAGAGTTTCCCCTATCTCCATGTCCTCACCAACACCTGTTGTTTCTTGTGTTGTTCATTTAGCTGTTCTGAAGGTGTGAGGTGGTATCTCATTATGGTTTTGATTTCTATTTTCCTGATGATGAGCAATGTTGAGCATCTTATCATGTGTCTGTCAGCCATCTAGATATCTCCTTTGGAAAAGTGTCTATTCATGTCTTCTGCTCATTTCTTAACTGGGTTATTTGTTTCTTGGGTGTTGAGTTTGATAAGTTCTTTGTAGATTTTGGATACTAGCCCTTTATCAGACATGTTGTTTGTAAATATCTTCTCCCATTCTGTAGGCTGCCTTTTAGTTTTATTTGAATGAATCCTTTAAATGTCCACTTTACTAATAAAATTGTCTTACAAATTTAACTTAGTTTTCATTTTAAAAGCTAGGCTCCCAAATAAGAATTACAAAGTTATTCTAGTATTCTCAGTGCTCATGACAAGGCCGCTAAGTGAAAATAAAATCTGAATTGTATGAGAATTCATGGTGGAACTATAAGTTGTTTAAGATTTTTGGTTCATTTACATCAGATTTAAAAGACTGGCATAAGTAAAACTCTTCAGTCAGGTTTTTTTTCACTAAAAAAAAAAATCACTTGACAAGTATTCTAAGATAATAAGGGGGCCGGAATGACCACAAATGAGTTCAGTCTGCCAATAAACCACAGGCAATTAGATTCTTGATGCACTGTGGTTGCTATAGATCTGGTCTGCCTAGCACCCACCCTAAGGTGGATGGTGAGGTGGTGAGACTAACGACCCTCCTATACTCCACCCAGTGTTAGCACTTGAAGTCCTGTGTCCGGGAAACCCCATAGCCCTGGGAACACAGGAAGAATCGGTCACTCCAGGGGTGTGGGGTACGGAGTGGTGACAGGCTGACAATCAAACTGCCATGGGTATGGCACTCAGTCAAATTTTGATCAATCACTGCATCCTACCCACATGGTCAGTGATTAAGTGAGAAATGAATTTGAACAAAGCGGGTCTGTCTCTGGCACTTTCTGCTAGAGGTAATAGGGCAAATGAGCTCTTTTCAACTGGACGATTTACCACGACCACCATCTTGATTGCCATGTGGAGATATCCTGCCCTAGAAATGGAGACCCAAAGTCCTCATCATTGGACCCCTGGAAACAACCACAGGTAAAGCCATCTGCAACCTTGGACTTTAAACTTACTAAGCTATGGAGTCCCTTTTCTGCTTCAGCTGGTTTGAGTGGAGTTTCTATTGCTTGCAGTCCTAAGGATCATGACACTACAGCCTGTTAGCATGAAGACAGATTTATTAAAATGCTAACCAACAGGAGTCTGAAAATGTACTCTTCCACCTCTTCATCAGCGTTCAGGGCATCTCTACTTAATGACTATCCCACAGAGCTCCTAAAGTGGTTAAAAAAGTAAATGCAGGGGCGCCTGGGAGGCTTAGTCAGTTAAGCGTCCGACTTCCGCTTAGGTCATGATCTCACGGTTCGTGGGTTCGAGCCCCGCATCGGGCTCTGTGCTGACTGCCAGCTCAGAGCCTGGAGCCTATTTCAGAGTCTGTGCCTCCCTCTCTCTCTGACCCTCCCCTGCTCACGCTGTCTCTCTCTCTCTCTCTCTCCTAGAAATAAATAAAAATAAAAAAAAAAGTAAATGCATACATTTCTGTCAGTATTTTAGAAATATTGTGACACCCATAGCAAAAAGAAATTGCCTGATAAGAACTGTCAGGTCTCTTCTATTCAGTCTAATTATCCAAAATTGGTGTCCTTGATGCCTAGCTCATATCAATTGACCAAGGAAACAAGTAGGAAACATTTCTGGAAAACTTTCCTGGTGGCAAGAGATGTAAAATGTGTCCTAAGTTAAAATAAGTATAACCACGTAGTGGCTTAGAATGTAAAGCTGACATAAAATCTTAGGAGCCTATAACTCAAGGATATTTGTTACTTGTGCCGAGTTTATATATCCCCGGGCACATACTCATTTTCCTGTGTAATTAGGAAAGGCATTTCTGTAAAAAACACTTAGTGAAGTCTCATAATGGAAATGGGAGCCATAAACATCTTTGGAGAATCTAGAGATATGACCAAAGCTACTAACAGCAATAGATAAGATGGTCTGGGAAGAGAGGAGGTTAGAAATGAGATCCCTTAGGAGTTCAATGCAATTGTCTAGACAAGGAATAATGACAGTCGCAAAAAAGATCAGTGATTTCTTGCTCTGGTTTTCACCTCACCAATGCAAAGCACCCACACAAGGGGTTCACAAACGTGTCTTTTGTCATTTAATTCTCATGGAAACCCTATAAACTTTAATTACGATCACCTTGCTTCCATAGACGAGCTCATTGAAGCACAGAGAAGAAAAGTCACATCACAAATAACTCAGGGAAAGCAGAGTCAAAACTCTCAGTGCTCCCACCTACAGACAGTTCTATACATCCAGTTCTGGCATTTCTCTTCCCACACCTTTCCCTGGCGATGAGAGTCGCTGTGGGGTTGAGACCCCAAAAGCAAGGTGCAACCAAAGAGTTTCAGGAATTGGTAGATAAATGCTCCAGCTTCCTTCACAGAGTGTGAGACAATCCTAGGTATTCTCCATAGTCCCCGGAGGGACTGAGCCCCTGTGACCTCTCTCCCCCCTTAGTAACTTGCTCATTAATGTCCCCTTTCTTGGCTGTCTTCCTTCCTGGTTTCACTCCGTCACCACCCTTCCAAGGAACATTTTTTTTTTTAAAGTTTATTTTTATTTATTTTGGGAGAGATAGAGAGCAAGCAGGGGAGGGACAGAGAGAGTGGGAGACAGATTCCCAAGCAGGCTTCGCACCATCAGGGCAGACATGGATGGATGCGGGGCTTGAACACACGAACCATGTGATCATGACCTGAGCCAAAATCGAGTCAGACACTAGTCGGAGGCTTAATGACTGAGCCACCCAGGCGCCCCCAGGGATCACTTTCTGAATCACCTACTTGCATCCGAATCCTTGCCTTTGGAGAAACCCAGACTAAGACAAACCCCAAGCAAGTCTGCCCTCAACTCCCAGCCTCTGCACACATATGTGTTAGAAGAGCTGGTTGTGACCACAGTCCTCTAGGAGAGAGTACACACTCATTGCCACAGTGACTATAACTTTATCTTACACCTCAGGTTCCCCAAAAACTTGTACCCGGGAAAGAGAGACCCAGGCTGGTAACCACAACTGTCACAAGGGATGGATCATTTTTTCTGAACTCTGAGCCTCTGATAACAGATTTCTCTGGTGCCTGCTTCTCAACCCTAGCCCTCAACCTTGCACTTGGCCTTGGCCTCAGCTGTTTGTTCCTGCCTTGCCCTGCCAAGCTCCACTACAGCTTCCGCAGATCCAGCTCCAGAACAGACCTCCCTCTCCACTTCTCTGTCCGCACGCTGTCCCCACCTCACCTTCTCAGGGGTGGTTGGTGTCACTGCATTAATTCATGCCGAGAAAACTGCAGTCTGGCCGACTATCCATTTGTATTGTCAGGGCCGATATCGACCCCGTGAACAAGGCAATACTGTCTTAGTATTATTTTGAAAACAATGGGCTCACTTTGAGAACTACCGTACTAGAATATCTATAGCGGGTTTGGCTGTGGCCTCCCACAAGATATGTTCGTGTCCTAACCCTAGAAAGTGTGAACGTGACCTTATTTGGAGAAAGGGTCTTTGAAAACGTAATTAAGGATGTCAAGATGAGATCACCTTGGATCATCATTAGTGTTTCCAGGCTGAGCTCAGAACATGAGGTGCCACATCTGTTTGACACCCCAGTTAGGGGGACAGTGTCAGGACAGTCACAGGCTGGACAGCTTTAATATCCTGTATTATCTTACTATGCATTTGTCAATCAATAGTCAGCCTAAGTCCACGAGGCTGACTTTTTGTTTTAGGTGTCTGTGTATCTGAAGTAATTAATAAGGAAATCATTATTTTTTTTAAGTTTACTTATGTATTTATTTTGGCAGAGAGAGAATCCCAAGCAGACTCCACAGTCAGCGTAGAGCCCGGCGCGGGGCTCAGACTCACAAACCGTGAGATCATGACCTGAGCTGAAATCAAGAGTGGGGCGCTTAACCAACAGCCACCCAGGCACCCCAAAAAGGAAATCATTCTATCTTTATTCTCCTAATGTCTCACTCAGATTTTTGATAGTTGTGAGACTCTCAATCCAAGAGTAGAACTACATCTTTCCTTCTTGAGTTATTACAACAAACTCCTTAGGAAATTATTCCCTGGTGTTATGGAATGTACGCTTGTGTCCCTCAAAACTCTTATGTTGAAGTCCAATGTGATGGTGTTAGGAGGTGGGGTTTTGGGGAGATGGTCATGTTTAAATGAGGCCATGAAGGTAGGGTCTTCATGATTGCATTAGTGTTCTCTCTCTCTCTCTTTCTCTCTCTCACGCTCTCTCTCTCCTCCTCCCCTCTCCCCACCAACGTTAGGACACCAAAAGAAGGTAGCCATCTGCACCAGACTGTGCTGGTACTGATCTCGGTCTTCCCAGCCTCCACAATGGTGGGAAATAAATGTCTGTTGTTTAAGTCACACAGTCCATGGTATTTTGTTACAGAAATTTGAGCTGACTACGATGGCTGGCTTCTCCTTGACCTGTTCTTCACTTTGCAGCCACTTCTCCTTGGCCTGTTCTTCACTTTGCAGCCATTTCTCCTTGGCCTGTTCTTCACTTTGCAGCCAGTGATCTTTCCCTTTCAAGATTTGATATTACTTTTTTCACTTAAAATCTTCATCAGCCTCTTTAATTCCAAAAGACAGATCATAGACTGTTGGCCTGGCTCCTGTGATCTTTTCAGCTTTCACACACCTGACATACCCAATCACAAGGAACCAGTTGCTGTTTCCTGAAAACTCCAAACCTTTCCTACTTCAGTCAAACACATATAGTGACTTCCTGGTCTCAGGAATTACTCTGTACCATTCTAAAAGCTACGAGGTCATAAATAGCCCACTTTCCTTAATATCAAAGCTTGTTAAGCCTCCACAAAGAAGGATAGACTAGAAGAAATTTAACATATTATAGAAAAGGAAATGTTAGGCAGCCATTTTTACAAAATGCATAAGGCATCTTGGGGTTGAGCCAATGTGAGCAAGTGAACAGCTTTTCAGACACATATGACGCCAAGAGGATTTCAACGAACCCATTCTTCGGGCTCCCTGCTTCATTATTAAGGTTTTCAGAGAAGACTCAGATGCAGGAAGTAACTCTGTGTCTGCCATTGCAAAGGCCACTGGGAACAACAATGCTAAGACCTTTAATGTCCGGGTCTGGTTCTACTCCATCTCTTTCTTGTTTTGTGTTTTCACACAGCTCACAGGAATTCTCCCATGTTTTGGTTGCATATTATTTTATGAAAGTCTCTCATAAACATATTTCGAAGTGTTTTGAACTCCCCTAGTGTAGTCCAGTTGTTGGAAAGTTCCATATAAGATTGGCCCAAGTGCTCATATTCCATGCTTGGGGGAGAAGGGAACATAGTGCCCTGGCCAAGATCTCTGTGAATTCCCTATGGAGTTGTGGTCTGTTCCGTCATTTCTACCCTGTCTTCATCCATTTCTAAATTTTCAGACCAAAAATGGCTTCTGCTTCCCTGAGGCTCTGAGTACGTATCGGTCTACAAGGAATGTTTAGGGAGGTGGGGCCACAGAAACGTCTCACAATCAACCATCAGACACTCTTGTTCTCAGCAGTCTTTTGGCTATGTCTCTTGTTTCTGTGCTCACTCCTCTCCTCTGTACTTGCCTTCTCCAAAGAGGAAAAAGAAAACATAAAAAAACAAATTCCATTTTCTTCTGTGAGGGCTGTTGAAACTTCTCAAGCTCCTACCTTCCCAAAGCAGCTCTGAGCCTTTGGCCAGGGACTTTTATGGTTTCCTTTTACAGATATAAATCTTTGGACTATCTGGTATTTGTTTTTGTTTAAGACTAATTAAAAAATAGTTTTATTGTTTTGTATAGCGATACAAAGAGGTTGGATATAAATCAGCAAAAACAAAACAAAACAGAACAAAAAGAAAAGGAAAAGGCAACAAATGGGCAAACCAAAAACTAAGGATTACCAGGAGCACAAGCTCAGAATGACTCAAAGCAGAGTGCTCGAAGAGTGTGCTTGTTGGCAGGCACGTGAACACACAGGTACCCTGCTCAGACCCCCTCAGAACCCTCTCCAGGGTACACCAGCAACCTTCTTCAAAGGGTTGTCCTTGGGCCATCTCCAGCTGGAAGGTTGGAAATCCCGGGAGTTCCTATCACTGAAGGTGACCAGCAGTTAGCCACTGACTAGTTGAGGGTGTATGAAGCCCAGCTCCTAAGCCTCAGGACTGGATGAACTCAGAGGTATAAATCATGCTCCAGAACTCCCCACAGGATCTGACCGACTCCGGGCACTCATCTAAAACTGTACACTTGTTTGTCTGCCTTGTCTCTGCTGTCCTGCATCCTCACTGCCTCACTAGCCTGCCCTGGGAGCATTTCCTTAATAATTCTCTTCCACTTGAATCTGTGGCTCAGTCTGCTTCTGGGAGAATTCAATCTAAGATGTTACGTATTCCATTTTGTTAGATAGGCAACCTGGGAATTCATTCTTTCATGCATATACACGGAACACCTAGTATATGTATTGGGTGCTATTAAGACAGTCTGTACCCTCAGGAAAAGTGCAAACTAGTTAGTGAAGTAAGACATGGAGAACCGTAAGTATAATATGAAGGCTTGTGTCCTTTATTCATACCAAAAATATTTAATATTCTCTATGTAGACATGATAGAATCTCAAAATGATAAGGAAGGGGTGCTTATAGCTTCATGATCTTATGTGCTGTGTTGGGGAGGGCACGTAAGATTTCTAAACAAGGGGCGCCTGGGTGGCTTAGTCGGTTGAGCGTCCGACTTTTGCTTAGGTCATGATCTCGCCGTTCGTGGGTTCAGGCCCTGCGTCAGGCTCTGTGCTGACTGCCAGCTCAGAGCCTGGAGCCTATTTCCGTCTGTGACTCCCTCTCTCTCTGACCCTCCCCTGCTCACGCTGTCTCTCTCTCTCTCTCCTAGAAATAAATAAAACATTAAAAAAAAAAGATTTCTAAACAAAAGGTTGGAAATGGAGAGTGTATTAGCTGGAGAAAATTGAATGGGTAGTTGAGCATGTAAGATTGAGAAGATAAAGAAAGACACAGTGTTGGGGGCACCTGGCTGGATCAGTCGGTAGAGCATGCAACTCTTGATCTCTGTGCTGTGAGTTTGAACCCTGTGTTGGGCGTGGAGCCTACTTAATAAGAATAAATAAGTGAATAAATAATTTTTTTTTTAAGGGAAGAAAGATGTAGTGTTCTGAGGGCTCTTGAGAGGATCCTTTGTCTTCTGAAAGACTGACTCTTTGCCATATAACTTCATCCTTTCACTTGGCCATTCATATCCCATGAGTGTATGATATGATAAGTGTAAGGGGTCATTCTGTGCTTGCGTAATGGCTACAAATCTTAGGGAACAGGTTTAAATATGCAAAAAAAAAAAACCACACCACATTCTTTTTTCCCCCTTCTATATAATTTCCTGTGTAATTATTCTTGTAAGCCTCTATTCCTCTCGGGTGGTGAAAATTTGATCTTGACCAAATTGTGTGTCCCTCTACCACTTCTTTTCCTTCAAGTTGCATTTAAGTTCCAGGAGCTTTTGGGGGAATTTAGTAGGACCCTTAACCCTCACCATTATCCAGACATCTGATCCCTGGGTTTTTGGGCCTGAGCAGTTGACTGCTGAGTTGTTCTTCATTCCTATTCTCAAGAATCTGTAGATCCCACTATCCTTTCTGCTAATCCCAGATTCTGCTGGGCTGTGCATGGTGTTCTCTGGTAGGTTGGTGCCAGGGGTCTGCCCAGGGGTGAGCAGGTGCAAGGATTCATCTCTGTTTAAACTTCCATCAGTTTTCTGTTTTCCTTCCTTTGCTCCTTTCCTCTCTACTTATAGAATCATATTTAGATACAAGACAGGATTTGGCTCTTACATTATTCTGGTTTTTCCCCCTTCCCAAACATTGTCTATATTTTGAGCCATTCCCATTTCTTAAGGATTTTGAAACTACCAAGTGAAGAAGAGACATGCTATTCTCCTCCTGCTGTCACATCCTGAAGGTGGGGAAAAATCATAGAAAGAAACAGGACAGGGAATAGAGGTGCCTACAGCACAAAAGTGAAGAAAATACTAACTCTTGGGGTCATATAAAAGCTGACTCTGCAGAATCCTGAGAATGAGTACGTCCTCATTTCATGCCCTATACATCTCACTTGCCTCATGAGAGTCCCAGACTTGGAAGAAAATACCAATCATTGTCACGTAAAAACCAGTTAAAGTAGGGGCACCTGAGTGGCTTAGTCGGTTAAGCGTCCGACTTTCGCTTAGGTCATGATCTCGCGGTTCGTGGGTTCGAGCCCCACGTAGGGCTCTGTGCTGACTGCCAGCTCGGAGCCTGGAGCCTATTTCAGAGTCTGTATCTCCCTCTCTCTCTGACCCTCCCCTGCTCACACTGTCTCTCTCTCTCTCCTAGAAATAAATAAAAATATTTTTTTAAAAAACCAGTTAAAGTAAAAATTTTAGCCTATCTAACTTGGACAAAAGACTAAAAGAGATGTCAACGGTGGTTATAGCTCCATAGTGGATTATGGATGATGTCTATGCTGTTTATCTTTTTTGTATTTCATCTCTTATCCCTCCAGCTTTATTGAGGTATAATTGCCCAAACTGTAAGATATTTAAAGTATATAACATGAATATTTGATATATGTATAGATTGTGAAAGGATTCCCCCATCGAGTAAATTACCACATCCATCGCTACATATATTTGTTGTGTGTGTGGGTATGGGTGTGAGAATATTTAAGGTCTACTTTCCTGGCAAATTTAAATGATATAATACAGTGTTATCAACTATAGTCATATGTTATAGATTAGATCCTTAGAATTCATTCCTTTTATACTGAGTAGCCTTTTTGTTCAAGCAACCCTTGTGCTAAAGACTTGTGATAAAAGGGCACTTAGAAGATATCAAAGAGAATCATTGGCTCGTTGTTATCTGAACATGGCCTTCTTTCCACTTCATTTCCCAGAATGTTGCCATAGGCAGAGGGCAATGAAAAGGCGGGAGGAATGGTCTAGAGAAGGCTGGGGAATGACTGTTGTATCTTGTAAACACTGTGTAAATTTTGTTTCTGCTGGTTACTTGAACCATCTTTTATTTACTTATCTTTTTATTATTGGCCTTTTATTTCCATAATTTTTTTTCTTTCATAGTTTATTGTCAAATTGGTTTCCATACAACACACAGTGCTCCTCCCAACAAGCGCCCTCCTCCATGCCCATCACCCTCATCCTCTCTCCCCCACCTCCATCAGCCCTCAGTTTGTTCTCAGTATTCAAGAGTCTCTCATGGTTTGCCTCTCTCCCTTCCATAATATTTTTAAATTAATTTTAAAAATTTACATCCAAGTTAGCATATAGATAGGAAGAAGAAATATTGTTAAAATGTCAGTACTACCCAGAGCAATCTACATATTCAATGCAATCCCTATCAAAATAACACCAGAATTCTTCAGAGTTAGAACAAACAATCCTACAACTTGTATGGAACCAGAAAAGACTCCGAATAGCTAAAGCAATCTTGAGAAAGAAAACCAAAGCAGGAGGCATCACAATCCCAGACTTCAAGCTGTATTACAAAGCTGTAGTCATCAAGACAGTGTGGTGCTGGCGTTAGAACAGACACTCAGATCAGTGGAACAGAACAGAGAACCCAGAAAGGATCCACAAACGTATGGCCAACTCATCTTTGCCAAAGCAGGCAAGAGTATTCAATGGAATAAAGACAGTCTCTTCAGCAAGTGGTTCTGGGAAAACTGGAGAGCGACATATAGAAAAACGAACCTGGATCACTTTCTTACACCATACACAAAAATAAACTCACAATGGATGAAAAGACCTAAATGTAAGACAGGAAGCCATCAAAATCCTTGAGGAGAAAGCAGGCAAGAACCTCTTTGACCTTGGCTTCAGCAACTACTTACTCAACACGTCTCCAGAGGTAAGAGAAACAAAAGCAAAAATGAACTATTGGAACCTCATCAAAATAAAAAGCTTCTGCACAGTGAAGGAAACAATCAGCAAAACTAAAAGGCAACCAATGGAATGGGAGAAGATATTTGCAAACAACATATCAGATAAAGGGTTGGTATCCAAAATCTATAAAGAACTTATCAAACTCAACACCTAAAAAACAAATAATCCAGTGAAGAAATGGGTTAAAGACATGAACAGTCACTTCTCCAAAGAAGGCATCCAGATGGCCAACAGACACACAAAACAATGTTGAACCACTTTTAGAAGTCCCTGCTAAGTGTTGTTACAAAATATTCATAGGTATTCTGTGTTTTTCTAATATCCTCCAATGAGCATGTAATAACTTATGATTAAAAATACAGCTATGTAAAATAAAAACTATTGTGGTAACATTGACAGAGAAACCGGCAGATGTGTGTAAGGGAATTTTTTGTATCATTCATGCAATTTTTCTGTAAGTTTGAAATTATTTCAAATTTAAAAATTTGAAAGTCATGAAAATAAAAATGCTTACTAAAATTTAAAAAATGTGTTAAAAAATTAAAAACCCCAGTGACCCAAAATAGATTGGGGAATCCAACTTAGAATTTTGTAAGTCCCATAGTTCAACCTACTTTCTCATATGCTCTGTGTATGAGGCTACTTGGCTTTTTGCTTATGAAGATTTTTGGCAGATCCCCAATTTAGGCAACTTTCTTAAAAGATTCTTCACAATTTTTATAATGGATAGTTACAAAGGTTGGTTCCGTGAAATAGATGGCACACAAAGGAACCTATACAATTTGGGCTGTAGATCAGGTTTTATGTCCAGTGAGGTTTTTATGTTTATTTTTTGCTTTCCTTTCTTTTCTTTTTTTAAAGTTTATTTATTTATTTATGTTTGAGAAAAGGAGAGAGAGAGAATGAGCAGGGGAGGGGCAGAGGGAAAGAGAATCCAAGCAGCCTCTCTACTGTCAGCGTGGAGCTCAATGTGAGTCTGGAACTCACTAATCGTGAGATCTTGACCTGAGCTGATATGAAGAGTGGGATGCTGAACCGACTGAGCCACACAGGCACCCCTTTTAGTCTATTTTCTAACGTTATCTCTGCAAAAGTAAGTGACCCTAAAATCTGCTCTAGATCACTTGGACTGGCAGCATAATTTGGAGGTCACCAACTACTTCTAGATATTACGATCAAATGTGAACCCTGAAATTGCTGAGCATCTTCCCCACCGAAGACTATTTCTAGCACTCTGCAAAGTCAATGAGCATAGACCCCAAACTAGAAAGAAATATATTTCAACTTGAGAGAGAGAAAAAAATGGATTCCTAATCTGCATTCTGGTTGCTCTCTGCCTTGGATTTCTTCACATTCAGATATAACGTTTAGATGTTGTTTATAAATATGTGCCCCCCCCACCGCCATTTGTTTAAGTCTCTGATTTGTACAGAAAATCATCCGTTGCTGACAATGGATTGAATGCTCAGTGACTGATCTCAGTTTGATCTTGAGAAGTTGTAATCTTGATGTCAAACATTGTCATACATCAGCAGGGTGAAAGCCAGAGGGGAGAGTAAATGTGTCATTGATGCCACTTGGGCAAGCCACTTGAAAGCTGGCTATATGATTAACACATGGAAATGTGTTCAGGTGATCCTTCATTAAAGACGGGTATGAGCACCTCTCCCCTCAACAGGAAAGATGCTTCAGTGGGAAAACTCAGTTATATTTGCTGCTTCCCCGCCCCCTTTTGAATAGATTTAACTTTTTAGAGCAGTTTTAAATTCAAAAAATAATTGAGCAGAAGGTACAGCAATTTCCCATATACTCCTATCTCCTGTATATGCACAGCCTCTCCCGCTATCAAATCCCCCACCGGAGTGGTACAATTGTTACAATGGACAAACCTACACCGAACCCTCATTGTCATGTAAAGTCTCTAGTTTACATTCGCTTTTTAATTTAATTTTTAAAGTTTATTTATTTATTTTGAGAGGGAGAGCAAGTAGCATAGGGGCAGAGAGAGACGGAGAGAGAGAATCCCAGCAGCCTCTGCACTGTCAGCACAGAGCCCAATGAGAGGCTTGAACTCAAGAATAGGGAGATCTTGCCTGAGCTGAAATCAAGAGCCAGACGCTTAACTGACTGAGTCACCCAGGCACAACATTCTATGGGTTTGGACAAATGTATGATGACATGTATCCACCACCGTAGCATCATACTGAATAGTCAGACACCCTTAAAAATCCTCTGTGCTCTGCCCATTCATCCCTTCTTCTTCCCAACATGTGGAAACCACTGATCTTTTTACGACCTCCATTGCTTTGCTTTCTCCAGAATATCATATTGCTGGAATCATATATTATATAGCCTTTTCCAGTTGGCTTCTTTCACTTAGTAGTATGCATTTAAGTCTTTTCATGGCTTGATAGCTCATTTCCTGTTAATTCTGAATAGTACCCATTGTCCAGATATTACCCATTCACCTGCTGAAGGACATCTTTGTTGCTTCCAAGTTTTGGCAATTATGACTAAATCTGCTATAAACATCTGTTACAGCACAAGTTTTTGTGTGGACATGTTTTTAGCACGTGTGGATAAATACCAAAGAGTACAATTGCTGGATCATGTGGTAAGAATATATTTCATTTTGTAAGAAACCTCCGGACTTCTCCAGAGTGGCTTTACCATTTTGCATTCCCACCAGCAATGAATGGAAGTTCTCACTACCTTACATCCTCCACCAACATTGGGTGGTGTCAATATTTTGGGTTTTGGCTATTCTTTTTTTTTTTAATTTATTTTTTAATTTTTTTTAATGTTTTATTTATTTCTAGGAGAGAGAGAGAGAGAGAGACAGCATGAGCAGGGGAGAGTCAGAGAGAGAGGGAGTCACAGACTCCGAAACAGGCTCCAGGCTCCGAGCTGGCAGTCAGCACAGAGCCCGACGCGGGGCTCAAACCCACGAACCGCGAGATCATGACCTAAGCGAAAGTCGGACGCTCAACCGACTAAGCCACCCAGGCGCCCCTTTTTTTTTTTTAACTTTTAAACATTTACTCAATTTTGAGAGACAGAGTGTGAGAGGGGGAGGGTCAGAGAGAGAGGGAGACACAGAATCTGAATCAGGCTCCAGGCTCTGAGCTGTAAGATCATGACCTAAGCTGAAGTCAGATGCTTAACTGATGGAGCTCCCCAGGCGACTCAGGTTTTGGCTATTCTAATAGGTGTATGATGGTACCTCACTATTGTTTTAATTTGCATTTCCCTAATGACATGTGATGTGGAGCATCTTTTTATATGTTTATTCACAATATGTAAGGGTGTTTGGTAAGCTGTTCCACTCTTTCACTTATTTTTAAAGCAGGTTGTTTTCCTACTGTAGAGTTTGAGTTCTTTGTGTATTTTGCAGAACAGCCTTTTATCAGGTACGGCATCTGTAAATGTTTTCTCCCCATCTGTGCCTTGTATTTTCATTCTCTTAACAGTTTCTTTTGTGGAGCAGACGTTTTATATTTTAATAAAGTCCAGTATATCAATTATTTCTTTCACCCTGAAATCTTGCTTTTTTTCCCAACAGCCTTCCATTCAAAACAACCCCTCCCAAATTTCTCCTTCTTGTCCATAAAATAATGCTCCTCTGTTTGTTGGAATTGCCTATGGTTTTGCCGGTGCTCGCATGTCCCAAATTGCAATTCTCTACTCTTCCTGAATAAACCCATTGTTGCTGGTAAAATGGCTCACTTTTATTTTTAAGGTTAACACCTGTCATTTCTCCCACTGGTATAGCTACAACCTTTGAAAATCCACCAAGTGTCTATGGGTCCACCTGGCCTATCTGCTCCTGCTTACCAATGCTACTGCATGGGGAAAACCCAGAGAGGGAGACAGCAGAGCTCTCTCTTCTCACAGCTTTTTCAGCATTGGGTTTAGTGTATATGCTATGAAGCGAGCACTTGAGCATTGGTTTTAATATGAGCCTGAGGGGAGCCGGCTATCATAGCTGCCCTCTACCCCCTTGAGATCAGAGATGAGGGTGAGATGGATCAAACCTAAAATAAGGAAAAAGAAATGTTCTCTTAGGACATGGGTTTGAGACGATAAACAGAGAAAGACGTCAACCAGCACTTTCCCCTTGTTTATGTCAAGAGCTGACCCTTGCTCTGCATGAATAGTTTTGTCAAAATAAAGTGCTAAGTATCTGTGAAAATGTATATGTTATAGTGGTTTATCTTCTGTCCAACAGTGTCATTTAGTAAATAAATTTTGCCAATAGCTCATTCTGTTAGCTCTCTAAGCCCAATGTTTTTTGCTAAATTTGTTGGGTAGATGCCAAGCTTTTTGACTAAAGAGTAATTTATTCTTATTTTTGTTGCTCAGAATGTAACTTTGAATGATTTTTTAATTTTTCTATTTTTATTTATTTATTTTATTAGTGTTTATTATTTTTGAGAGAGAGAGAGAGAGAGCGAGCATGAAAGGGGGGAAGGGCAGAGAAAGAGAGAGACACAGAATCTGAAGCAGGCGCCAGGGTCTGAGCTGTCAGCACAGAGAGCCTGACATGGGGCTCAAACTCATGAACTGTGAGATCATGACCTGAGCCAAAGTCTGACACTTAAACCACTGAGCCACCCAGGCATTCCCTGATTTTTTTGATTTTTAAAATTTTTTGTTACTCCTCCTGTTTGTAACAAAGTTTGTTAACTATATTGGAATTAATGATTTTGCACTAGATAAAGAAAAAAGTCAACAGAATTTTATCAGTGACGTCACTGCTTCTTTGATAACAAAGCAATGCTTTGATGACCTCCTACACTAATTGATCCAGTTTGAAACCAGACTGTATAGTGTGGTCCAGGGACAAATGGATTGCTGAGTTCCCATCAAAATGTTTAGTTAGCCATAGTTATAGTTTGTAGTAATTTTTCTTCAGTTTTTATTTAAATTCCAGTTAGTTAACATACAGCGTAATATTAGTTTCAGGCATACAATTTAGTGATCCATCACTTCCATCCAACACCCGATGCTCATCACAAGTGCCCTCCTTAATCCCCATCACCTATTTAATCCGTCTCCCCACCCATCTCCCCTCTGGTAACCATCAGTTTGTTCTCTATAGTTAAGAGTCTATTTCTTGGTTTCTCCTCTCTCTTCTCCCCCTCACCTCCACTGCCATGATCATTTGTTTTCTTTCTTAAATGTCACATATGAGTGAATAATATGGTATTTGGCTTTCCCTAACTAACTGATTTTGTTTAACATTACTCTCTCTAGCTCCATCCACGTCATTGCAAATGGCAAGATTTCATTCTTTTTGATGGCTAGGGAATATTCCATTGTGTGTATATACCACATCTTCTTTATCCATTCATCAGTCAATAGACATTTGGGCTCTTTACATAATTTGACTATTGTTGATAATGCTGCTTTAAACATTGGGGTGCATGTATCCCTTGGAATTTTTTGTATTCTTTGGATAAATAACTATTAGTGCAATTGCTGGATCATAGGGTAGTTCTATTTTTAATGTTGTGAGGAACCTCCATACTGTTTCCAAAGTGGTCACTTCTTTTCAATGGTACATGGGACATTCTCCAGAAGAGATCACATGCTAGGTCATAAATCAGGCCTCAAAAAGTACAAAAAAAATTGAGATCATACCATGCATATTTTCTGACCACAACACTATGAAACTTGACGTCAGCCACAAGAAAAAAAATGGAAAGACCACAAATACATGGAGGTTAAACAACGAATCAGTTACCCAGGATATCAAAGAATAAATTAAAACATACGTGGAAACAAATGAAAATGGAAACACAATGGTCCAAAACCTTTGGTTTGTAGCAAAAGTGGTCCTGAGAGGGAAGTATATAGCAATATCAGTCTACCTCAAGAAGCAAGAAAAGTCTCAAATACATACCTAACCTTACACTTAAAGGAGATAGAAAAAGAGCAACAAACACAGCCTAAGTCCAGCAGAAGGGGGGAAATCATAAAGATTAGAGCAGAAATAAATGATATAGAAACAAACAAACAAACAAAAAAACATGATCATAGTAGAAAAGATCAATGAAACCAGGAGCTGGTTCTTTGAAAAAATTAATAAAATTGATAACCCCCCTGGCCAGACTTACCAAAAAGAAAAGAGAAAGGACCCAAATAAATAAAATCACAAATGAGAGAGGAGAAATAACAACCAACACCACAGAAACACAAACAATTATAAGAGAATATTATTAAAAAAAAACAACTGTATGTCAACAAATTGGACAACCTGGAAGAAATGGATAAATTCCTGGAAATATAGAAACTACCGAAACTGAATCAGGAAGAAATAGAAAACTTGAACAGATCAATAACCAGCAAAGAAATTGAAATGGAATCAGTAACCAAAAATCCCCCATTTAACACAAGTCCAGGGCCAGATGCCTTCACAGTGAATTCTACCAAACATTTGAAGAAGAGTTAATACCTACTCTTCTCAAACTATTCCAAAAAGTAGAAATGGAAGGCAAACTCAAACTGATTTATGAGGCTAAGATTGCCCAAAACCAGACAGAGACTCTACTAAAAAAGAGAACTACAGGCCAATATCCCTGATGAACATGGATGTAAAAATTCTCAACAAAATACCAGCAAATCAAATACTACAGTACATTAAGGAAATCATTCACCACGATCAAGTGGGGTTTATTCCTGGGCTGTGAGAGTGGTTTAATGTTCGCAAATTATTCAACATGATATACCACATTAATAAAAGAAAGGGTAAGAACCATATGATCCTCTCCATAGATGCAGAAAAAGCATTTATTGACAAAGTACAGCATCCATCCATGTTAAAAACCCTCCACAAAGTATAGATGGAACATACCTCAACATCATAAAGGCCATATATGAAAAACCCACAGCTGATTTAATCCTCACTGGGGCAAAATGGAGAGCTTTTCCTCTATGGTCAGGGGCCAGACAGGAATGCCCATTCTCATCACTACCCTTCAGATAGCACTGGAAGTCCTGTCCGCAGCAGTCAGACATAAAACGAAAAGAAATAAAAGGCATCCAGAAAGAAGCCACACTTTCACTATTTGCAGATTACAGGATACCCTATAAGGAAAACCCAAAAGACTCCAAAAATTGTTTCGAATTGATACCTGAATTCAATAAAGTCGCAGGATACAAAATCAACATACCGAAATCTGCTGCATTTTTATACACCAATAATGAAGCAGCAGAAAGAGAACTCAAGGAATCAATTCTATTTACAATTGTAATCATGTTTTTTTAATCCACTGTGTACACATCTTCATTTCACTTT
The DNA here is from genome assembly GCF_008692635.1 of Crocuta crocuta. Lineage (NCBI taxonomy): Eukaryota > Metazoa > Chordata > Mammalia > Carnivora > Hyaenidae > Crocuta > Crocuta crocuta. The sequence continues at coordinate 4,358,687 of NW_027528417.1, forward strand.
TGTTCCGGGGACCTGTGACAACTTTTCAGGAGATCCTTGTTTAAATGCACTTTTATAAGTCTTAGGTCCCCTTCACGTCCCTAAAATATTTTTCTCCTTTCCAGGGAGAGATAGGGGAAGCAATAAAAGTTAAAATTTGAGGGGCGCCTGGGTGACTTATTCGGTTAAGCATCCGACTTTCGCTTAGGTCATAATCTCACGGTTCGTGGGTTCAAGCCCTGCGTCCGGCTCTGTGCTGACTGCCAGCTCAGAGCCTGGAGCCTGTTTCAGTCTGTGACTCCCTCTCTCCCTGACCCTCCCCTGCTCACGCTGTCTCTCTCTCTCTCTCTCCTAGAAATAAATTAAAAAAAAAAACATTTAAAAAAAAAGTTAAAATTCCAGGACAACAATGTACTGTTCTTAACAAAGTCACCTTAAGCTCTCTGAACATCTTTAGGAAAACAAATTCCGTTTTATTGTAACAAATGAAACATTTAATACTTGCAGTATTACTTGAGACACCTTTGTTTCAGAAATTGTGCCAAAACAGCCTGGCAGTTCCTCAAAAGGTTAAACAGAGTTACTGTATGACCTAGCACTTCCACCTCTAGGTACATACCCAAGAGAAATAAAAATACACAACAACTTGTACACAAATTTCATAGCAGCATTAGTCATAACAGCCAACGGTGAACACACCCAAATGTATAACAGCCAGTGGATGGATGAACAAAAGAGGGTAAAGCCGTGCAATGAAATACTGATGCACGCTACAACATGAACAAACCATGAAAACATGCCAAGTGCAGTTGCCAAAGACCATATATTATATAATTCCGCTTATACGAAACGTCCAGAAAAGGCAAATCCATAGGACAGAAAGTAGATGAGTGGTCATGTAGGGGCCAGGAATTCTCTAGAAGAGGCATGTGAGTAACTGCTAAAGGGGTAGGGTTCTTTTGCGTGATGAAGATGTTCTCAGATTAGATAGTGATGATGATCACACACCTCTGTAAATAAACCCCAAACCACTGAACTGTACACTCTAAGTGGGTGAATTCATGGTATGTAAATTATATCTTAATAAAACTGTTATTTTTTTAAAGAAGTACCAACTATATGTTTAATCTTGCAAGTAAAGAACAGAGCGAATGTTGCTTATGAAACATAGCTCCCGTGGGCAATGGGGTTATAACGGGATGTCGTTTCCCCCACCTTTACTGCCCTGTGGGAGGTTTGGTGTGGGCTTGGAGTCTCTGTGGCCTCTGAAGCCGGTATCTGGTTGAGAGGAAATCTCTTCTCAACTCCATCTCCCCCCCAAAAGGTGGGGGATCAGACTTTGCCTGGACACCTTGCAAACAGAAGGCTGAGATTATTTAAGCCAAGGATGGAAGGCAGTGTGGTGGTATCCAAATGTCGTTCATCGCGGTTCCTCACAGAGCAGCTGATCTCAGTCTTGGCAGCAGGAGGAAATCTCCTGGGGAGTTTAAACAAGACCGAGGCCCGGGTCCCACTTGGACATGTTCTGGTTACCTTGGTCCGAGGTCAGGCCTGGGGTTGGAATTTTAAGAACCTTCCTAGTGATTGTAATGTGCACACAAGGTTGAGAGGCACTGCGGTGGAGAAAAAGGAGTAACAGAACATCGGTCCCTTGGTGCTCCAAGATTTCCACTTACTGCTCATTTTTTTATTTTTTTTATTTTTATTTATTTCTAGGAGAGAGGGAGAGACAGCGTGAGCCGGGGAGGGTCAGAGAGAGAGGGAGACGCAGACTCTGAAACAGGCTCCAGGCTCTGAGCTGGCAGTCAGCACAGAGCCCGACGCGGGGCTCGAACCCACGAACCGCGAGATCATGACCTAAGCGAAAGTCGGTTGCTTAACCGACTAAGCCACCCAGGCGCCCCAACTTACTGCTCATTTTTAAGAGCTTAAAATTAGGCCTCGCCCAGACCGGTGATCCTGGCGAGGTCTATGACAGCCACGCTCTTCTTAGTGATGTAGTTAGGTTACTATTTGCCTTACTACTTTTCAGCTTCCAAGAATCATATCTCAAGGATTGGTGTGTTAGATGACTGGAAGATCTAGAACAACACAGCAGAAACCAGCAAAGCTATTAAGTTGACTAAAAGTAAACAATTGCAGGGCAAGAACCCAAAACCCCAGGGCTGAGATAAACTATATCTGGTTAATTAAACATTAGCCAAGATAAGTTGTTCTTTCATAACCGTCTCAAGGCCATCTTTAAGACTGTGATGATTCTTAAGAATGTAAGCGGGCTTCTGAGAAAGTAACAGTTAATCCTTTATTTCAAACTTCTGAATAATACTGGTGATTGGTTTTTCCTCAGAAACCTCCAAAGTACTTGAGAAGCACAGACCAATGCTCCTGAGGTCACAAGTTCGGAAACAGTTAGCGGTTCACTGCTCCCATCAGTGGAAAATTATGCACATCTATTTGCCAGCTTATGAGGCTATTTTTTTGGCTTTTAGAATTTGACATTAGCTACTGTCTTTTCAAAATGAAGTTGAAGATTTACTTTTTTTTTTTTTTTACATTCCCATTTTCCTCCTCCCCCCTCCACCGCTTCTCATCTCATTTTCCAGATATAATTACAATTTGCGGTTAGGTCAATACTAGTGGTGCATTTTATTATGGACTATGTGACTGTTGTTTACTATTGAGCAACACAGAACACTGTGAGTGTAGCTCCTCTGTGTGTAATTCTTGTGTATTCAACTTATGAATCTATAATTGCTTTGGTTTTGGGTTCAATTGTTTAATATTTTTATACCCATTGTTAATTCATCCTCAAAATCTTTGTCAAAGTGGTAAAACTCCTCCCAATCACTGTAAGCACTGTAGACACAAACACTATAAACACAAACACAAAATTGTAGTTTATCAATCCAACTCTTTCTTCAAAAGCATCCTCTGCCCTGTTCTAGTCTGGATCATGGCTTTCTGGGTGGGTTACAGAGCTGTCAAGGGAACGCCGTTCACCATATTTTAAAGAATTCCCTTCCGTCCCTGTGTCAGGGATTCTATATTTTCTCTATCTGGGTTTATACTTTTACCTGTGAGTCACATATTCCATTGGAAGATAAATTATTTGAGACCTGGCATTTCTACTCGTATAGTTATTCCACCCTCATGCTTGGGTAATTCGGTTCTAGAATTCTATGTTGTGATCCATGTTCTCTTAGGTTTTGGAAGTCATTGCTCGAAAGCGTGGAGCACTGCTCCGAACTCTTCTGGATGTCAATGTTTTCGCTGAAGAGCTTTATACTTATTTCAGGTGTAATGATGTGCCTTGATAGAGTTCTTTGTGATTTATTTTGCCAGCCACTCAGTAAACCCTTGCGATCTCTTCAGGCTGGATGAATTTTGTCTTATTTCTTTGAAAAAGTTCTCACTTCTATTGTTCTGTTTTATCTTCCTGGAATTCCTATATGCTGTATGTTAGATTTCCTGGAATAATTGAACTTTCTAATTTTCATATCATTTTTCTCCTATTTCCAATATCTTTGAGTTTTTTAATCAATTTCCAGGAGGATTCCTCTATTTTCATTTCCAACCTGTCTATTAAATTTTTTAAAATGGCTATCATATTTTTACGCCCAAGAGCTAATACTCTTAATGTACTTTTTTAAAAGATTTATTTCCTTTAATGTTTTTTTATTTATGTCTGAGAGAGAGAGAGAGAGACAGAATAAGCAGGGGAGGGTCCGAGAGAGAGGGAGACACATAATCTGAAACAGGCTCCAGGCTCTGAGCTGGCTGTCAGCACAGAGCCCGACACGGGGCTCAAACCCACGAACCGTGAGATCATGACCTGAGCCGAAGTCGGATGCTTAGCCAACTGAGCCACCCAGGCACCCCTCTCTTAATGTACTTTTAAGAAATCAGTTCTTGCATCACAGATGTAATGTCCTCTGTTATCTCTTCAAAGGTTCGTACAGATTTTTTCCCATTCCCCGCATACTATGTTTACTCTGACTTCCTTTCAAAAATCTCTTTCATGATAAATATTTCCTAAAATGTTTATTTATAAGGAAGATAACACGAAGCTATCAGAAGCATTTTGAAACTGCATGTGCGTGTGTGTTGTGTGTGTGTGTGTGTGTGTGTGAGCCGGATCACCAGGGGCAATCAGGCAAGAACCTGGATATTTGACTGGGGCTTCAGCAAATGTCAGGATCTGTGGGTATTTTTTCTCTTGACTCAGTCAATTTTCCTAGAGTGTAATCCTCCAATCTCTTGCCTAGGATGTGGTTATGGGGTGAATTTTGTCCTCCCCAAATATGTTGGAGTCCTCACCTCTGGAGCCTTGGAATGTGGCCTTATTGGAAATGGAATCATTGAAGATGTGATTAGTTAAGATGAGGTCGTACTCCAGTAGGGTGAGCCCTTCATCCAATATGATGATGTTCTAATAAGAACNTCTCTCTCTCTCTCTCTCTCTCTCTGCCCTTCCCCTGCTCTCTCTCTCTCTTTCAAAATAAATAAGTAAACTTTTAAAAAAAAGAGAGAGATTCTCTCTTAAAAAAAAGGGAACAGGACAACACACACACACACACACACACACACACACACACACACACACAAGATGGCTATGTGAAGATGGGGGCAGAGGTTGGAGCAATATATCTACACAGCAAGGAACATCTTGGGTTCCCAGAAGCTGGAAGAGCCCATGTAGAATCTTAGAGGCTTCAGAGAGAGGATGGCCCTGCCAACACCTTGATTTTGGACCTCTAGTGTCCCGAACTGTGCAGCGATACATGTCTGCTGTTTAGAGCCACCATGCCTGTAGTACTTTGCCAACTACAACAGCTCTAGGAAACTAATACAGCTGTACGAGCCAGGGTTTCAATATTCTAGGAACCAGCAAGCAAGAATCTAGAGATTTTCCCCTTTCAGTATCTAGACTTTTATTTGTTCCTCTTTTTCTCATTATGGCACTTCAAGCCTGCCCTCAGCTCTGTCTTGGATCTTCTTTCGTTCAATTTTTTTCCAGTGTGTCAACCTCCAATATTATGCAGCCAAGGAAGGTACAGGCTGGGGTAGGTGATCTCTTTTTCAGAACTGGTGTCTTAACTGCCCCTTATACATATTCTCAAACAGTCTTCCCACCCCCTTCCCCTGCCGATGGCTTACTTGGTCCTCCTGAGTTCAAGTCTTTTCTGGGTTTTATTCTTCAAATTCATGTACTAATCTGCTTCCCTGGCAAGGGAAGAGTAGGTAGGTTTTTTGTGCTTTGTTTTTTAATGTTCATTTATTTTTGAAAGAGAGAGTGCAAGAGGGGGAAGGGTGTGGAGAGAGAGGGGGACAGAGGATCCAAAGCGGGCTCCGCACCGACAACAGCAAGCTTGACAAGGGGCTTGAACTCATGGACCGCAAGATCACGACCTGAGCCAAAGTCAGGTGCTTAACTGACTGAGCCATCCAGCTGCCCTGGTTTTCAGTGCTTTTAAGTCAATTTTCACTCCTTTGTCTGCTTTGTATGGCACCAATATTTTATTTTTTATTCTTACAGATCTATATTTTTTGCTGCCGGCAATTAATGTGCTGCCAGTATATAGTATTTAGGTATATATGCTTTAAACATTCCTCCTTTGAATGAGATTCTTATGATTTTTATTCAATTTGGCATCCTGATTAGAATAAGAGCCGTGAGAATTATGTTTTACAAGCATTGCATTATTACTCTATCATTGTGATAAAGTTACACACTGATTGTACGTAGATTAAAAAAATAACTTTGGTATTAAGGCAATAACTACGTGTACGAACCAAGCACATTATCCCAATATAGCTCTTAATAAAAAGCTCTTTTCTTGGCTGATGATTGATACTGCTGGCCTACAAGTCGATTCCTTTGAAGAACAAGGTATGAATAGCTTTATTAATTTGAAAAATCCCTCCTACTGTCCCACAATGGCTGGACACATCCATTCATGTCACTTACAATCACTGTGCCCAGAGTCTTCTGGAACATCTGATTGAACATCTGTTTTGTTTGTACAAGATCAATGTCACTTGATTCTTGTCACCACAATCCTAACAAGGTATAGTCATCTGTGCTGGCACGTTTCATAGAATACAAGGGCTTCTCAGCCAAGAGGGTAGGGTGGTTCAGGGCATACCACAAGCTGGTCTTCAAACCACTTTCAACATTTCCAGAAAACTCACAGCCAACACACTTTTGATAAATCTCAATGAGCCATCCTGGAGTGAGTCTCCATGGTGGTAACACTGAGCACCTCCTAAGCCAACTGGTAGCTTATAATCTGATTCTCATCACAATATCCCTGCCACATGGAAACAAATACATTTTCAAGGGGCACTTGGGGGGCTCAGTTGGTTAAGTGTCCAACTTTGGCTCAGGTCATGATTTCGCAGTTTGTGGGGTCAGGCCCTGTGTCAAGCTCTGGGCTGACACCTCAGAGCCTGGCATCTGCTTCAGATTCTTTGTCTTCCTCTCTCTCTGTCCCTCCCCTGCTTGGGCTCAATCTCTCTCTCTCTCTCTCAAAAATAAATAAACACTTACAAATAAATTAAAACAAAATAAAAATACATTTTCAGAACACCTTAATGTATCTGACCTAATGTTCTTTTCAAGGTCTTGTACAAATTCTGACTGATTATATCTGACAGTTTCTCAGATTTCCTTATTTGTTCTTGTTCACAAAATTTCAATCAATACACATTCTTGAGTTTTTCTGAGATAAAAAAAAATCATCTACGATTATTTTGGCAGGATTCAGGAAGGACCCGAGAAAGGGTATGCCCAGGCAGGCATGTCTGGAAATCCAGTCGTATAACATTTTAGAGGATCCAAGCTGCCAGCTAAGTTAGAAGATAAGAGAATTTGTTCTGTTTGATCAAGGGCATCTACAAAAGACCTGCCACTAATATAGTACTTAAAGGCAAAAGATTTAATGCTTTCCCCCTAAGATCAGAAATAAAGCAAGTATGTTCACTCTCATCATTTCTATGTAATATTGTACTAGAAGTTCTAGCCAGTGCAATCAGGCTAGGAAAAATATTAAAAGGCACCCAGATTAGAAAGGAAGAAATAAAACTCTCTCTATTTTTAGATGATGTAATTGTCCATATAGAAAATCCAATGAAGGTATTAAAAAGCTTCTAGAGTTAATATATGTTAGTTTAGCAAACTTACAGCATATGAGATCAACTTGTGAAAATCAATTTTCTCTTTATATACTAGCAAAGTAACGCTGAAGTTTTAGAAACACTATTAATTACTAGCATAAAAAATGAAACACTTAGGGATAAATCTAACAAAGGATATGAAAGCTATAAAATGTGAATATAAAATATTTCTGAGAGAAATTTTAAAAGTCAAATAATGAAGTGATATACCATGCTCATGGGTTGGAAGACTCAATATTGTTTAGATGTCAATAATCCCCGACTGAACTATAGATTCAATGCAATTTCAATCAAAATCCTAGCAGGCTTTTTGTGTAGAAATCGACAACCTGATTCCAGAATTCAGATGAAAATACAAAGGTCCTACAAGAGCCAAAACTTTGAGAAAGAAGAACAAAGCTAGAGGACTAACACCACCTAATTTCAGGATTAATAGAGCTGTAGAAACCAAGATAGTATGGTATCATCACAGAGACAAACAACAATGGAACAGAAAAGAGAGAAGAGAAATAAAACCACCCATATGTGGATGACTGATTTTCCCAAAATGTGAAAGGCAATTCTGTAGAGAAAGGATAATGTTCCAACAGAAACAATTGGGCATTCATATGTAAAAACAAACAAACAAACAAGAAGCAATTTTCAATTAATGACTCTCACCATATGCAAAAAAAAACCCCTCAAAATGGACCAATGGACTAAATGCAGAACCTAAAGTTATAAAACTTCTAGAAGAAACATAGGAAAAAATCTTTGTGTCTTTGGGATGGGCAAAGATTTCTTAGTACGACACCAACAAGATAATCCAGAACAGAAGAAATTAATGAAGTGGAGATGAACCAAATTTAAAGTGTCCTTTGGGGCGCCTGCATGGCTCAGTCAGTTAGGCATCCAACTCTTGATTTGGACTCAGGTCATGATGTCACAGTTGTGGGATCGAGCCCTTTGCTGGGATCCACGCTGACAATGTGTTGTGGAGCCTGCTTGGGATTCTCTCTCTTCTTCTCTGCCCCTCCCCCACTCACATACTCATGCATTCTCTCTCTCAAAAATAAATAACTAAACTTAAAAAAAATAAAATGAATGTCCTTCAAAAGGTAATGTTAAAAGAATGAAAAGCCAAGCCACAGAGTCAAAGAAAATATTTGCAAAGTAGAATTTAAAGGATTGTATATAAAATATATTAAGAACTCAAGGTCAATAATAAGGGAACAAAGAACACTTAAAACATGGGCAAAAGGGTTGAACAGACACTTCACCAAAGAAGATATATGGGAGAAAAGTTGCTCGACATCACTAGTCATTAGAGAAATGCAAATCAAAATCAGAATGTTATATCACTGAATACCTATTACAATGGATTAAACTAAAAAGACTGACTAAGGGCACCTGAGTGGCTAAGTCAGTCGAATGTCCACCTCTTGGTCTGGCTCAGGTCATGATCTCACAGATCTCAAGCCCGGCATCGCGCTCTATGCTGACAGCAAGGAGCCTCCTTGGGATTCTCTCTTTCCTTCTCTCTCTCTGCCCCACCCCTGCACAAAATAAATGAATAAACATTTTAAAAAACCTGACTATACCAATGGCTAGCAAGGGTGTGGAGAAACTGGGCCTGTCCTACATTGCTGGTGGAAACATGAAATAGAATAACTGCTTTGGAAAACAACTTGTCAGTTTCCTTAAAGGTTGAACATACATCTTTCCTATGAACCTGCCATTCCAGTGCTAGGTATGTGCCCAGGGCAAATGAGAGCATCTATCCATACAAAGGCTTGTATACAAATGTATGCAGAAATTTTACATAAAAGCCAAAAACTGGAAATAACAAAATGTCCAGCAAGTCATGGATGAACAAAATGTAGTATATCCACACAATGAAAGGATGGTCTGCAATAGAAACAATGAACTATTGATACATTCTACAACACAAATCTCAAAATAATTAGAGATTTTGAGTACGGAAAGTCAGACGCAAAAGATGCATACCATGTGACTTAATATTTATAAAAGTCTAGGGAATGCAAACTAATGTGTAGTGACCAAAAAGCAGATCAGTGGTTGTCTGGGAATGAGTAGGAAGGAGAGATTAGAAAGAGGCACGAAAAACTTTCAGGGATGATGGATATGCTCATTATCTTGATCATGGTGGTGGCAGCGGTGTGTGTACACACACACACACACACACATACAACTGTACACATTAAATATGTATAGTTTATGGCAAATCAAGTATGCCTCAATAAAGCTATTAAAATTCAACTCTAATTAATTTGGTGAAGTTTTAGGATGGAGCTGAGAAATAGGTATGGTTTATCCACCAAGTTTAACTAAAAATATGATCACAAAACTTTTAAAAGAATCCTGTTTTCTCTCCAAAGAGGACATCCAGATGGAAAACAGACACATGAAATGATGCTCAGCATCCCTCCTCATCAGGGAAATACAAATCAAAACCACACTGAGATACCACCTCACGCCGGTCAGAGTGGCTAAAATGAACAACTCAGGAGACTATAGATGCTGGCGAGGGTGTGGAAAAATGGGTACCCTCCTACACTGTTGGTGGGAATGTAAACTGGTGCAGCGCCTCTGGAAAACAGTGTGTAAGTTCCTCAAAAAATTCATAATAGAACTCCCCTAGGACCCAGCAATAGCACTGCTAGGAATTTACNATGGAAACCAACTTAACAATAAACTATTTTAAAAAGGGGGGAAAAAAAAGAATCCTGTTCTCGTTTCAAAAAGCACTTTCAGAAACGTTTGCTTGCTGTGTTTCTCTCTATCCCTCATTAATACGTCCATTCATTTATGGAATGGATAGGAACCATTCCTATGGAAAAGATAGGAACCTCATCTTGTTCCTAATCTCACCAAGTTCTGGGTTAGGTACTACGGATGGGCCCCAATGCAATGAATTACCAAAGGCAGCTGGAGTGTTACTGCCTGAGGATTAATTCCTTAGTTAAGTCACGTACAGATCAGTCCATGAAGTAAGAGGATAGACTAAGCAATCTTTCAAGTTCTTTTCAATAAATTCATGGAGTAGTCGTATTATAAATGGTTAATCTTGAAAATGAAGAGGAGGAAAGTAGATAATGGGTCTCGGCATTTTCAGTTTGATATATGCCCCCTTCTTTCTCACCCCTTAGCCCAACCCTTACCTGAGGCTACTAATATCTGAAAACAACCTTGACTCTACAGGTTTCCGGGATGGGTAGAATGAGCATGACTAAAGCACACATGTAAGGTATGCCCAGGACAGGTATGGACATGTCAGGGGCACACCTACACCATGATTGGTGGATCTAGATTGGAATTCTTTTCCTTAGAACTACTTTAATCGTACATCACTTCTTTAATAAAGGGAGCCTCTGGCTTTACCAGTTATATGTGACTCACAACCAGAGTGGGCAAGTCGTGGTTCTGAACTAAAATGTTTTTGTTCCCACAGTGGTTGGGGACTCCCCAAATGATCAGGAATTCTTCCTGAGTATAATTCAGAAACAGAAACTCCCAGATCTCAAAAATCTTTAAAATAGAAACCAGAAGGCTCCAGTCTGGAATAGCACTTTCCAAATGAGGTAAAGCAATTTATGAAATTGTTAAAGGGATCAGGAAGGAAAAAGGAAGAACCCTGGGGAAAATGAGACCCTTGAGGGTAGTGTCTACACTTTATTACCTCCGTATTCATGTTGCCGAGCACAGTAGGTACACATCTGTTGGACATCTCTCATATTGGGTGTGATTTGCATTCTTTTCCATTTCTTTCCTGTGGGGGAGTCATTTGGTGCGAATCAGGCAAGTCTCTCATTGTTCACTCACCCACAGGTGATGGGCCCGGCCATGAGTTTCCCCAGGAGCAGTGATTGGTTCAGAAATGGGCATATGAACTAGCTTTTCTCCAAGCCTTTTCTTGCTTGTTTGTTGGACAGACTTTTCTGAGATATAGACATAGCTGCTGACTATCGGAAAAAACTATGAGGCTGTGTAGACTGTATTTGAGTCCCCCAAATCCAACCGTGACTAAAAGTAGCCATGATCTTGTTCTGTTTGAGCTAGCTTGAGTTGGGAGAGCCACTGGCAACCAAAAGAATTCCAATTAATGAAAGCATAATGATTTAATGATATCCTTTAAAATAGGATTTTTAAATAAAGATGAAGATCAGCTGTCTTCCAACTCAAATGAAACAAAAATATAAGAAAATAAAATCTAACCACATCTTGAGAGAGTATGATTTGTAAGCAGGAACAATTTTCAAATAGTAAAATCTTTTCGACAATAAATACAGGTAGGGAGGGAATCTACCAATTTTCTCTCTCTTTTTTTTTTTAGAATTTAAAAAAGTTCTTAGAATTTAAAAGAAATTGAGAATTTCTTTTTTTTATAATTTAAAACCTTTTAGACAATGAATAGAGGTAGCGAGGGAATCTACACATTTTTTTTTTTTAGACTAAAAAAAAATTTCAAAAGTGGTGGAGCTACCTGGATCTGAAGAACAAATAGTATCTTAACACTTCTGAGATGTCACCTGGGTGGCTCAGTTGGTTATGTGTCCAACTCTTGATCTTGGCTCAGGTCATGGTCTCCTGGTTTGTGAGTTCTAGCCCCCTTCTCCCCTGTCAGGCTCTGCACTGGCAGTGTGGAGCCTGCTTGGGATTCTGTCTCTCCCTCTCTCTATCCCTTCCCTGCTTGCATTCTCATTCTCTCTCTCTCTCTCTCTCTCAAAATAAATAAACTCTGGAAAAAAAAAAAGACTTCTGAGAATGCAACTATAGCCTCTGTGTCTAAGTTGCACTAAACTTAAGAATAAAATGAAGCTGGGGCACCCAGGTGGCTCAGTCAGTTACGCGTCTGATTTCAGTGCAGGTCATGATCTCATGATTCATGAGTTCAAGCCCTGCTTTCGGCTCTGTGCTGACAGCTCAGAGCCTGGAGCCTGCTTCCAACTCTGTTCTCCCTCTCTCTCTGTCCCTCCCTTGTTTATGTTCTCTTTCTCTCTCTCAATTAATTAATCAATTAATTAATTAATCAAAGGGTAGATAGATAGATTGATTGATATAAACCCATTGAAAAAATACAATGAAGCTACATTTCCTTTAGTATCCTGATTGCGATGACTTATCCTTCCTGCCCACTGAGGTTCCATGTCTCTGTGTCCGGTCTTTTCTCAGACTTCCCCAGATGCTCTCTCACATGCCAGGGACAGAATCACGCTCAGTCTTCTACTCTTGTCTTCTCGTCACCTTGCCTGGCTGTCTCGGTTCTCCACAAGGAGTCCATGGTCAAGGAGCAGTCCCGTCTCCTGAATCTCCTACTGCCTCCTTGGGCTGCCAGAGCTGCGTGACTTTGTACATGAAGGAAGGGACACCGACCGACCCGCTTGCCTGTGAGTGCATAGCACCTGCTGTTAGCGGGCCCTGAGACAGCACGAAAGCCTCGGCAAGTTGGTTGTGAAAACACAATAAGCCGTAAGTTCAAACATCGTCTCTCTCTCTCACATATATACATACACACACACACACAACCACACACACACACACACAGATACACGTACACACAGGCAGATACACTGCTTTTTAAGCATGGAACACAACTCTTTCTCTAAAGTCCATAGTCAGTCTGCCTACAGCCAGGAGAAGCTTGACCTTTGTCATATTGAGCAGTGCAGCAAAGTGGAACCTTCCACGTTTCCATTACAAAGTTTTTTTAAAAAATGTTTTTATTTATTTTTGAGAGACAGGCAGACAGAGAGTGAGCCAGGGAGGGGCAGAGAAAGAGGGAGACACAGAATCCGAAGCAGGCTCCAGGCTCCGAGCTGTCAGCACAGAGCATGATGGACACAAGGCTCAAACTCGTGAACCCTGAGATCCTGGCCTGAGATGAAGTCAGACGCTTAACCGGCTGACCCACCCTGGGGCTCCTCATGTTTCTACTTTAAAAGAAGCTCTTGAATTTACTTTTTTTAAATAGCACTGGTATAATTGATCACTTTCTTCTTTATACTGTTCTATATTCTTTGGATTTTTACTCTTTTGTTTCGACATTGCTGTTTTATGAGTGAAGCGTGGAATGCTTGTCTCCCTTTTCCTGTTACCAATTCCCTAATTGTCTTGCCTATTTCCTCTACAGATACGGAGAATCATGCCAGACAGCCTTATAATTTTTGCTTCAACAATCAAACATAATTTAGAAAGCTCAAGAAGAAGAGCCTTTGTATTTATCCATATTTTTTACTCTCCTTGTTCCTTCTTCCTGATGTTCCAAGATTGCTTCTTCTACAATTTTCTTTCTTTTTGAATCCCTGTTGCCATTTCTTTGGGGGTAGTCTGCTGGTGACAAATTCTATTAATTCTTCTTCCCCTGAGAGCATCTTGATTTCCCCCTCATTCTGCAAAACTATTTTCCCTGGATATACAATTCTGAGTTCACAGTTCTTTTCTTTAAATGTTTCAGAAATGTTTTGCCACTTTCTTTTGGCCTCCACGATTTCAGATGAGGAATCTGCTTTCATTCAAAATGTTTTTACTCTACGAGTAAAGCATTGTTTCTGTCTCTTGCTTTCAAGATTTGTTTTCTCTGTCTTTAGTCTTATGGTGTCTCCTGGCAAGAGTTTCTTTGGGCTTATCCTGTTTGGGGTTCAATAGCTTCTTGGATCTATAGGGATATACGATACCAGATTTGGAGACACGCCAGCCATGAATTTGTCAGCCACCCCTTCAGCCTCACGCTCTTTCTCCTCCCTGAAGACACAAATAGCGCCATCATTCATGTTCAGTAAGTTTAATTGATCTAAACTTAAACCCATTGATTTATTCTCACCTCCTCTTCAGTCAGCTGTTGAGCCCATCCAATGAATTTTTATATTTTATTATAGATTTGCTTCCAAAATTTTTATCTGGCTCTTCTTTATAGTGTCTGTCTCTTTGCTGAAACTTTACTTTCTCATTTGCGTCAAGCATGTTCACAATTTCTCACTGAATCATTTTTTATGATGGCTGCTTTAAAATCCTTGTCAGATCATTCCAGCGTCTGTTGTCATCTGGTCTTGCCATCTGTTGATTGTCTTTTCTCGTTCTAGCAGAGATTGTCTTCATTCTTAGGGAAATGATTGATGTTTTAAATTCATTTCAGACACTTTGGTTATTGTGTTATAAGCCTCTGGATCTTATTTAAATGTTCAGTTTTACCGGGTTTCCTCTGACGCTGCGCCCCCAGGGGAAGGATGCTGCCGCCTTGTTACTGCCAGGTGGGATGGAAGTCCAAGGTCTTCCTGTGGCCTCCTCTGAGACTTCAGAGGATGGAGGGGCTTGTTACTGACTATTAGTATGGAAGTCCTGGCTCCTCACTCGGCCTTCTCTGACACCACCTCTGTTGGGGCAGAGGTGGCGAAGGGGAATGCCTCGCCTCAGTTCAGTGAGGGCAAAGTCTAAGTCTCCCACTCAGTCTCTGTTGACAGGGGTGTGTGGGGGGCTCAGTGTTTCCCGTGGCATTTGACTGCAGTAGGCTATTTATTGTCTGTGTTTTCATTCTTGCTAGACTGCCACCACCCTTTGGCTGGAAAGGTCTACATCTGTTTTTTTGGTCTACATCTGTTGGTGTTTCTGTGTTGTTAGCCTCTCCAGCACCCAGCTGAGAATCAGAAAATTCAGGGAACGCAATGCATGTCATTCCTCGGGTTCTGAGCTCCCTAGCCATTCTTTTTCTTTGCTCTACCTTTCAGGGTCTTCTTCCATTTATTTTATATATGCTCTCCAAGGTTTTTAGTTGTATTTGGCGGAAGGAATAAGAAGTGTGTCTATTCCAGGGGCGCCTGGGTGACTCAGTCGGTTAAGTGTCCGACTTCGGCTCGGGTCATGATCTCACGGTTCGTGGGTTCGAGCCCCGCGTCGGGCTCTGTGCTGACTGCCAGCTTGGAGCCTGGAGACTGTTTCAGAGTCTGTGACTCCCTCTCTCTCTGATCCTCCCCTGCTCACACTGTCTCTCTCTCTCTCTCAGAAATAAAAAAATTAAAAAATTAAAAAAAAAAAGAAGTGTGTCTATTCCATGTCATCTGCAACTGAAAGTTTCTTTAGTTTGCTTTTCATACTTAAAAGGCTCAGGTGGGAGTCATAGTGCTTGTATTTAAATCCCATATGCCATCTTAGATCGCTCTTTCAGTCTTCGTTTTCTCATCTGTGAAATGGAGATTAAACTGGCACTTGCCTCATGGGGCTGTAGTGAGAATCAAATGAATACACACACACACACACACACACACACACACACACACACACAGTACCAGTGGCTGGCCCAGTAAGTGCTCAACAAAGCACTGACTGTTATTATTTACAGTCTCACAGTAGCACAAGGTATGTATCTACTGGATAGATTGGCCCAACCCATGGGGTAGCAGGCACTAGTTTCTCCTTTCAAGGTTTTCTGCCAGCCATTAGGCCCCAAAAGAAGGTGTTTCAAGTCCACTCCCGAATTAACCCACACTTGAACCCATCCTCTTGATTGCATTGTACCTTACTTAAGATTTCAACCTCACTACCAACAACAGACCCTTTTCTCCTGATCACCATTTCCCATAAAACTGCTTCAGAGTTGGAGCTCTCTATTCTCCACTGCCTCGAGTGTTCTCAGAGATCTCTCCTTAGTTTTTTCCAAACCACCTTATATAACAGGCTCACCAAAAGTTTAAACACTACACACACACACACACACACACACACACACAAACACATTAGTACAGAGAAAATGGATCTTTAAAAGTGTGTATCAATCATCGCTACTCCTAAGTCAGCCATGCTACAGAGTCTTGATTATTTTGTGTCAACTAAAAGCTCTTGAAAGTGTTTGTCCAAATAGTTCGCTCTTACGACCTATAACGCAAAAGACAGCACAGTGATTGGACAAGTCTATATGTTTTGCTGTGCTCACAAGTGTAGCTACCATCTGTTACCATACGGGGCTCTTATAATACCATTCACTGTGTTCCTTATGTTGTACCTTTCATCCCCGTGGCTTATTTAGTCCATACCTAGTAGGATATACCTCCCACTGCCTTTCATCCATTTTGTCCATCCCCCAACCTCTCCCCTCTGGCAGCTATCAGTTTGTCCTCTGTATTTATGGGCCTGTTTCTGCTTTTTCTTTTGTTTGTTTTGTTTTGTTTTAGATTACACATGTAAGTGAAATCCTATGCTATTTATTTTTCTCTGACTTATTTCCCTTAGTATAACACCCTCTAGGTCCATTCATGTGATTGTAAATGGCAGGATACAATGATAGTTTTTTTAAATGTTTTATTTATTTTTGAGAAAGAGAGAGAGAGAGAGAGCCAGAGAGAGCGTGGGTAAGGGAGGGTCAGAGAAAGAGGGAGATACAGATTCTGAATATAGGCGCCAGGCTCTGAGCTGTCAGCACAGAGTCAGATGCGGGGCTTGAACTCGTGAACCGCGAGATCATGACCTGAGCTGAAGTGGGACACTCAACTGGCTGAGCCACCCAGGTGCCCCAGTTTTTAAAACAACAGTATTTACCTTGTCCCTACACCACTAAAAACAATCTACAACAAAGCAGTATTAAAACCATCTTATAAAAAATGTTTGCTGTGTCTTTCTACTAAGAATCCAAACATCTTAAGAAATAATTAAATAGCTCTAATTCATATAACTCCATACTCTTCAAATAAAGATACATCTTTTTATGCATCCAACAAATAGTTACAAAATGTGATTTTTAAAAACAATATATTTCAAAAAAATAGAAATAATATTGGCAACATTAGTTTTTGGCAATATTATTTTGTACCTGCCACAATTGTATTAGAAATTAGTAACAAAGGGATGCCAAAAAATCATAAACATTTTTTGTATCAAGGAGGAAATTGAAATTGAAATGTGAAAACAGTGAAACATCTGAGATACACACAAAGCAGTACTTGGAGGAAAATGGAAACTCTTTTTTTTTTAATTTTTTAAATGTTTTTTAAAATTTATTTCTGAGAGAGAGAGATAGCGTGAGCTTGGAAGGATCAGAGAGAGAGGGAGACACAGAACATGAAGCAGGCTCCAGGCTCTTAGCTAGCTGTCAGCACAGAGCCCGACCAGGGGCTCAAACCCATGAACCCACGAACCGTCAGATCATGACCTGAACCGAAGTCAGATGCTTAACCGACTGAGCCACCCAGGTGCCCCTGGAAACTCTTTTAATATTTAATTTTTTAAAAAGAAAGATTGACAGTAAAATAATTCAATGTACAAATCAAGAAGTCAGAAAAGCACAAGAAAATAAGTCTAATGGCATAAAAATTAATGGAGTAATAAAAATAAAAGCAGAAGTTAGAAACTGAAAAAAATGGCAGATTTGAGAAATTAAATCTGAAACTAATTCTTGAAAAATAAAGCAAGATAAGTAAACTGTTATTTAATTTAACTAAGGCTAAAGGAGTAAAATTATAAATGCAGAGAATAAGAATTTGTATGAGAGACTCAAACATAGATACAGGAGAAATTAAAAGATTTAGGAGAGATTACCTTGTACATCACTATAAAATAAATTTAAGAACCTGGTCCAAATGAGGAATTACTAAAAGTGATCTCAGAATATAAAGAAAATATAAAGAGGCTGATTACCATAGAAAAAGTGAATGTAGGGGCAGCGGGGTGGCTCAGTTGGTTGAGTATCTGACTCTTTATTTTGCTGCAGGTCATGATCTCATGGTTCATGAGTTCAAGCCCCACATCAGGGTTTGCGCTATCAGTGCAGAGCCTGCTTGGGATTCTCTCTCCCTCTCTCTCTTCCCCTCTCCTGATTGTGAGCACTCTCTCTCTCTCAAAATAAATAAATAAACATTTAAAAAGTGTGTGTATGGGGAAATATTAAAGAGCTCTTCCCTAGAAAGTGCCCTGATACACATATTTTTATTGAAGACTTCTACCAAATCTTCAAGAAATAATCACTTTGTACTTCTATGTTCTAAAGTATGCAAGGATAAGACTTCTAAATTTCTTAAGAAGTGAATTTAACTATGAAGACAATATAAAAATTAAAACTATAGCTCCATATCACTTATGAATATGTATATAAAAATCTTAAATAGTGATACCCATAAAAAATCCTAAATACCATATTAGCAAACACTTAAGGAACACATTAAAAAATAATATAACTTGACTAAGTGATATTTACTCCATGAATGCAAGGATTTTTCAGTAACTCACCATTTAGTAGAGAAAAAGTGGGAAAATGATATAATTATCTCCACCTACACTGAAAAGCATTTGCTGAAATCCAACATCCTTTTTTTTTTAGAATAGCTATTAATAAATAGGAATACTAACATGGATTATTCAATAAATTATATTGAGACAACTGGCTATTCACCTGGAAAAGAGAATTGGATTACTGCTTCTCGTTTTATACCAAAACAAGCTATAGATGTGTTAGGTTAAATTAAAAAAGTAAACTTACTAACGTATTAGAAGAAAATATGACAGAATTTCCAAAATAATCTTGGACCAGGAAAAAACTTGCCCAGCACCACACAAAAATCGAGAAACAATAGATTTGTATATTTCACTACCTAGAGACAGAGAAGGATACAGCAGAGCACTGAAATTCCATAAACAAAGAAAAGGGCAAATGAGAAGCTTGGGAAAATATTCATACCACATCACAGAGAGTTAATTTTCCTACACGGTGTCTACAAATTAATAATAAATGGCCAAAAACCTATATAAAAATGGCAAAGAACATAATTAGATAATGAACAGAAAGAAATGCAGATGGTTCACATGCATAGTCTCATTAATTACAAGAGACACCTTTTCTTTTCTTTTTTTAATGTTTATTATTTTTGAGAGACAGAGTGTAAGCAGGGGATGGGCAGAGAGAGAGGAAGACATAGAATCTGAAGCAGGCTTCAGGCTCCAAGCTGTCAGTACAGAGCCGGACGCAGGGTTGGGACTCATGAACTGTGAGATCATGACCTGATCCAAAGTTGGCCGCTTAACCCACTGAGCCATCTAGGCGCCCCAAGAAACACCTTTTCTCATATGCCAGACTGACGACACATCATATCAGTGAGGGCTGGAGAACTAGCCATTCTCTTCTATTTTCAGTGATAGTGAAAACTGATTTAACTCCTGTGGAAAGCACTTTAGCAATATCTGCCAAAATACAGATACATGCACCCTTTGACTCAGGAATGTCACTAATAGGAATTTCTCCTACAAAAATATTTATAATTTATGATATTCCATACAAAGATTCACACAAACAAGGATTTACTGGAGCATTGCTATATATATGTATTTAATAGTTAAACATTGCAAATCTACACATTCAGAATTAGGGAGCCAATTTCCTAATTATAGTAGATACATGCAACAGAATACTCAACAGCTTTTACTAAAGGAAGAGCACCATGTGTACTGGGTAAGAAACATCTCCAAGACACATTATCAGACACAAAGGCAAAAGGCAAAACAGTGATAGGGTGTGCTATAATCTGTTTATATGAAACAAAAATCAACCCACAAAAATGCATATTTAATATAGGAATTTTATATTTACATATTATCCATTTTCATATGTTTCTCTCAGTTGACCCGAGACACTGGCAATCCTGGTGATCTCTTAAGAGTGAACTGGGTGTCGTGAAGGAAAGACGCAGACAAAGATACCCTTGTCTTAGGTCAGATTTTCTAGACGCCGAGCCTGAGATAGGGATTATTGAACGTGTGCTCTCAGGAGAAGCACAGATAAGCAGGATAAAGCAGGAATCGAAAGCTAAGCAGGAAGGTCTCTTAGTTGGAGTCTAGCTGAAGTTCTGGAGTGGGGGTTTTGTCCCAGACTTGGTCCTAACTTGAAGCAAAGGGCCCAGGTCTTGATCCTTTTATCTGACAATCCTCGGCCCTGAGCTGCCTCTGGAGGAGGGAGGATCCTCTCGGGAGGCTGTAATTGACTAACGGCAATTTCTAGAAAAAAGGCAACTTTGAGCAATTAGCAATCAGTCTCCAGGGCATCGGGGGAGGGAGCAAGGTTAGAGAAAGGGATCCGGGCCCATAGCTGCCTACTACAACCTCACTCTACTTTTTGAAAGCTGTAGAGTATATATTGACCTCGTTAAAAAAAAAATCAATTGAAAAATCAGTATTACAGAAGGGTCTCTTTGTGGTTTGTCTACATTCTAAATTCAGCACTAAATGCCAAAATTTGAACAGGAAAAGTTAGCCTTCGAAATCCTTAGCAAGGCTCCAATTTAGGACCAGATGTTAGTCAATTTTTCCGCCAGAATTGGAACAAATTGTGTTTTTTTGGATGAGCACCACATGAAATAGTTGGCTTGCGTTTGGGTGACCTTCTGTTTGAAACATTTACAACTTTAAACACTGGACTTGTATTCATTGGTGAGCGGCCCCGGGGTATGGAGAAGAACCGAGGGAAGAGTAGGTTTGCATCTACCATCCAGGCTCACTCCAGGATGGAATGGTTGGGGGGACCAAGCATATCATTGGTCTCTAGCCTCTATTTTTCCATACTAAATGTAGTTATGAATGGAGTGTGTGTCACACAGAAAATTACCCAGTTTGGACAAAACGCAGAGATAAGTAAGCGATATTTTAACATCGTATTAGAGAATTTTCTAATAGACTCACCTGAGTTCTATTTCTCAACAACTACAACTTTGTCTAAGAGCTAATTCGAGCCCAGATGTCTCATAATTCTGTAACGTTAGATGTTAACTTGTTAAAATTGCAAGGTATGATTCCGTCCCCCTCCCCCATCTGGTAAATAAGATAGCCCTGAGGTTATGGTTTTACTGCCTTGTGGGAATTGATCTAGTTCCACGTCTCATTCAGCAATCTGATTTCAGTATTGTTTTTCCCACCGTAATGTCCATCCCAGTTTCTCATATCCTCATCAAATTACTTTCTCTGTTTTCTGTTTTCTTCATTAGTGAGTTAAATAAAATATTGTCATGTACTCACTATTTATTTTGATAATCATGCTTTGTAAAAAATGTGAGAAAGTATGCTTTCTCAGTGCAAATTAGCATCATGTACATTTATGTGCTTAAAAGCACACCCAGTGTAGCTTTCTATAAAATAATACATTGACTGACCATGAATTCCAGTGGAATAAAACACTACTAGATTCATTACACGTTATCTTCTCTCTGGAGGGCATGGCCGCGTGTGTTGTTGTTTTTTTTTTATTTTTTTTAACGTTTATTCATTTTTGAAAGACAGAGTACAAGCAGAGGTGGAGCAGAGAGAGAAGGAGACACAGAATCGGAAGCAGGCCCCAGGCTATCAGCACAGAGCCTGATGCAGGGCTCAAACTCACAAACTGTGAGATCATGACCTGAGCCGAAGTCGGCCGCTCAACCGACTGAGCCACCCAGGTGCCCCTGGCTGTGTGTGTTTTAATCTAAGCTTATGAATCTTCACCTGGCTGCTAAAGTACTTGATGTACCTATCTAGGTAGTGCTTTGAAAAATAGCTTCACCAGGAAAGAGAATAAAAATAAAAACATTCATATATTTTTTCCTGATGCATTTCCTCCCAAAATCCACTTGTTATGTTTAGCAAATAAAAATATAGGACATCTAGTTAAATTTGATCTTCAGATAAACAATTAATAATTTTTAGGAGAAATACGTCCCAAATATTAGGAGCACTTTATCTGAAAAGCTTACCTGGGGTATCTCAGAGTTCAGATGGGATTGTAGGAAACAGATGGGGCAAGGAGGTGGCTGCCGGTGGCGTCAGAAAGGCAAAGTGCTGGGGCGCCTGGGTGGCTTAGTCGGTTAAGCGTCCGACTTTCGCTTAGGTCATGATCTCGCGGTTCGTGGGTTCGAGCCCCGCGTCGGGCTCTGTGCTGACTGCCAGCTCGGAGCCTGGAGCCTGTTTCAGTCTGTGACTCCCTCTCTCTCTGACCCTCCCTGCTCACGCTGTCTCTCTCTCTCTCTCCTAGAAATAAATAAAACATTAAAAAAAAAAAAAGAAAGGCAAAGTGCTATTGGCACAGATTTAGTCCCCTGTCACAGGACACCGAAGGCCAGACCCAGGATGCAGAAATCTGTTGTCAATTCCAAGCAGTGAAGGATGAAGCACCGAGTGAGGAGTTGGGTGGTGCTGTTTTGTAGGGCAAACAGCTAGAGCCAGAAATGGGGCCAATCTAGAGAATTCACAGAGCTGCTCTGAAGGTTAATGTGTTAGGTGGGTTTGTATTGCTCTGAAAGTTTCACCCAGATGAAAGAGTTGACTAGACATACTTAAAAATTCAGGGTCAGAGAAGACATATTTTTAAAATTGTGGCAAAACACATATAATGTAACATTTACAGTTTTAACCATTTTTAAGTGTACAATTCAGTGGCATTAAGTACATTCACAGTGTTGGACACCCAGCACCACCATCAATTTCCAGAACTTTTTTCATCTTTCTGAATAGTACCTTTCTATTCACTTATCAATAACTCCCCAGCCCCTGGTTACTCCTGTTATATTCTCCATACCTATGAATTTGCTTATTCTAGGGCTTCATATAAGTGAAATCATACAATCTTTTTCGGTGTCTGGCTTATCTTACTAGGCAAATTGTTTTCAAGGTTTATCCACATTGTAGTATATATTAGAATTTCATTCCTTTATTTTTAAAAATTTTTATTAAAAAATTTTTTAACGTTTACTCAGTTTTTGAGAGACCGAGAGAAAGCATAAGCAAGAGAGGGGCAGAGAGAGAGGGAGACACAGAATCCAAAGCAGGCTCCAGCCTCTGAGCTGTCAGCACAGAGCCTGTCGCAGGGCTCTGTCCCATGAACTGTGAGATCATGGCCTGAGCCCAAATCAAGAGTTGAATGCTTAACTGACTGAGACATCTAGGGTCTCAGACATTTTATTTTTTAATTTTCCTGTGTAATATGCCTATTCCTATGTTATGTACATAAGGAGAACATTTTTTGTGTACATTGTATTTTCATTTTTCTATTTAAAAAATTCTTTTAACATTTTTATTTATTACTGAGAGACAGAGAAAGAGCATGGGAAGGGCAGAGAGAGGGGAGACACAGAATCTGAAGAAGGCTCCAGGCTCTGAGCTGTCAGCCCAGAGCCCGACGCAGGTCTCGAACTCACAAACTGCGAGATCATGACCCGAGCCAAAGTTGTACGCTTAACTGACTGAGCCACCCGGGTGCCCCTCATTTTTCTATTTTTTATTTGCTTTTGTATTTATTGCTAAGAAATCCACTCCATAATTAAGTGCATTAAAATAACAGCCTTAAAGTTTAAAAAAGTGAGTAGAGTTGGCACACAATGTTCCATTAGTTTCGGGCGTACACCTGGTATTCAACTCTCTGTATAGTAAGCCGTGGTCACTGCAAGTGCAGCTACCATCTGTCACCATACAATGCTGTTACAATAGCATTGATTGTATTCTTTACACTGTGCCTTTCCCTGTGACTTATTTATTTCGTACCTGGAAGCCTGTATCTCCCACTCTCCCTCACCCATTGTGTCATCCCCTCACCCCCTTTCCTGTGGCACCCATCAATTCGTTTTCTATATTGACAGGTCTGATTCTGCTTTTTGTTTGTTTATACACCTGTTTTGTTTTCAGATTCCACATATAAGTGAAATCATATAGTATTTATCTCTCTTAGTCTGACTTCGCTTAGCATAATACCCTCTAGGTCCATCCATGTTGTTGCTGCAAATTATATATATATATATATACTTATANATTTATGTTGCTTCCATAATTTGGCTACTGTAAATAATGCTGCAATAAACAGGGGAATGTATATATCTTTTGGGGTTGGAGTTTTTCATTTTCTTTGGGTAAATACCCAAAGTGGAATTACTGGATCATATGGTATTTCTATCTTTAATTGTTTGAGGAGCCTCCATACTAGTTTCCACAGTGGCTGTTCCAGTTGACATTCCTACCAATAGTACATGAGGGTTCCTGTTTCTCCACATCCTTACCAACACTTGCTATTTCCTGGCATTTTTATGTTGGCCATGCTGACAAGTATGAGGAGGTTTTGATTTGCATTTTCCTAACGATGAGTGCGTTAAGCGTCTTTTCATGTATCTGTTGACCATCTGTATGTCTTCTTTGGAAAAAAGTCTATTCAGGTCTTCTGTCCATTTTTTAATCAGATTGTTTGAATAATACCTATTCAAAATTGCTCTAGGGGCACCTGCGCGGGTCAGTCGGTTAAGCGTCCCACTTCAGCTCAGGTCGTGATCTCAGAGCTCATGGGTTCAAGCCCCGGGTCGGGCTCTGTGCTGGGAGCTCAGAGCCTGGAGCCTGCTTCAGACTCTGTGTCTCCCTCTTTCTCTGTTCCTCCCCTGCTCGCACTCTGTCTCTCTCTCTCAAAAGTAAATTAAGATTAAAGCATTTTTTTCTAATTGCTCTAGAGTCTTTGGATAGACTGGGTAGCTCTGTTCATTTAGGCCAGGCTGTTGTGATCCCAGTTGGACTGCTTGTCATATCTGCAGTACCTTCTAGGTTGGCTGGAAGCCAGCTAGTCTGGGACAGCCTCACTGGGGTGATTTATGTCTGCTCCGTGTGTCACTCATCCTGCAGTGGGCTGCCACGATCACAGGGCAGTAAAATAAGGAGGAGGGTGGAAAGTGGCTCTAAGCCTAGGGTTGGAATTAGCAGGGTGTCACTCTTGCCTCATTCTTTTTGGTCACCGTAAGTCACAAGGCCAGTCTGGATTCAAGGGGTGAGAAATGATTCCACCTTTTGATGGGAGGAGCTCAAAATTCATGGCATCTGGGGCGCCTGGGTGACTCAGTCCATTGAATACCTGACACTTGACTTCAGCTCAAGCCATGATCCCAGGGTCGTGGGATTGAGCCCTGCATGGGGCTCCACACGGAGCACGGAACTTGCTTAAGATTCTTCCTCCCTCTCTTTCTCTCTCTCCGTCTGCCTCTCTCCTCCACTCTCTCTCTCAAATTAAAATATATATATATATATATATATATATATATATATCAGAAAAAATCATGGGGTGCCCGAGTGGCTTAGTCGATTAGGCATCCAGCTTTGGCTCAGGTCATGATCCCATGGTTTGTGAGTCTGAGCCCCATGTTGAGCTCAATGTGGAGCCTCCTTCGGCCTCTGTCTCCCTCTCTCTCTGCCCCTCCCCTGCTCACTCAAAATGAATCTCTCGCAAAAATAAATAAACATTAAAAAATTTTTTTAAATCATGGCATCTATCCATATATGGGGAAGGAAATAATTGTAGCCATCTTTGCAAAAAGTCTACCCAACCTAAATAATAACATTATTTTTTAAGTCTGTTTTATATTTCTCAAATTGATCTACAGATTCAATGCAACTCCTATCAAAATTCTGTGGGTGTTTTTTTTTTTTTGCACAAATGGACACGCTTATTCTAAAATTAATACAAAATTTCAAGGGACTAAGAATAGACAAAATGTTTTTGAAAAAAGAGCAAAGTGGGAGGATTTACACATCCCGATTTAAAAACTTACTACAAAACAACAGTAATCAAGACAATGTGGTATTGGCATAAGGGTAGCAATATAGAACAATGGAATGGAATTGAGATATAAATAAACCTCCATAAATAAACGTCTGCATCTATGGGCAATTGAAACTTGGCAGGATGCCAAGACCATTCAATGGGGGAACAATGGTGTTTTCAGCAATTGCTGCTGGGACAACTGGACACGTAGAGAAATATGGTTGGATCCCTATCTCACATCATACACTCAAAACGGATCAATGACCTAAACATAACAGCTAAAATGTTAATACTCTTGGAAGAAAACATAGTAGTAAATCTTCATGACCTCCTTCTGATTTAGCAATAGATTCTGAGATGTGAGAGCTAACGTATGAGCAACAACAGAAAAAAAGAGATAAATTGGATTTAAGCCAAACTGAAAACTTCTAGTGTCGTGTTTCAAACAACACTATCAGGAAAGTGCAAAGAAAATCTACAGAATGGGAGAATGTATTTGCATTTATATATCTGATTAGGGACTTATATCTAGAATATATAAAGAATGTTTAAAACTCAGTAATAAAGAAATATAACCTAATTTTAAAAATGGACAAGGCATCTATAATTTATATTTCTAATAATTTTTTAATGTTTATTTTTGAGAGAGAAAGGCACACAGAGTGTGAGTGGGGGTGGGGCAGAGAGAGACTGGGAGACACAGAATCTGAAACAGGCTCTAGGCTCTGAGCTGTCAGCACGAAGCCCCATATGGGGCTCGAGCTTGGGAATGGCAAGATCCTGACCCACACTGAAATCAGATGCTTAACTGGCTGAGCCACCCAGGTGCCCTGGACAAGGGATCTAAATAGATGTTTTCTAAAGAAGATACAGAAATGGCCAAAAAGCACATACAAAGATAATATAATTAATCATCAGGGAAACAAATACAAATCAAAACCACAAGATCCCACTTCACACGCACTGGGATGGCTACAATTAAAAAGTCAGATAATAACATGTTGATCACAGGAGCTAGTTACAAAAGATCACACGTCATACGATTCCATTTATATGAAATGTCCAGAATAGGCAAACCTACAGACATAAAAAGTAGATTCTCAGTTGCTGAGGGCTGGGTGGAGTGGCAGCGTAGGGAGGTAACAGCTTAAAAGCACACAGCTTCTTTTTGGGGTGATGAAAGTATTGTAAAATTGAGCATTATGAAGGTTGCACACATCTGTAAATATACTAAAAACATTGCACTTAAATATGTGCAATACATTGGTGTTTTAATTATATATCAATAAAGATTTTATTTTAGAAGGTCATGTATTGCATGATTCCATTTATATGATGTGTCCAGATACTCAAACTCATAGAGATAGAAAGCAGGTTACTGTTTGCCAGGGGTCAAGGGAAGAGGAGATCGAGAATGGCTGTTAATTGGTAGGGAGCTTTTTTTTTTAATGTTCTATCCATGTCTGAGAGAGAGAGAGACAGTGTGAGCAGGGGAGGGGCAGAGAGAGAGGGAGACACAGAATCCAAAGCAGGCTCCAGGCTCTGAGCTGTCAGCACAGAGCCCGATGCGGGGCTCGAACCCACGAACCACGAGATCATGACCTGAGCCCAAGTTGGACGCTTTACCGACTGAGCCATCCAGACGCCCCAAGGGAGCTTTTTTTTGAGGTGATTTCAATGTTCCGGAATTAGAGAGTGGTGACAGTCGTTCAACACCGAGAACATACTAAAAAGCTCTGGGTTGTACACTTTTAAATGGTGAATTTTATGTTATAAGAATTTTATCCCAATAACAAAATTGTAGCTTGTTTTGTGTTTTAGACAGTAAGGCTAATGGTTCCCAATGCTTCTATTTAACGTGAACTCATTAAGTAATTGATTCCCTCATTAAATCGAGATGAATTATTTTAAGTAAACTTTAAAAAGTTAAGTCAAAGTGCTCAGATGTTCCTAGCTTTTCACTGTTCTGACGTATACCGACTATAATTTGCATCGCTGCACACTCTTTAAATGACCATGCTTACTTATGAGAAGAATAAGAAACTCAGCCACTATTCTAGGCTCATGTTTGTAATTAGTGTAATTATATCAATCTGGGGGAGTTTTAAAAAGCATTTGCTAGACTTTCAAGTGGGTTTTAATAGCTGTAATTTTCAGATTTAACTATTTGGCCTAAATACCTACTTACTTATTTACACATTTATACAAAAAAGAAAGAATGAATTACAGGCCTTTCTGTTTTTGGAGTCCTTCCCTGGGTTCAATTATGACAAAATTCTTTTGTATTTAGGACGAAGATCTATATGGAGTGATTCAAGGACAAATCGATCTTGAATTACAAGCATTGTCATAGTCACATTACGGCTGACGTTAGAGAATGCCACAAGGTGACAGTGTACATCTAAATAACCATTATCTGCTTTGTCTATGAGATGTTATGCAAATAAATTTTTAATTCATTACCTTTCCCTTCTCTAAGGCTTATTGCTTCAGAATGGTGTGTCTGTTGAAACTTACCTTACTGAATGTTTGATCAACTATTACTGTTTTACACATTTCAATAAAAGTATCATTGTTACCTGGGGATTGGAAGATTCCTACACTGTTGAGTAAGAAGTGAATTTGTTGATTTTAAGAAGATAATGCCCAGAATTGATAAGGATCAACTGGAAAAATTGACACCGTCAATATTGTTGCTGGAGATATAAACTGCTGCTAACTTTCTGGAAAACAACTTAGGCTCAACAACACAGCAAGGTTCTAAAACCCTATGTAATCTTTGGCCCAAATATTTCCATTTTAGAAATATTTCCTAAGAAAATAATTGGGTTAGTGTGCAAAATTTTGTTCATTGTATCACTATTTCATATAAAAACTCCATTGTAAGGCATTAAGTTGAGGATGACATATTTATGCAAGAAAATACTCTGTGGCCATAAATTGGTATTTCTTACTATGGGATGATGTCCAAAATATACAACTGATGAGAAAAAGCAGGTAATCTATCAATATTTATCAGCTAATCCCACTAAAATGGTACACAGAGTCTTTATGCTTTTCTAGATTTTCTGAACTTTTGCAATGAGCATGTGTTACATTTATGATCACAATGATCGATAAAATGATTTCTCTCTCACAAAGAAAGACGCCTTTCTTTGCAGTAACCGGTGATTACCACTTTCTACCTTATCCTTTTTAACTACTAGCTGTCATTCCTACCCTAGGACTTCTTTGAACTTCCCCACTACACTATCCTGAAAGGAAGGCAAAGTGGATAGCTCCCTCCTGCCTGACTGCTTAAAAGATCAGGCCAGAGGTCACACCAGCTGAGGACATTGCTGGCCAATTCCAGAGTCTTTAGCCAATTGTTCCATTCAGGGTTCTTAGGTAGAGTTGCTACAATGTTTTACAATTAAATTTGCTAGACGCCTCTTGCAGTAGCTTTAAGGAGCTAAGCACAGGTCACCCTACTGACCTCACCAAGCCTATGCCTCGCTCGGCCTTGGGGACTCTCTCCGTCCTCTGGCATCCCTCTCTACGGAGACAGTCCATCCCATCCCTCCTGTTCGCTCTCCAGGGGAATCCTGCATAGGTTTCCTTCAAGGGGACTTTAATGACTTAGTTGGTCTCATTTTATTGGGGGTGAGAGGAAGAGTCTGCTGACAACGCCGTTTCCATCATGTTAAGTTTCAGGTGTATTGAAACCACACATTTATGTGTTTGGTCACCTGATAAGAAGTTCATTTCACTTGGCTACCCTTAAGAGGGAAAAGTCCCATACCTATGGTCTTATTCTATAAACTTAAAGATGACATGCATAAAAGGTAGAGAGAAGGATAGGATATTCACAAGTTGATGTGAGCTATGTTAGTCATAAAAGTATCCTTCCTTTCAGGAAAAATAATAAAAAGGAGGGGGATGGGAGGGAGCTCACCAGACTCAGAAGTGCGGCTTGTCCAAGAATTGTGTGCAAGTCATATTATCACTGTTCTTATATAACATGTTACCCCCACCGTCGACTTCTAAAACATGTCCATTAAACATAAATGGAGTTAACGTTGTATAGAAACAATATGTGCTTTACATATTCAGTTGTGTGTGGCCGTTGGGTCTTCATATGCTGAATGTTTGCGAGAAGGGCTCTACTATAGTCGAGTTAGATCCAAATTCATAATGAAATTGGCAAAGTTTCTATTTATGAAGAGGAAAATTGCATCCTACAGAGAATACTGAAGTCCATAATTCTGTAATTGAAAGCAGTATTTGTGAAACAGAAAAAAGTTTCAGCGATCAGGAGAAATGAAGAAAAATGCAAACCAGGTTTGTCTCAAAATAGCCAAGACTGAACATATTTCCTAAAGCTTCCACCAAAACTGGGTTATGAAGATGAGTATATAATTGCAGTTGAGTCCCAGATCATAAAAGTGAGGGAAATCCGAGTTTTTGTAATTATCTGTTACAAGCCGTGTCTCAGTGTGATTTTTCACTCACGCCGGGCCAGTCTGAAATTGGCCGTGTCTCCTCTGGGCTCCTGCCACTTGCCCGACCGGGTGCTTAGAGTCTTCTCTAAGGTCTGCATTCTTCTCGTGATTCTGTCATTCACTCCTTTCCCCTTGTCCCTCCTGGGATGAGGAAGAAGTATTCACTTACATGC
Source organism: Crocuta crocuta (assembly GCF_008692635.1). Taxonomy (NCBI): domain Eukaryota; kingdom Metazoa; phylum Chordata; class Mammalia; order Carnivora; family Hyaenidae; genus Crocuta; species Crocuta crocuta. Next base: position 4,388,998 of record NW_027528417.1, read on the forward strand.
AGAAGAAGTATTCACTTTCTGTTATCCTGCGCATTAAGTGCATTTTAAGCATGGCCAACTCCTAAGGGAATGAATTCCCCTAAAGAGGGAAATCTCAGGGTGCCTGGGTGACTCAGTCACTTAAGCAAGTGACCCTTGATTTCGGCTCAGATCGTGATCTCATGGACAGAGCTGGACATGGAGGCTGCTTAAGATTCTCTCTCTCTTGCTCCCTCTGCCCTCCCCCACTCACACATGTGCGTTCTCTCTCTCTCAAATTAAAAAAAAAAAAAAGACAGAAATCTCAAGCAAGAGAACAAGCTGGATAAGATATTTTGACCAGGAGTACCTCTAGGCCCCCGTCAAGTATTGTTGAGTCTTACCCTCTAAGACAGGCTCTTCTGGGTCTGGCTCTCTTCCCTGGGGCAGCAGGAAAGCTAAGTACATGTCACCCCNCCTCTCAAGGAGGGCTATAAAACTGCACTGTAAGCCATCTGTACACCTACCAACAGACATTGGGTTAAGTCTGACATATTTACACAAGGCCTCTATTTGTTTCTCAAGAAGTCGTTTGGAAACAACATTGGCCTCTCCGTGGAGGGAAGGAGTAGAGAATGCCAATCAGAGGACGGTAAGCTATGTTTGTTTATAGGGACCACTCTGTGGACTACTATTCTTCTCAGTAGTAATTCTGTGTCACTTTTGCTGTGCTTCTGGACAGAAGCTCCCTCTTGTGGCCCATAGGATATAATATGACACACAATGTAGAGAAATTATATCTGCATTTTTGCAGTTGTAAAGATTACTTGGACACTGGTAGAAAAACAATTATAGCTGAATTGATGAATATTTTTTAAAGTCATCTCTATACCCACCATGGGGCTTGAACTCACAACCCCAATATCAAAAGTCTTATCTTCTACCGACTGAGCTAGCCAGGGACCCTTGAACTGACCAATAGTTTTTAAGCAAACCTTGTATGGACCTAAATTAACTTATTTAATCTAGAATCATACATGTATAAAGACCTAGGGTATAAGAAATTATATCACTTGAATAAAGAAAAACGTGGCTTATTCTGCATTTCAAAACTAGTAATTAACATTTATTGAGTGCTTACTATATTCCAGATACTGCTGTAAATATTTTACATAAAGAATTCTGTAACTTTTTAGTGTGGAAAATTTATCATGGAGAATTAAGAAATATAGAAAAGCTCATACAAGAACCTCTCTCTATACATCACCCACTTTCAACCATTATCAAAAAACAATTTAATATTTTCTTTGTTTCGTTGGCCATCATCATTCTTATCTCTAAATTTTTTCCCCCTGGAGTATTTAAAGCAAATACCAGATGTCCTACAATTCAGTCATAAATATCTTAAACGTTTTCTAAAGTTAAAAATGTTTTTTATGTTTTATTTATTTTTGAGAGAGAGAGACCATGTGAGCAGGAGAGGGACAGAAAGAGAGGGAGACACAGAATCCAAAGACAGGTTCCAGGCTCTGAGCTGTCAGCACAGAGCCTGATGCATGGCTTGAACCCACAAACCGCAAGATCATGACGGGAGCTGAAGTCAGACGCTTAACCAACTGAGCCACCCAGGCACCCCTAACATTTTGAAATATAGTAGCTATTTTAATGTTCACAACAAAAAGTAGATACTGTTATTATTCCCATTTTACATATGCATAAACTGAGGCAAACATTATTAAGAGATTCAAACCCGGAAACTCTGACTCCAGAGGCTGTATGGTAGCCATCTTCCAAGATGGCTCCTGATCTCTGCCTCCTGGTAGTTACACCTTGTGTAGTGTCCCCACATGTTGGGCTGTGAGACCAATAGCGGAAGAGACAGTATGTCACTTCTGAGATTAGATAGTGGCTTCCGTCTTAGATGCCTGCTCTCTCTCTTTCTTGGATCATTTGGTCACCCCCTGGAGAGCCCCACATGGTGATGGACAGCAGGCTGCTAGCCCACAGCCAGAGAGGAACTGAAGTTTGCCAACAATGAGAGTTTGGAGGCCCATGTCCAGCCCTATTTGAGCCTTGGAATGACTGCAGCCAGAGATAACAGCTTCACTACAACCTCATGAAAGACCGTGAGCCAGAACCATCAGCTAAGACACGCCCAGATTTCTGACCCACAGAAATTGTAAGATAATAAATGTTTGTTGTTTAAGCTGCTATACTTTGGGGTAACTGGTAACGTAGCAATAGGTTGTCGACAGCCTATGTCCTCCATCACTGCTTTATTCTTCCTCTAAACACAAATCTGCAATAGCTTTTGTTGTGCTATTCCTATGGCACTGACATTAAGACAACATTGAGGCAGTGCAATGAACTGAGAAGACATCTTTAGGGGAGTTTAATAGTACACATGCATTTTATTGTCATTCTAATCTGTGAGTGCGAATGTGGCAACTCTTCAGTAAAAGTACTAGTTAATTAAACCAAATATCCTACTGTTCATATCATTTCCATATCAACACAAACCAATATACCTCATATTTTAAAAAATGATTGCAGAGTATTCGATCTTAATTATTAAACCAATACCCTATTAATTAGTAATTTGTTTTGTTATTATAAATGATGCTTCACTGAACATCTTTCTACATCCTATCTCGGTAAACTTTTGGAAGTATAGCCTTACAGGCTATTTCTAGCAGTGAGCAGGATAGGCCAAGAGTAAGTGCATCCTACATTAATAGTGACAGCCAGAGGTGGCTGGGTGGCTCAGTCAGCTAAGCATCCAACTCTTGATTTTGGCTCAGGTTATGATCTCACGGTTTGTGAGTTCGAGACCCGCATTGGGCTGTGCGCTGACAGCACAGAGCCTGCTTGGGTTTTTCTCTCTCCCTCTCTCTTTGCCCCTCTTCTGCTCTCTTTCTCTCAAAATAAAATAAACAAAAAAATAATGACTGCCAAATCACTTACACAAAAGTTCCACTAATTAAAACACCACCAATCCAATGTGAGTTTCCCTGACTTCCCACCCTTTAGTTAGACCTAGATAGTGGGGCGCCTGGGTGACTCAGCCCTTTAAGCATCCAACTCTTGATTTCAGCTCAGTTCATGGGATGGAGCCCCAAGTCTGGTTCTGTGTTGATACTGCGGAGCTTGCTTGGGATTCTCTCTCTCTCTCTCCCTTTCTCTGACTCTTCCCTGCTCGTGCTTCTCTCTAAAAATAAATAAACCTTAAAAAAAAAAAAGAACTAGATAGTATCAAACTTCCAAATTTTCCCAGTCTAAAAGGTGAAAGAATATCTTTCATTGTTTGGATTTGTATTTCTTTAACTGTGGCTGAAATTAATCTCTATAAGTTTACTGGTCATTAGTATTTATTTTTCTCAGAACCATCTGTCCTTAACTTTTGCACAATTTTAATCTTACTGGTTTATAAGAGGTCTTTATATAGTATGGAAATTAACCTGTCAAATGTGTTGCTGATATTTTTCTCATCACTTGAGCTTTGAATTTGTTTATGGTTTATGAATTTGTGCGCTATTTAGTAAGGTTTTCCCTGTTCTACAATAATAAAAATACATTCCCATGCTTTCTTCTAGAAGCTTTTGTCTTTCATTTGTTGCATAACACCTTTGCTCCCTCTGGTTTAAGAGTGAGGGAGGGATACAGCATTTTTGTTCTCCCAAAGTTACCCAGTTGTTTTGATACCATATACAGTATTCTCTCATCCCTTATCAATTTGGGGTGCCACCTTTCTTGCTAACTCTGCGTATATTTGGGTCTATTTTGGACCTTTTACTCTGTTGCATAAATCTGCCCATTGCTTTGCAAGTATTAAAGTGTTGGTATTATTATAGCATTGATTTGTAGTAGGACCAGTTCCCCGCCATACTTTGCTTTAAAGTTTCCTAGTTACCTGTGGGGAAACAGGTTCTACTTCCATAAATGGGTTAGAGAAAAAGCTTAGGGCAGAAAGCCGCTACCACGGGGCGAAAAGCGCCCAAGGTTAGCCAGTGAGATATTGTAATGGGATCACGAGTAACTTGTTATATCACCTGCAGGAAATTATTGTCCATTTGACGCCAATCTACTATTGTATTTTGATCACAAACTCCACCTGACCCCCCAGACCCTTTGCTTCTTACATATATAAGTTAATGATCACTGTCTGATTGTTTTCTCCATGTTCACGTGTGTAAGATCTTGTTTTCTTCATGTTCACCATGTGGGTAATATCTTGTGAACTCAACAAATATGAAAACGATGAAACCCCTGTTCAGGGCTCTTGCTTCCTCCTGGACATTAGCCTCTCTTGTATTCAATTCTGCATCTGCTCTCTTGCCGGACAAGAGAGAACTCCAGACTCCTAGTCTGTGACAGTTACCATGAATTATAGAATTATTTTTCAAGATAAAATAATTCCTGTTTGAAAGCAATCTACACATTCAGTGCAAGCCTAATCAAAATCGCACCAGCATTCATCTCAAAGCTAGAACAAACAATCCTAAAATTTGTTTGGAACCACAAAAGACCCTGAATAGCCAAAGTAATATTGAAGAAGAAAACCAAAACGGAGGCATCACAATCCCAGACTTTAGCCTCTACTACAAAGCTGTCATCATCAAGACAGTATGGTTTTGGCACAAAAACAGACACATAGATCAATGGAATGCAATAGAGAACTCAGAATTGGACCCACAAATGTATGGCCAATTAATCTTTGACAAAGCAGGAAAGAGTANGATTAAGCATAAGTAAATAAATAAACATTAAAAATCCCTGTTTGTATTTTAATTGGGATTAGATTGAATTTATAGGACAATTTATGCAGATTTTATATATCTAATGTATTTAGTTTCCTGATTCAAGAAATGTTATGGCTTTCAATTTATTTCTCTTCTTTTATGACCCCAAATAGAATTTTAAAGTGTTCTTCATTTAACTTCTATACATTTTTTATTTGTGAATACCTAAATATTTTATTGGTTTATTGGTTTAAAATAGTTTTTTTCCACTGAATTTTCTTTTTTAAATGTTTATTTATTTATTTTTGAGAAAGAGGGGGGCGGAGGGAGGGAGGGGCAGAGAGAAAGGGAGACAGAGAATCCCAAGCAGGCTCTGCAGTGTCAGTGCAGAGTCCAATGTGGGCCTTGAACTCATGAACTGTGAAATCTGACCTGAGCCAAAACCAAGAGTCGAATGCTTAACCATCTGAGCCACCCAGGTGCCCCTGAATTTTCTAATAGTTATTGATCAGGGGCATGAGGTTTTTATATATTAAATTTCTAACCTGCCACTTTACTGAATCTTATTATTATTTCTGTTTTTAGTAATTCTCTAGGCTTTTTTTCTAGATAGGTATCATCCCACTGGGATGCCCTTTAGCAGAGCAGTGTACCCATCCCCCAGCTGTCCTGAATGTTGACTACTAACTGCTCATAGCAGCCCCTAATTCTGGAGAATTTCCTTTAATTGAATGGGGTTTGACTTGCTTGGGAAATAACATTTCTCCTCCATTCCCATCAAGTAGCACATAGTCAATAACTAATGACTTACTGATTTGGTTGTTAAAATAAAAAGCTTGCCATCTTGCTTTAGAGTGGTCCCAACTCTGAGGTACCAGTCATGCTCTGTACTTAATGAGCTCTGGCTTCCCTAACCTGCTTCTCTTACTCTCCTTCTCCTTCTGTAAGATCACTACTTTAAGGGGTACCTGGGTGGCTTAGTTGGTTACGTGTCTAACTCTTGATTTTGGCTCAGGCCGTGATCTCATGGTCCATGAGATCGAGCCTCGTGTAGGGCTCTGTGCTGTCAGCAGAAAGCCTGCTTGGGATTCTGTCTTTGCCCTTCCCCGGCTCATGCTCACTCTCTCTTCCTCTCAAAGTAAAGTTAAAAAAATAAAATAAACTTTTAAAAATTTATTTTAAAAAATCACATGATTCTGCATCTTTGTCTTAGGCGTTGCTTCTAGAAAACCCAACCTCAGACAATAGGTAATCCTATGGATAACATCAGCATTTATCAAACAAGTATTATTGGGCATTGACAATGGACTAGTGCTTTCCAGAAGCTGAAAATCTGAACAGACCATGTTACTTGTTTTCATGGAACTTGCATTTTAGTGGGAGACAATGGCAGTGAATAAGTAAACAGAGAAATATATAATAAGGAGACTAACAGAGCGGTGTGTGATGGAGTGAGGCACTATTTTTGAAAGAGTAGCCAGAGAGGGTATATCAGTTATTCTACCTTCGGTACAGCAGACAGAAAACACAACTCAATGTGGCTTAGGCAAAAAAAAAAAAAAAAAAAAAAAAAAAAAGGAAANAAAAAAAAGAAAGAAAGAAAAGGAAATGTATTATATTACACAACAAAAAGTCCAGAGGTCGAAGTCTCCACAGTTAGGAAAATAAAGATATTATCAGGGAACCGAGTTCTTTTTGTCTATGCTGCCATCCTTGGTATATCCGTTTTGACCTCTGGACAAAAGAAATAGAGATTCTGAGGCAGAGTAACTGTTAAACTTCAAATAATACTTTGGAGACAAATTTAGTGTAAAGTCTTGGGTATTTGCTCACTTATAGGTGTATAAGAGACAGTACAGCCTTCTGAAGGCTGTGTCTCTGATCAAAGGCAAGGAAGGGACCTGTAAAGGTAGATGTCACAAATTTTTACAAGGAAAAATGACTGCTTGGTTTAAGTAAAGATTTGGACTGCCAGTTCAAAATTCATTGGTTACACTGGAGCTTGGCAGAGCTGACGGCTATGCTTCAAGTTAGTTTTTCAAGTCTGGACAGTCCAGTCACAAATTCACCATTGGCAGCTTTTCTACAGACTCTGGCTTGCGTTCTGAAAAACGATGTCTCTGTTTCCTTCTTTTGGGAAAGCAGTTGCTCTGACTCCTTACTGTATAGTATAGGGTCAGGGTCATGCAGTGAGCAAGTCTGAATGCGTGTATTTAAGGTTCCGTAAAAATTTCTTTTATTATTTTCTTCATGGTCACAAGATGACTGCAGCAGATCAAGATGTCATATCCAGACACACACCATGCAAAGGCTATCCTGCACCATGCTGTGACATAGTTCTTTATTAAGCTTTCAGTAGTTAACACTAGATATGCTAGAGAAAATGTGCTGGATTTGAAATGCAATATTCATTTCCTGTCCCCCCGCCCACCCCCAAGCTGTGAAGTGTTAAAATATTGGTCAGATGAGAATCATGGTGATTCACCACGATTAAAAGGGCAGGTTGAATCATCCAAGGACAAAAGCTTCTAGATAAATTGCCCAAAGAAATGCTCAATTCAGTTTGTGTTGGATTATCTTCTTGCCTGAGTAACAGTTGTGTAGGGGTTGTTGATTACATATCAAATAATCCCTGAACTCAATGCCTGTTTTGTAATTACTGAACATCTTAAAGGGTTCTACTTGCCCGCACCACCTCCCCTAACCAATCCATGTCAAATTCTATCTAACCACACTACTTGAGAAGGAAGCTGGGCTTTCAAAAGCACACATCTGGAAAACCGTAAGAAATAAAGGCCAGAAATCTCAGCCCTCTCTCCTAGGAAAAATGTTGGAGTTTATTTCAGCTCAGCAGTGGTTTAAGTCACTGTCTACAGCCGGGGAAATTTGCCCTGGGACCATTGCAACATGTGGATTAAGGATATGTTTGAGGATAATCTAAACCTATCACCATCGCTTTTTCCTTGTAATATAAAAAAAGTTAATGAGAGAGTAGAGAACACAGGAGAGAATTGTTAGCCTAGGAAAAAGGGAAAAGGAAGGAGGGAGGTCTGGGGCGCACACAGACAGCCCAAGCCAGTTTCACAATTGAACCGGGGCCAGGTTGAGATTGTTAACCTCAAAGCTCCTGTAACTGGTTGAACCACATCTTCCCTAGCCTAACTTGGTAACGTCTTTGGCTCTAAACTTCATCCATCATTATCACTTGGCTCGTTATGAAGTAATTCAGTTCTTCTTCAGTCTGTCTCTTGTCAAATATACCTTCTCGTTTGGTTCATGCTTTTGTTTCCTTTTCACATGAGCAAAAATATATCTCTTTTAAGAGATTCAAGAGCTTTAGACTCCAGCTTAAATTCTGGCTAACTGCTTATGGAGCCTGTATGGGAGAGCAGAGAGTGCGGCTGGCATAGCATTTATTCATTCACAAAAGGTTTCCGGAGCGTCTGCTGTGTGCCAGCAGGGGAGACAAACATGATAGTCTTTTCTTTAAGGTGTTTGATGATTATTCTTTTATTGCTCCTGGAGTTGATAGATGCCAAATCATTTGGAGGACTCCATTCCCTAGTAGTAAACATTCATTAACAAACCTCATTGTTTGGGGGCTGGAATTCCATAGAAGGAACATTGTGCTGGCCTCTTGGTGACTTTCCCCCCTGGAATCCATTTCCATTGAAGAGCAAGGGCACAGAACCAGGGAGCTTGGGTCCGAATACGATGACATTATGCTGATATGCTAAGTCTGTATTACGTATCTTTGGCTGACTCAGTGTGCAGCCATAGCCCAGCAGACTCTAAGCCTAGGGTAGGTGACGGTCTGGTGAGGCCAAAGGAAATCCTGAAGACAGAGATCAAGACAGGTTTATTGGGGGAACTTAACGTGCAGGGAGTCCAGGAGCAGCTGACTGGACAAAGTATCCGGCGCCAGGATCTATCTGCAGCAAGTTTTTATTCATAGCAACCTCGCCTAGCAACTATCGGTGGCCCTTCTCCTCCTTGAATGGCCAGCGTTTCCAAGGAGATTAAGGGCTGCCACCCAGACACTCTTCATTGGCCACCGCTGGAGCCCCTGACTTTGAACACTGAAAAACACAGTATTCTTCTGCACATTCTGCTTGATGGGAATCAAGATAGTGACTAACAGAGGCATTGCGAGGATGCTTGCACAAACTGGCTATCCTGTGTGTACCATACGTCCTGTATCCCATTAAATCGTTTAAAAACTTCTTTCCAATTCCCATGCGGGCACTTTTACTCATTCTTTTACCTATTCGTTTAAAACTATTTATTAAGTACTGAGATGCTCTTTGCAAAAAATATTATCTTCATAGATCTGAGATTTGGGGTGGGTCCCTTCAGCTTCCTGCAAATGAAAACTTGGGTTGCAGAGAGGAAAAATGGGGTGTCTCCGCTGAAATCTTGAAGATATCCTGTTGAAACAGATAGTGCAAACTAGAAAGAGACTCATAGGAAGAAAAGCTACGTGGGTCATTCCATATTTTCAGGCATTATCTCTTGACACTGGCATCCTGGTGTCCTTTAAAGGCCTTTTTTCCCTTGATTCCTATGCCGTGAGATCCAAGCCCCAGGTGGGGCGGAGCCATCCTGCCATAGCCTCATTCTGCCTCCCAGGAGCATGGAAACTTGTAGCGATCAAACACACCACCACTGCCCTTGGTGCCCGGTTGTATAACTGTCTTCCTCACTTCTGCTGACCACCGCCTCTGAAAGGCATAGATGGCCACGCTGTGTAAGCTAATCAATCAATGTCCAAGACGAGACCCCAGAAGGCAACAAATTCATTTGCTCACTTGTTTCCTCTTTAGGCTATAAGAGTGAATTTTTATTCATTCAATGAATTGCTGAATCCCTTTATGTTTAAGGTGAAACACTCTGCCTGTAGAAGCAGTTTCACTGTTAAAGGCATCTCTTCAGAATATTTACTCCTGTATGCGTGTGGGGTAGCCGGCTTCCAAGGTGGCCTCCCAGTGACGTTCACCTCCTGGCATTCCCACGGACGTGTATTCCCCTCCGGTAGGTATTACATAGCAAGGTTGGTCTGCGGCGGAAGTGATGGCATGCGACTTTCAGGGCTCAGTCGTAAAAACACATGCATCTCTGCCTGGCTCCCCATAGCAACTGTCAGATAATCAATGTTAATTGTTTTAAGCCACTAAGGTTTGGGGTAATTTGTTATGCAGCAATAGTTAACGACTAACCAATAGTTAGTGAGGCCACAATTAATCCAGTTAAAGCTTTAAGTGGGGGTTAATAGATCAAAATGACTTCCAACAGTATAAATAACAAATGTATAGTTGTTTATCACAAAATCGGTTTTAATAAGCTATCTAGTGGGGCGCCTGGGTGGCTCAGTTGGTTAAGCGTCCAACTTCAGCTCAGGTCAGATCTCGCCCTTCCTGAGTTCAAGTCCTGTGCGGGCTCTGTGCTGACAGCTCAGAGCCTGGAGCCTGTTTCGGATTCTGCACCTCTCTCTCTCTCTCTCTGACCCTCCCCTGCTCATGCTGTTTCTCTCTGTTTCAATAATAAAAAATAAAAATAAAAAATAAGGTATCTAGCTATTAACTGTAATTTACTTTCTCTAATTGCCAAAGATAACATGAAAAAAAATTTCTTCCTACAATAATCAACACATAGGATGCATATAATTAAGATAAATATGCTAACTTCACAGGAAAATTTCAGGAATGTTTTAGAAATTATAATAAATGGAGCCTAGTTTAATGGATTTAAAGGCACTTCTTAAAGCAGTTAATGGTAAATACAAAAGAATCTCAAAAAGGAAAACTTAAGAAAGTTGATTTTCATTGTTTCAAAATTCTCAAAATTTAAGATAAATTTTCTTAATAATAGTTATCATGAATTAATCATTACAGAAGCCTTGTGAGGAAAGTATTATTATACCCAAATTTTAGCCTAGGAAACAGGCTTAGACAACTGAAGTAACTTGTTTAAAGTCAACTAGATAGTAGGTGACCAAGCTAGAATTTGAACCCTGTTCTGCACCCTCTCTTTTTATCCTATACATTTTCCACTATCACAGAACAAGACCTTTTTCTAAAATTAGTTTTTAAGGTTTGATATGTGTTGAATGTTATTCATGTCACCACTACACATGGAAAATGAGCACACTTAACAAATACTTATAATTTGCATTTTAAAAAGTCCTACCCTTGAGGCACCTGGGTGGCTCAGTAGGTTGAGTGTCTGACTTCGGCTCAGGTCATGATCTCATGGTTCGTGAATTCAAGCCCCACATCAGGCTCTGTGACAGCTCAGAGCCTGGAGTCTGCTTCAGATTCTGTTTCCCTCTCTCTTTCTGCTCCTCCCCTGCTCACACTTTGTCTTTCTCTTTCTTTCTCAAAAATAAACATATATATTTTTTAAAAAGTCCTACTCTTAAGTGAAAAGAAAGGGGTTGATTTTCTGAATTATTCAAGTGCTCCCCATTTTTTCACTGGTGCTTTCACTGGTTAATTGCTTATATTTTTTGTTTACCACGGACGGTTGTAAAACTGATTGTAACTTGAGCTTACATGAAGAATAATTACTCTCTAGTTAATATTTAGTTAATAAAAATACTCTCATTGTAAAACATCTATAACATATAGCCTGTAAGTTATTCCCCAGCTAACGTTTAGTTGATAAACTATTGTTATCTGCCCTTTTTGTAGCAGATAATATATTTTGATGCTTGATAATTTATGCACAGGGAAACCTCAGATGTGGCCATTTTTGACATACTGATATGAATTAGTTTTCTCTTGCTTAACTGACTGAGACACCCAGGCACAGTTTTCTCTTGCTCTTTACATTTTTCCACTCTGAGTATAACAAAACAATCAACGTGTATTCTGTAAATTTTTTTCATGAGTAAAATGATCTATTTAATACATACAGTGGGATCATAATATATATTTTGTAATTTTATTAAAGAAATTCTGTCCTTTCTGTATGATAACAACACCCAAGAGATGACATGCTTTCCTGAAATGCTCATGAGTTAGGCTTTTGCTTTCTCTCAATGTGTCCTGCAGTCTTCTGTATATTTTCCATATTGCTTCTTCCAGGAAGGACCCACAGTTTCATTTTTTTATATCACTCACATGTGAATACTTTGAAGTACAATTCTATACTGTGATGCTAATGTAGTTTTGAGAAACAAAAGCATTTCACTGTGTTTGAGACCATAAAATGTAATTTAAGGTGGTTTTTGTTGAATTAGAATGTACATATAACAGGCAACTCCTTCTTTCTTCCATCTCTCCGCATTTAAAACCACCTACACCAATCTGCCCCTTATAGCCAACCTCAGTAGCTGCTGTGCCTTTTTGACCCATGGATCTGTGTGCTTGGTCTTACCTCTCCCATGTCTTTGTGGACTTTGGTTCATCTATCACCCTGTTTCATTCCCTGGGTCTCCTTCTCTCCCTCTCTGCCAGCTTATAGCCTGATGTTTATAATTGAGCTAAAAGTATTAGGGGCATCCGGGTGACTCAGTCAGTTAAGCACCCAACTCTTGATTTTGGCTCAGGTCATGGTCTCAGGGTTCATGGGATCGAGATAACAATGTGGAGCCTGCTTGGGATTCTCTCTCTCCTTTCTCTTTGCCCCTCCCCAACACAGGCATGCATGCACACACACACACACACACACACACTCTCTCTCTCTCTCTCAAAATAAACTAAATAAATTTTTTAAAAGAACTATCCAACCCAATACCAAAAACAAGCTATCCCAACTTGTTAACAAAATCAAAGAACTTTTTGCAAAAATTCAAGAAGCAGTAGAAAACATTAATGGGTCAAAAACTAATAAGAGAAATTGGAAAAATCATTAAAGAAAAACAATTAATCATTAGTAATAGTAACTACATTTTTGGCCTCGCTAAACATTTAGCTATATTTAAATGTCATGGTAAACATTTTACAGAAATTATCGTATTTAATTTTCAACAATATAAGATAGGTACCTATTATTATTAATACTGTTCTACAGGGAAGGAAACCGAAGTTTAAAAAAGTAAAGTAAATTGTCTTGGGGTTATATAGTTTTATTTATTTCACTTATTGGAAAAAGCTGGAATAGGACGAAGGTTTGTTTGATCCTTTTTGCCACGTTACCCCACTTGGCCCAGGCAATTTAATGAATGATAACACATGTGTTCAGGGGATGAGAAATTCCTGTGTCTTTCAAACATAGAAAACAAGAAATAACTTTCTAATTTTCTTAGTAAAACCAGCGTAGCCTTCCAAACCTATTATACATAGATGCAAAAAATCTTAAAACTTAGCCAAGTGATTCCAGAATCATAGTAGAAGGTTAATGTTGTCTGACCTAATAGAGTTTATTTTAGGAACACATGGATATGAATCACATGTCCCGCCTGTGCTGTAATAGGTCATTCCCATCAACATTCATATCTTCATTTGAAACCTCGCACAAAGGCTCACAGTTGCATGCACAAAGCCCCCCTTGACTCAATAGCGGTCCTCTTTCTCTTACCAAAGGCCTCGCTGTCTTCACCACTTTGACTTTCCATCCTTACAGACTCCAGAACCCACTTAGATCGGGCTTTCCCTCCCCCCAAATTGCTCTCGAAGATTATCCTTGATTATGTAAATTTCAATGAGTAATGTTCATTCTTACTGACGGCAGTGGGCAGGCTTGACCATTCTCTCCTTTTTGAAATATTCTCTCCACTTGGCCTCCAGGACATCGCTCTCTTAGGGTCCTTCTCCTATGGCTCTGGCTGCTCCTTCTGTCTCTTTTCCTGGCTCCTCTTCATCCTCCTGGATGGGCCTTGGCTCAGGAGTTCTTCCTACCTCATGATCTCATCCAGTCCTGGCTTTTTCATTTTTTTTTAAATTAAATTTTATTTTATTGAAGTAACATATACACATTTTTAAAAAGTTACATAATATTTATTAGATAAGAGAAACTATACATATTGGTCTCTGCCCTGGTTCCTGGCACAAAGCTCCTAAAGCCTTTATAACTTTCTAAGTACGGAGAACACTAGGAGCCTTCCTTGTAACATGTGTCTTTGACCCTGTCTCTGACCCAGGGCTCCTACAACTCATAAATTCTTTATTATTATTAGTAGTATTATTTTAATGTTTTTATTTATTTTTGAGAGAGAGACAGAGTACAAGTGGGGAAAGGGAAGAGAGAGAGGGAGACACAGAATCCGAAGCAGGCTCCAGGCTCTGAGCTGTCAGCACAGAGTCTGACATGAGGCTCGAACTCACCAACTGTGAGATCATGATCTTAGCGGAAGTTGGACACTTAGCCGATTGAGCCACCAAGCACCCCAAACTCTTGGAAATGTCTAAGTGACAAGAGCTTTAAGAAGAATCGTTTGTTCATTGTGGTGACTCTGACTGGGCCCCTGGTTGGCTCCTGGAGGGGGGCTGGTCACCAGAAAGACCAGGCCATGATTAGAAGCTTTGGAATTTTGAGGCCTAACCCTCAACCTCCAGAGAGGGTAGAGGGTCTAAAAATGGAGTTAATCATTGACCATTTCTACATGAGGAAGCCTCCAGAAAGTCCCAATGGTATGGGGTTTGGAGAACTTCTAGGTTGGTAAACACATCCACACCAGGAGGGTGATTCACCCCAACTCCATGGGGACAGAAGTTCCCGCACCTGGAATTCTCCAACACCTTGCTCTATGTATCACTTCATCTGGCTGCTGATCTGTACATCCTTTAATAAACTCACAAATGTAAATGTTTCCTGAGTTCTGTGAGCTACTCTAACAAATTAATCAAACCCAAGGAGGGGCTCATTGAGACCTCCAATATATAGCTGGTTGGTCAGAAGCTCAGGGCTTTTGTGAATGTCATCTGAAGGACGTGTGTAGGGGGCCGTCTAATGGGACAGAGACCTTAACCTGTGGGATCTAATACTATCTCCGGGTAGGTAGTATTAGACTTAAACTGTTGGACAGCGAACTGGTGTCAAAAGTTTGCTTCATGGTGTGGGGAAAACACACACGCATGGTGACCACAAGTATCAAAAGTGAAGTTTTCTCTGTGAAGGCAAAGGAGACATCCAGAGAAAAGAGACACAAAAGGGATGAACTGGGTTTTTCCTGCATAGGAAGAAAAAATACTCAGTTTTTCCTATTTGCACTGAAAAGTTTTATGACAAAATACCTCATGTTATTGTGATTCACTTTATTGTACTCTCTGCAGATATTGCCTTTTTTTTTTTTAAACAGATTGAGGATTTGTGGCACTATGACTCAAAAGTGTATCTGTACCATTTTCCAACATGTCCTCCCTTCTCTCTCTATTTTGGTAATTCTCACAATATACCTAACTTTTAAATTATTACTATTTTTGTTATAGTGGTCTGTAATCAGTGATTACGACCCACTGAAATCTCAGATAATGGTTGGCATTTTTAGCAATAAAGCATTTCTTAAAACCTTTTAAATGGAAAAATGTTAATTCCAGTGTAATTAACATACAGTGGTGTATTAGTTTCAGGTGTGCAATATAGTGATTCAACACTTCCATACAACACCCTGTGCTCGTCACAGCAAGTGCACCTTGTCCCCATCACTTATTTCACCCATACCTCCTATTCACTTCCCTTCCAATAACAATTGGATTAGTGTTATAGTTGTTCTCTATAATTAAGAGTCTGTTTCTTGGTTTCTCTCTCTCTCTGTGTTCCCCTTTGTTCTGTTTCTTAAATTCCACATATAGCTGAATTCATATTATATTTGTTGTTCTCTGACTTGTTTAGCATCATACTCTTGAGTTTCATCCATGTCATTGCAAATGGCAAGATTTCATTCTTTTATTGGCTAATATTCCATTGCATATATATATATGTATATATATATACACCATATTTTCTTTATCCATTCATCTATTGATGGACACTTGTCCAACCATAATTTGGCTATAAATAATGTTGCTATAAACATAGGGGTGCATGTATCCCTTTGAATTAGTATTTTTGTATTTTGGGGGCAAATAACCAGTATTGCTATTATTAGAGAGTAGGGTAGTTTTATTCTTAACTTTTTTTTTTACACTAAGTTCCCCACACAGTATGGTGTTCAAACTCACAACCTTGAGATCAAGAGTAGCATGCTCTGGGAGTACCTGGGTGGCTCAGTCGGTTAAGCGTCCAACTCTTGGTTTTGGCTCAGGTCATAATCTTAAGGTTCGTTAGTTTGAACCCTGCATCGGACTCTGCACTGACAGTGTGGAGCCTGGTTGGGATTCTCTCTCTCTCTCTCTCAAAATAAATAAACTAAAAAAAAAAAAAGAAGAAGAAGAAGAAGAAGAGTAGCATGTTCTGTTGACTAAGCCAGCCAGGTGCCCCTATTTTTAACTTTTTGAGGAATCTCCATCCTGTTTTCCACAGTGCCTGCACCAGTTTGCATTCCTACCACTAGTGAACACGTGTTTCTTTGTCTCCACATGCTCACCGACACTTGTTGTTTCTTATGTTTTTGATTTTAGCCATTCTGACGAGTGGTATCTCATTGTAGTTTTGTTTTGCATTTCCCTGACAATGAGTGATGTCATGGCATCTGGATGTCTTCTTTGGAATAAATGTCTGTTCATGTCTTCTGCCCATTTTTAATTGGATTATTTGTTTTTTGGGGTGTTGAATTGTATCAGTTCTTTATATATTTTGGCTACTAACTCTTTATTGGATATGTCATTTGCAAATAGCTTCTCCTATTCCATAGGTTGCCTTTTAGTTTTATTGTTTGTTTCACCATGTAGAACCTTTTTATTCTGATGGAGTTTCAATAGTTAATTTTTGCTTTTAATTCCCTTGCCTCAGGAGATATATCTAGAAGTATTGCTATGGCTGATGTCAGAGACATTACTGCCTATACTCTTTTTTAGGAATTTTTAAAGACATTTAGGTCTTTCAGGGCGCCTGGGTGGCTCAGTCGGTCAAGCCTCTGACTTCAGCTCAGGTCATGATCTCGCAGTTTGTGGGCCCGAGCCCCGCATCAGGCTCGGTGCTGACAGCTCAGAGCCTGGAGCCTGCTTTGGATTCTGTGTCTCCCTCTCTCTCTGCCCCTCCCCTGCTCATGCTCTGTCTGTGTCACTCTCTCTCTCAAAATAAATAAACATTTAAAAAAAAAAGACATTTAGGTCTTTAGTCCATTTTGAATTTATTTTTGTGTATGATGTAAGAAAGTGGTCCAGCTTCTTTCTTTTCCATGAAGTTGACTAGTTTTCCCAACACCATTTGTTGAAGAGACTGTCCTTTTCCCGTTGGATATTCTTTCCTGCTTTGTTAAGGATTAATTAACCATACAATTGTGGCTTTATTTCTGGGTTGTCTATTTTGTTCCACTGATCTCTGTGTTTGTTTTTATGCCAGTGCCATACTGTTTTCATCACTACAGCTCTGTAGTATAACTTGAAGTCAGGAATTGTGATACTTCCAGCTTTGCTTTGCTTTTTCAAGATTTCTATAGCTATTCAGGGTCTTTTGTGGGTTCATATAAATTTTAGGATGATGTTGGCATTTTGATAGCGGAAGCCTCTAGAGGGGCTATTAAATGCATAGATTGCTTTGGGGAGTATAGACATTTTAACAAAATTTGTTCTTCCAATCCAGGAGCATGGAATGTCTTTCTATTTCTTTGGATCCTCTTCAATTTCTTTCATCAGTGTTTTCTAGTTTTCAGAGTACAGGTCTTTCACCTCTTTGGTTAGCTTTATTCCTACATATGTTATTATTTTTGGCATAATTATAAATGGAATTGTTTTCCTAATTTCTCTTTCTGCTGTTTCATTATTAATGTATACAAATGTAATGGACTTCTGTACATTGATTTTGTATCCTGTGACCTTACTAAATTCATTTATCAGTTCTAGTAGGTTTTTTGGTGGAGACTTTAAGGTTTTTATATATAGTATCATGTCTGCAAGTAGTGAAAGTTTTACTTCTTCCTTACCTATTTGGACTCATTTTATTTCTTTTTTAGAAAATGTTTATTTATTTATTTTGAGAAAGAGGGAGAGAGAGAGAGAGAGAGAGAGAGAGAGAGAGAGAGAATATGAGTGGGGGAGAAGCAGGAGAGGGAGAGAGAATCCCAAGCAGTCTCCATGCTCATCATGGAGCCTGATGTGGTGCTCGATCTCAAGACCATAAGATCATGACCTGAGCCAAAATCAAGAGTTGGATGCTTAACCCACTGAGCCACCCAGGTGCCCCCAAAACACTCTTATTTTAATTAAAATTTGTTTTAATTTTAGAGAGTGTGTGCACACACACATAAGCAGGGTAGGAACAGAGGGAGAGAGAGAATCTTAAGCACACACTCAGTGTGGAGCCCAACATGGGGCTCAATCTCATGACCATGAGATCACAACCTGAACCAATATCAGACCTGAACCAAGTCAGACATTCAACCTATTGAGCCACCCTGGACCCGCACGCCATTTGCTGTCTGTCAGCTGGCCTTTGGCTGTGGAGGCCCTCCAGGCCTGTTGTGCTTAGGCTGGTCCCCCAAACCAGCATAGCCTCCAGGGAGGAGGGTGCCCGCTCCCTCAACTGAGATGGTCACGTTCGATGGGCGATAGTTAATCACCATTTGGACTGCTGCCAAGGCAGTCCTGGGCTTCTCCAATCATCATGGCTCCCGGGTGTCTGTTATAATGGAAGGTACCCTGACCATTGCTTGCTGCCCCCTTCCCCCCGACACCCAGCAAGGCAGTCCAGATTCCTCCAGCTCTTCAGGGGGAATGTATTTGGTTGGTTAAGGTATGGAATGAGGCTGATGCCAGGGGCCCCCAATAACCCCCTCCTCTGAACTGGCTTCATCTGATGCGATCTTGTTTCAGGACTATGACTCTCTACCCTGACCGGAGCCAAGTGCAAGCGTCGCCTATACCCCGTCAGCATGCCTTGGCCTGCAGGGGACACTGTGGGCTTACGGAGCTCTGCCAGGACCCCGACCACCTGAAGGACCTCAGGGTCCTCAGGACCAAGGTTAAACTGGTGGTTGTCCCTCCCATTTGCACTGCCTGCTGAGGGTGTCCCCGGAGTTCACCTGCGGGCATCTAGGGTCCCGGGGTGCACCTGTGGGCATCTGGGGTCCTGGGGTGCACCTGCGGGCCTCTGGGGTCCCAGAGTGCACCTGTAGGCAAGGCATGCAAAGGGGATGTGGGCTCCACTTATGTGGGTGGCGCAGATCAGGGCAGCCAGCCGGGGTCCTGGGATGGTACCGTGTCCCGTGAAAGCAGCTCAGGGAGATGACTGTCGGGAAAACCTGGCATCAGGCTAATTATAGGTATTAACTTATAGATCTATGCATATTCCAAGATGGTTGGGGTCGCCGCAAATAAGAGGTGCCTGGGAGTGTCACAGTCCTATGGGTCCCCAGGAGCCCAAGGCTGGGACAGAGTGCAGAATTTGAATGCATGGGAAATGAAAGGGGACCTGGGAACCGGAGAAAGGCAAGCTGTCGTGAGAGGCAGGAACAAGGGTGTAAGCCATTGGGGGTGTCTGCATCTGCCTAACACTATGCCCTAAGCCACACAAAATTCACAAATTGCCCCCTAAATGCAGAGCTACGGCAAGTGGACTGCCTTCCCAGAGTGGGGCAGGGCCGTAGGGCGGAGGTAACAGGTACCTGGGAGGGTGCACTGCGGGGTGTGTGTGTGTGTGTATGTGTGTGTGTGTGTGGGGGGAGCCTAGATGCTCAGGTAACCGCTCCACATGGGAACTGTTGCCTCTTTAAAGATGGAGTCTAGAGGGGCACCTGGGTGGCTCAGCCGGAGAGGCTTCCGCTTCAGGTCGTGATCTCACCGCTCCTGAGTTCGAGCACCCAGTCGAGCTCTGTGCTGACGGCTCAGAGCCTGGAGCCTGCTTCTTAGAGATTCTGTTTCCCTTTCTCTCTGCCCCTCCCCTGCTTGCTCTCTCTCTCAAAAATTTATATATATTAATAATATTATATTATATTATATTATATTATATTATATTATATTATATTTTATAAATGGAACCTAGAAAAAGCTTCAGGGAGATGCCTCTGTCCAGCAGACTATGCACAGATTTGGAATCGGCCCTAACTCCAAAGGGCCCTAACAGCTGCCCTGGACAGGCTGACCAGGTGCATACCGCGCATGCGCTAGTGAGGCCTAGCCAAGGTAAGTGAGAAACCTGAACTGGGTAGTTTATATACAGGCCGGTCACAGGAGAGGGCTATGAGGTACTAACAACCCAGTAACTGGCCTTATTTTACACAAATGCACACAATCAACCTCAAGGTAATGATGGAGGCAGCCGAATGCCTCGAGGCCCCCCGACCGGCTAAGGGGCGGCCTCCAGCGAGGGACCCCTGGCAGCCGTCGGTTGCCGGGAAGCCCGGGGCCCCATCAGGTGGTCGGTGGAAGTGGGGACTCCGCGGGCAGCTTGAAACTGCCCCCTCAGCAAGATGTGTGGGCGCGGGCCCCCTCCTCCCGGGGCCCAAGCAGGTGGCTGGGGATCCGAGGAACCGCACAGGCTCCCGGGGCCCCCGCGGCCCCCAGGGGGCTGACCCCGTGCGTCCTGCGCATGTGCAGGGCGGGTGGCTGGAGTCTGGGAGGAAGCCCACGTGAGGCGGGACCGGCCGTTAGGGGGATGGGACGGAAGGGGGAGGGGCTGGTGAGGGGGGGCACCTAGGAGCTGCCTCGTTCCAAGGCCTGAAGCGCGCAAATGCTCCTGTTCCTTCCTTCATCTGTGCCCTCTGCGGAAGTATGCGCCCTGGGGAGGCTGAAGTGGAAGATGCCCGGTACCCACCGCATTCCGCTGCTTCTCCTGGGACCAGGCGTTTCCGGACACTTGCCCTCTACCGGGTGCCTGGGTTTCCTGTGCTGGGCGGCTTGCGCGTGAACAGGACACACCCCTCAGCCCAGCCAGAGCAGCGCCCCGCGCCCCAGATCGGTCCACAACCTTCCCGTATCTTCTGGGTCTGACGGAGCCTGTCTCCATAATAATCTTTCCGAAGCGGCGGCTTTAAACAGGCGACAGTCAATACCCACTTGGACGGACGGCCGGTTGGGGTCCCAGGTGCCTGTTGCCGGAGAAGCCCCAGCACCCCCGCCCCGGCCCGCCAAGGCAGCCCGCGCTTCTCCAGAACCGTCATCCGGGAACACGCACATTTGTGCGAGGTGGGACTTGGGGTCAGGCAGACGCCGGGTGATTCCGGGGGCTCACCCCCGCCTCTCCCCACAGCTGCCCTGGCGGGTGCAGGTTCCCTGACACCCCGACCCGGGCGGTTCGAGCATGCGCAGTGTGCACCGCCTCAGAGCGTAACCTGGGACCTCGGCGCTTCTGGAACTCATGTGGCTCCAGAACCGCGTGCACGGCCTCCTGGAGGCGGTTCGGCTTCGAATTAGGTAGCTGCCAGGTGCTCCCCAAAGCTCAGTTCTGTGAAAATGCGTTGCACCCCCTTGTCCTGGTCTAGGACCCTGGCCGCCCACACATGCGCAGTCCCTACCCGGTCCCAGGCCCTGGGCTGCAGGGGGCACTCCAGGCCCCTGGGACTCTGGACTGAACGGCGTCGGGGAGTGGGGAGCCCGCGTCCTGAACATATCTTTGAGACTTCATTTGAAACTGGGGACTGTGGGTCCCCATTTGGGCTGGCCGCCTAACCGTGTCCCTCCCGGGCTTCCCTGGGATCGGGGCCACCCCCGGTCTCTTAGCGAAGAATTCCAGGGCAGCCTGGCAAGGTGATTCAGGCCCCTTCAGATTTGCCTTCAGGGGAATACATGCATTTGTGCAGGGCTTGGAATCAGGCAGAGGCCTCGGGCCCTGATGCCCACTCCTTCTCGGGGGCCTCTCCAGACCCTTGTCCAGTCCCAGGTGCCTGGCCTCCTTGACTTGTGTTTCTGCCTAGGCACCTCGCCCACCTCCTGGGGCCGCTAGGGCTCTCCCAGCGCCGGAAAGTGCGGGAACGTCTGGAACCACCCTGAAAGCCTCCTAGGCAGGGGAGCCCTGTTTCCTACAGTCTGTCTTGGGCAGCAGGTCTGAACCGGTTCCAGCCGGTCCACATTGGGCCTGGCTGTCTCTGAGGTGCCCAGTTTCTCCAGCAGACAAGGCTGCCTGGTGTGCTGTATTGGGGTGCCCCCAGGCTAGTGGGCCCGTTCTCCTCCCATTCTGCCGCAAGGGGAACGCGTGCATTTTGTAGTCTAATACTCCGAGTTAGTGTTACCAGCTACCCCAAATGGCCTGTTCCAGTGACCTAGCCTTTCCCAACAGGTACCCTGGTCCTGGTCCTTGGCCTTCTTCACCTCACACGCACCGGCAGCACCTGGCCAGCCTGACTTGGGCAGCAGGGGCCATCCCAAGCCCGGGGAGCTGAGGACACACCCCATCCACTTGAATGGCTGCTGGGTAGAAAGCGTCCCACATCGGGAAATCCTTCTGAGGTGGCAGATTTAGACAGGTGACCGGGAAAGTGTTGTGCCGGATTTACGAGTCCCCTGAGACCCCCAAGGAGCCGACACTGATGCAAGTACAAAAGGGTCTTTATTACAAGCTCGAGCAGGGGCTCACCCGTCTACCGGTGTAGTGGCAGAAGGTGAAGCCCCGAACAATAGCGAGCAGGGTTTTTATGGGGTCAGGGACGGGGGTGTTATAGTGCATATGTTGTACGTAGAGCATCACATAAACCCCAATTACAATTGTACAGCAGCACCCATGGTAACAGCTTTGAGCATTCAGTACCTGTGAGGTGTTCATTACTTTTGGTGGGACCCAATCATGACTTTTGAGAATCCTTTGAAAATGACCAATTCTGAGGTGAGCTCAAAGGGCCCATGTGGGGTTCAGGCAAGCGGTGAGAAATTGGCTAGTTTTACAGAATAACTGTCTGCAGTTCCCAGCCTGACTCAGCCCACAGGAATGTTTTTGATTAGCTGACCTGAGGGCGGTCCGCGGATGGCTTTAGCCTTGAGCAATCTGAGGAACTGGGGCTACGTGCAGCCCGAGGTTGCCCTTAATGGAGGCCTTAATTTCAAAATGACGTTACTTAGGCTCTTCAAAACCACATTTGGACTGGCTGCCCGATGGGGCCCCAGGGTCCTCCAGCAACCGAGGCTCCCTGGGGTCTCCTCTTGGAGGCTGTCCCCACAGTCCAGGGCAGCCCCCCCTTGCAGAGCAGTCCAGTGCCCTCTAGCTGCGCCCCCTTGAGGAACGCACGTGTGTGTAGCTTAGGGCTTGGAAGTAGGCAGATGCCAGGTACCCCCGCGGTCCCCTCTAGTTACCAGGCTTCTCCCAACACTTAACCCTGTACGGTCCCTGGCTGAAGTGACCTGAGCAAGAAGGGACTACACAGCAGACACCCGTGGGCAGGCCTTGGGCCCTTGGGGCCTTTGTCCCCGACCACATGTACAGCCTTTTGTGTGAAGGGAGTCCATCCCTGAAAATCTCTGAGGTGGTGGCTTTAAACGGTGGACAGTCAGTGGCCGTTTGGACGAGCTGCCTGGTGGGGTCTCTGGCTTCTCCCGCCGTCGAGGCTCCTATGCTCTTATTGGAGGATATTCCGGCCAGTCAGCTGGGCCCCAACCTGGCATATACTCCGGGAGTGTATGCATTTGTGTAGATTCGAACTCGGAGTTAGGCAGATGCCTTTGTAGGGGCCAAGGGCATGCTTTCCAGTGTCTCTTATTGGAGGACACGTCGGCCGGGCTCTTGGACCTGACGCTAGCAAGGCAGTGCCGTTTCTTCCAACTCCACCTTTAAGGGGAGGGTCCACCTGAGTGCAGAGAAGGCCCGAGATGAAGTAGGTGTCTCGTACCCCCAACAACTCATTCCAGTGAACCAGCCTTTCCCGACCCTTGTCTAGTTCCACTTTTTTGGGCTACCCTGACCTGCGTGGCTCGTGCCTGTGCAAAATGCACTCTAACTCCCCAAGTGGTTCAGAAGTCCTCCGTGGCTCCGGAGCTGGGGCTGCATAGCCTCTACAGTGAATGGCGCCCATTGACAAAATTGCGTCCGAGGTGGCAGCCTTGAACTGGCGTCAGTCCGTCCACATTTAGACTGGCTGCCTTACAGGGTCTTTTGCTTATACAGGAATCAGTGCTCCCAGATGTCTCTCAGAAGGTACCTCGGCCATCATGCAAGGTCCCGGCCTGGCACAGCACTATAGATTTTTCCAGTTCTGATCTCAGAGGGAATTTGATATATTGTGTACGGTAGAGCCTGGAGACAGGCATGTGCCTTGAAGCTCCAATGGCCACCTCCCATGACCTTGACTCCCCCAGGCACTTGCTGTGTTCCAGGCGCCTGGCTGTTCTGACCTGCTTGGTGGGTGCATGCGCAGCTGGGGTCCTCCGTGCCCATGAGGCTCAGGTAGGTCCTGAGCCACCTGTACAACTTGTGAAGGGACATAGGAAAGTCAGGGACCCACATTGTGCTCTCAAATTCATGTCCTTCTCTCTCCCTGCATCTTACTTCCTCACAGCCCACTCTTAGAACCTTCCAGAATGCCAGGCATAGCCATAGGAATTTCTTCCATCAGTCAGGAGTTGTTGCTGAAAGTGAGGCTGTTTCTACACAGGTCCCCACCCTGTGAATATATCCTCTGCACCAGACTTTCTCACTTCTAGCCGTCCTGGTCAGGTCCAGGAGACGTCACGTCGGGTGGAGAGGTGTAACTACACAAGTGAGTGCTGGACACAGCTCAGTTCCAACACTTAAGACAGTTGTCGTTTTCAGAGAAAGACCACGCCCTCAGTACAATGGTATGGGAGGTGTCCCCTGTCATTACTACCCCTCCCACTTGCCTTTCTGCATCTTTCTTCTTTTCTCGGGGCTGCCTTTTCCTCCTCTCTAATCAGCCTTCAGACCTCTAGGTCAGTGCAGGCTTTCTGGTCACCCTTCATTATTAAAAGTGATTCGAGGGGCAGCTGGGTGACTCAGTGCCCAAGTGTCCATTGCCGGGTGAATGGATAAAGAAGATGTGGTATACACACACACACACACACACACACACAGAGGAATATTACTCGGCAATAAAAAAGAATAAAATCTTGAGATTTGCAACTACATGGATGGAACTAGAGAGCATTATGCTAAGCAAAATTAGTCAGTCAGAGAAAGACAAACATGACTTCACGCATATGAGGACTTGAAGATACAAAACAGAGGAACATAAGGGAGGGAAGCAAAAATAATATAAGAAGAGGGAGGGGGATAAAACATAAGAGATTCTTAAATCTGGAGAACAAACAGAGGGTTGCTGGAGGGCTTCTGGCTGGCGAGCTGGGCTACATGCATGAGGGGCATTAGGGAATCTACTCCTGAAATCATTGTTGCACCATGTGCTACCTTGGATGTAAATTATAAAAAATAAATACATTATGATAAAAAAATAAAGTGCTGGTCTTTGTGATCTCTAGGCGAGGCTAAAACTCTCTAATGCAAATACTGGCTGACAGCTGGATGTCCTGGGGTGGCTAAGGGACCCTTTCTGCTCAGCGGGCCCTTGGTCCCCCCCGCCCCCGGCCCCTGCAACAGAAGCTGGCCCTCCTACAGCGACGGTGTGAAGAGAAACAGCAGCTCTTCCAGTCCCTCCAGTCAGAGCTACGGGTCCACTAGGCACTTTACAGAAATTCCAGAAAGGGCTGAAAGGTGTGTGTTTCCCTTATTCCCCCACCCCGCGAGCTTCCCGCCCTTAGGTTTGCAATGAGGTTTTTGCCTTGGGAGTTCTGGAAAGCTACAGACTTCTGTCTCAGAAAAAAAGCCCAGCTAGGCTTGGGGTTCCCAAGGAAAGAGGGGAGCTCTCACACACAAAGCCCAGAGGTTGGTGACATGAGTAAGACCCAGCCCAGGAATCCTTAAAAATAGACCACAGGAGTTTAACTCCACCCACCTAGATGGCCAGAGAAAAGTTCAAGTCCAGACTATACAGTGTTTTTTTTTTTTTAATGCAAAGAACAGTCCTGATAATCATGTGAAAAGCTCTTAAATATTGTGAATACTACATACTGACCTCCCAAGCAGCCGGTATAGTAGATAATGTGCTCCTACCCTGACCCATTCCCAGTGAGAAAACTAAACAATCAAAAAACTTTACAAAAATACCACAAATAGGACGTGGATTTCAAGCCTGAAATTAAAATTTAAACTCTTTTATTGAGGACTTTTGCCACATGCTGAAATAATCTAGTCTTTGAGAATCTTCTGCAAATGAGACAAGGTATTCTAAACAAGAAAGTTAATAAATCCAAGCAGGCTGGAACAGAGAACTGATGCCAATATGATAAAATTTAGCAAAGATTAAAAAAAAATCCTGAGCTTGGTTAAAAATTTCAGTGGTAGAAGTACTGGCTCTGGGGCTTGGGGATGGGGGAGTTAGGTAGAGACACATCTACACAAGCAGCTTGCAGGCCAAGGTTGTTGGAGAAGTGAACTCAACCTGAGACAGAAGTACTGGTATAGTATCCACTGGTGAGACCATGTTGGCGATATTGTTAGATTGTGGGGCACCATCTTTGAAAAGGGACATTGACAAACTAGACACCATAGTGAAGACAGGGCCCACATTGCTGAAGGGACAGACGTCTCAAAGTGGTTGAGGAACTGAAAAAAATCAGGCCTGGAAAAGATCACAAGGAGATGAGAATTTTATTTAAAGAACTGTCAGGTAAAGGAGAGCTGATGTGTTTTGTGTCCCTTCAGAGGGCTGAACAAAGGTCAAAGAGTGAAGGACAATGGGATGTGGACCTACATACTTCGTGCTTTCCTTATCCTTAGAGCCTTCTAGTGTGGAGCGGCTGGCTTGTGAAGGAGCAAGGTTCCCACCCAAACCTTCTTGAAATAGAAAGGGATGATTTGTCAAGGATCCTATACAAGCAATTCTTGCTTTGGGTGGGATGTTGACTCTGTAAGCCTCTCAATTCTAAGTTTTCTTGATTACATGTTTAAAAATTCCTTAAGCAGTATAGTTGAAGAATTTTTAATATTCAGCCAAATTTGAATTTTCATAAAACCTCATTGAATATCCTAATTTGCTGATGAGAAGGTGAACCAGAACTTGATGAAATGTAGGGGGTGCAGCAAGCTGAAGGAATAGCTTATATACAAAGTCATGGGGGCATTGAGTTAGTGGGGAGTGCTGGGGTCAACCAGCTTAGAGGGGAGCTTTGTGTCTGGGCTGTGAGAAGTCAGCTCAGTTGAAAGGAGAAGGCCTATAAGGTAGGATGAAAGTTTATATTTTACAAAGTGGACAATGGAAAAATGAGTATGTTTTTTTCCAAGCAGAATAGGTGCTTGATGAGAATAGAACTTCCAAATGGTGAGAATGGTGAGTCATCTGGAATCTAGAGACAGTAGGACCAGAGAAACCTACTGGATGGGTGCAGTGATGTCCTGGGCATTAGTGGTGAGAGTCTAATTTAAGGTGCTGTTGGGAAGATAAAGCAGAATGGATAGGAGGAAAAACATTTAAAATAAAACAGGCGAAACTGTGAGAATTTGGATTCAGGGACAGAAAGATGAGGGAACTTTAGTATCTGGAAACCACTTAGTCCTGTATTACTTTCTCTTTGGTGCTTTTATCCCTTTTTATGGGTCTTCTAGGATCTATTTCTAAGCTGCTTCCACTTTAGCCCCATAAGCCCATATCCTTAATTTTAAAATTTAGTAAGATATCTGAATTGAAATACTTTCCATGTACTCATTTGGTGACAAAATATAACTGAATGACAAAAGGGTATTCACAGCCTTCATGTTTCCCACTTAAGATTTTCACCTAGCTCATCGCAGAAATAAGACTGTGCATGTTGGGGCACCTGGGGGGCTTAGTCGGTTAAGCGTCCGACTTTCGCTTAGGTCATGATCTTGCGGTTCGTGGGTTCGAGCCCCGCGTCGGGCTCTGTGCTGACTGCCAGCTCAGAGCCTGGAGCCTGTTTCAGAGTCTGTGACTCCCTCTCTCTCTGACCCTCCCCTGCTCACGCTGTCTCTCTCTCTCTCTCCTAGAAATAAATAAAAATTAAAAAAAAATTAAAAAAAAAAAGAATGTGCATGTGGCTCAGATACAGTTGGGGGGGGTGCTATTGCCGTGTATGGCACGTGCATCCTATTGCCTTGCTCAAAACCCAAACCAGCTTCTATCTTTTGAAATAAATTTGGCTTCAAAGTTTTCAGATAAGAGATTGTGATGTTCTAGAATATTTCTTAGATCCCTTCATCCCCAGTATATAGAAACACACGCTGTGTGATGAGTGCAGGTTAAAAAAACATGGAAAGGTCGCATGAGTCAATAAGTTGTGACCCTCAGTCTATGCCGGCCTCCCATCCTACATGTCACCAAAGGCCTGGGGCCCTACCCCGACTCTCCTCCACAAGTGCACACGGGTCACTTGAGCCTCAGGGAAATTCCAGACTGGAGTGTGTAGTATCTTAGCATGTGCCAGGCCCCACACAGGAAGAGTAGCAGCTCTGTCCTAGATGTGCTGCCTGCGCCCAGTGGGGTCTTTAGCAGAAAGGAGTGTCCCCAGAGAGTGTTCTGACAAGTGTTTGGATCCACCATCAGACTCTTCCTCTCTCTTCTTTCAGCGTCCACCTGGGATGCCTGTCACCAGGTCCCTCTGAGCAGTGACTTGAGCCACCTGGTGGCAGAGCTCTGAGCTTTGTGAGGGGAGCTGGAGGAGAGCATCCAGGTGAACAACAGTGTGCGACTCCAGGAAGAGCAGCAGTTGGATGGTGGGGGGACCAAAGCCAACCTCAGCCCCTCCCCCACCAACCAGACTTCCCAGCCCACACGGACCCTGGAAACAAGCAGCAGCTCTTCCAAAGTAGGAAGGAAAAGGGCACCAGGAAGCCCACAGCCATGCGGCGGCCACCAGGATGTCTGTGGTGGAAGGGACCATCTTGCCTCTTCCAAGTTCCTTAGGGTCAGGACGAAATAGGAGGTGCTTCAATCTAGAGTCTTGGATGAGAGTGTGGGATTTAGGGTGAGAGCTGGCTCCAGATTTTGAGTTTGCGGCATATAGTTTGCTTGCCTTGGGTAAGATGTTTTAACTCGCATGTGTTTAAGCCTTAATTTCCTCACCTTTAAGGTGAAAATAACAACATTTAGAGCATACAGTTATTTAGAGCATTACATGAAATAATTTGCAAGTGCCTGGCCCAATAAGAATTGCTCAACAATTAATGATTTTGTGTGTCAATATCTATTCTTTGTATTTGTGAAATGCTTTAAAATTTACCAAGTTTTCAAACAATTTTTTCAAAGATCTTCATCTGAGGTAGGGCAGGATGTACTCTCTGTATTTCATGAGAAAACTCAGGCATTGAGACATTAACTGACATGCTAAGGTTTGCAGCCGCTAAGAGACCACTGCAGGGTTTGAACCTGATTTTTTAAATGTTTTTTTAAAAAAGTATTCTCGTGGTAGAGTCCCCTCCCTAAGGAATGTGGCGAGAAAAGACCTCAAGATAAGGGAAGGCAACCTGGCTGTGTGCGTATGTGACATTCTTCACAACTCTGTATGTCTATACGTGACAATCCTCACGATCCTGTGACATAGGGCCACCCAATCAGACTGTATGTCTACATTATCCGTATATGGGAGACAAAGAAATAGAAAATGCATAAAAAGCTACACCACGTGGTGTTCGGGGCTCAGTGTTTTGGATACAAACCCTATGAGGCCGTGCTGGCAGGAATAAAGTTGCTTCCTGGAAAGAAACACCTTGGTGTCAAGACTCTCTGTGCAGGAAATCTGCTACATTTCTTGGGGGTTCGTCTGGGATTCAGAGATGGTGCATTTCCACCTCCTTTGCCGCCGGGGTGCAAGCCTTGGAGCACTGGGAGAAGCGACCTCGCCTTGCGCCAGTGGACCACTTGATCCATAGGAGACTAGTCCCTCCCCGAGGGCTGGGGTGAGGACCCTGTGTGCACACAACGGAACCTGTGAGGTCCAGGAACCTGCTCCAGGGGGCCGCCCAACAGACCGGTAAGAACCTCGGCTCGGTTCGGTGGACCTGCCCCTAAGAGGCAGAAGGGGGAGCCTGATCACCTCCCAGAGCTGCCTTCGTAGTTCCATAAGGAATAAGGAATGAAACTGCAACTCTAAGGTGCTGGGCGCTGTGGGGTGGGTTGGAGGCGCCGTGTGGCTGTGTGTGGGGACTTCTCTCTCGTTCATTCCCTGTGTCAAAGACTATGATGAATAGAGCCATCTGTCTCTGGTTAGTCTACCTCAGAACAGGGACTTTAAGTAATATTCCCAAGCAGCTGCCCAAACTCCCTCTGTTTTGGGGAAATTCCCTGTCTTCTCTGAACTGACATGGACTGTCTAATTCCACTGGTGGAAAACAAAACGAAACTAAGAAACCTGGCGTCTGCTCCTCTGAGTCGACAAGATGTAAAACTGGGAATTCTCTTTCTCTGCCTTCTGCTGGCACCTGTGTCTCCTACCCTCCCTTCCCCCTCCTCCTGTTTCTTGCACCACCTGGGGTATGGCCTGCGTAACTGGCTCCTCGATGCCTCAGGCACCATCAGATCCTCCTCCCACCCTAGATGTCGAGGAGCAAAGACCACCCACTTCAGATTTCCCCACGAGTGTTCCAGGTAAAACGTAACCACGGGGAACAAATTGTCCTAAGTGGACCCAAGTAAAACGTATTCAGTGTTTAAGCTAATTTAAGTTTGTTGGTTTGAGATAGACCTACTTATCAGCATTAAATTAAAAAAAAAACTTTTATTCTACCTAGGTTTGCTGATGGTCAAATAAGCTCATAGTATCTCTGTTCCAATTTACTAGCAAAAGGATGATTTAAAGTAATGGTTAACTTTGTCTCATAGTCTTCATGGGTAATTGTTAAGATAGCTTTCAAAGTCTTTGGTAGCCTAAAATGTTGAAGTTTTGCTTGCATGATAAATTGAGATTGAATTCACTGGATATCTGATGAGATAAAAGGCTACAGCACTAATTATTAAATGTAGGTTTGTGATTTTGAGTTATTAAAAAAAAGACTATTTAGATCTTACAAATGTGTTTCGTGCTTTATTAAGATTTTATTATGGAAACTCTGCTTTGTGCTTAATTGATAAATTTACCATCTAAAATTCTGATATAACAGTTCACAACTGGTTACTACTTAGTTTTCATTGAAGACTACTGTTTCTAAGAGTTAAAATTTTGCTGAATGTAATTAAAACTGATAAAAATAAGAAAAGTAACTCTGTATGTAAAAAAGTAGGAGATATGTAAGAAAGATATAAGGAATGGGAATACATTTTTCATCTAAGGTAAAAGAAGGTAACTTTGTCCTAAATGAGACTGGTTGTTTGGAGAAAAGGGCTTAGGTCAAAATCTGAAAGCAAAGGAAAGTTATAGAAGGTTTGTGAAGGGGAATCTTTTTAAAATTTTTTTATTAAAAATTAAAAAATTTTTAAAAAATGTTTATTTATTATTGAGACAGAGAGAAACAGAGGATGAGTGGGGAAGGGACAGAGAGAGAGGGAGGTACAGAATCCAAAGCAGGCTCCAGGCTCCGAGCTGTCTGCACAGAGCCCAATGCAGGGCTCGAACCCATGAACCGTGAGATCATGACCTGAGCCGAAGTCAGACGCTCAACCAACTGAGCCACCCAGGCGCCCCGAAGGGGAATCTTTAGAAAGAAATTTTATATGTGGTCAGGACAGACTAAAGTCAAAATGAATGGATTTTAAAAGTACACTGGTATAAGATTAAATTTCTGCTTTACTCTCAGTTAAAAAGGCAAAGTTTTCTTGGATAGTTGGTATGCTTTTTATTTAAAAAAGAAAAAGGTAAACAAAGGTTTTATCCCCCACTTTTTTCTGCCCAAAAAAGATGGAAAAAATATGGCTTTAACTAAAGGGGCAGGATAGGACAGCATACCTTTTGAGATGTTTTACTCAAGTTTGGTTGAAATTATCCCTCCTTTGAGGCTTGGGAGACAGTGGCGATGTCCTCACTGCCAACCTCCAAATGCTCCATATTTGTGTTGTTTCTGTTTAGCAAAGGAATGGATGCCTGTGCCATATAAGGGATAGATGACTATGATATAATATAAAGGGCTTTTACTGGTATACATAGGAGCCATTTTGCTACACTTAGCTCAGTGGATGCCAATTTGTAACAACCTAGATACTCCACAACCTAGATTTATTTTGGGCCAAAATAAAATGAGTGCCTCCTTCTATAACCAGGGAAGTCTTGCTTGGTCACAGTCGATATCCCCAAAGTCCCACAGGGAGAAAATGGGGAAATAGGAGAAATCAGGGAAGACAAGGTCAGCTCTCGGAGGTAGGGTCAAGCCTGGTTAGAAGCGACCGCTCCCAGCACCTTGTGAGACTGACAGAGCTTTAGGCTGTCAGTCAAATAACCAGCCAAAATGCAGGGCTAGGAGATGAGGTTTTTCCTGGCCAACTATGGAAAATTGAGAGAAGGGACTTTTTCCTGTAGATGGGTGATTCCCCAACTGAGGCCAATACTCCTTTGGGATGCCTTCTGAACAATTGAGATGATTTTGATCTATAAACTCTGAAGAAAAAGCAACTCATTAATTACACGGGGCGGGGGTCCTATAGGGACTTTCAGCTTCCTACTGCGGCCAGATACTTCCATCCCAAGATCCTAAATGGGACGATGAGCATCCCATTGAGAAAGGGTATTGTCACCAATTCCAAGCCTGTGCTTTAGAGAAATTAAGGAGGTCTAAGGTTAAGCCCTTAGATTACCCTAACTAAACTAGCCACTATTTCACAAACACAGAATGATAGATAGCCCGATGGCCTTCCTGGAGAGGTTGAGGGAGGCTCTCATTAAGTATACAGCTATCTCCCCTGACACCCCGAAGGCTGAGATGATTCTAAAGGACAAATGTGTCACTCAATCAACCCTAGATATTCAGAGGAAATGCAAACATTGGCTGTTGGCCTGGAAGGGACCCTGAGGGAGTTCTTACGAGCTGCCAATCGCCAATCGGGTATATTACAACCAAGATAAAAAACAAACAGGAAGGGGGCGTAACAAAAATCTGAGGCCTTAGCTGTGCCCTAACGCACTGTGTCAGACCAGACTTCCTGAGGTCCTGACTCCAAATACCACTTCTGCGGCCAGTCATGGCTCTGGAAACAAGACTCCTCTCAGAAGGGACAACTGAAGTCAAAGCCTTGCAAGCCACGCCCCTTATGTGGGGACAATCACTGGAGATCTGCATGCTCTTGGGGACCTGTCTCTGAGAGGGCTCAGATAACCAGTGTCCCTGCAAGGGACTGATGGGCCTGGGGCTCTTGGCGGTGGCTCCCCGGAACCATTTGTCTGTTGGAAACCCGGAGCCTCGGGGGACTCTGGAAAAGTCAGGTCACTAAAAAGCCAGTTCATTTCCTTCTTGATACGGAAGCCACTTTTCTGCCCTCCTTTCCACTCCAGGCCAACTATCCAAACACAGCTTAACAATTAGCAGTGTCTCTGAAAAACTTAAAAGTAAAATTTTCTCTCAGCTTCTGGGATGCATATGGGGAAAACTAATTTTTTTCTCATTCTCTCTTGATAATACCAGAGAGCCTTACTAGAAAGGGACATTATAATTGAATTTGAGACTATAGTGCTACTAATTCCAGGACAGATAAACAGTTGTGTGAGTTTTTGAGAATTACTGGATATTGAAGGCTGTAGATACTGGGGCTCAGGAGAATAGCTTGCCCACTATATCAATTATTAAAGGAGACTCAATCCCACCTACCCTCCCAAGGAAATGAACGGGGGTCTGACTCATGGATGCTGACCCCAGCCCTCAGGATGGTTACAAACTGAGCAGGGAAATTGCTATTATGGAGCTCACAGAGCTAAAAGAGCATTAAAGCACTCCATCAGGCCTTTCATTGGGGAGGGACAAAACTTATCAAATGGCTTAAAAGAGGTTTACTGGGAAAAATTTGTCAAGGACAGTTCAGCAAGTAGTGTCAGCCAGTGAAGTCTGTCTTAGAAACAATCGCCTCAACCACAAATTTGCTCTCTCAGGCAATCAGGGAACTGGAGGCTATCCAGAGAAAACTGGCAGTTAGATTTCATTCATACATCAAGGTCAAAGGGATTTCAGCATTCATTGGTATGGGTTAATACTTTTACTAAGTGGGTAGAGGCCTTTCCCTGCAAGAGAGAAAAGGTGCAAGAAATAATAAAAGTTCTGCTTTATAAAATAATATCCAGGTGCTTACCTAAAAAGCTGCAAATTAATAATGGTAAACAGCTGCCTTGACTCTTTCTCTGATAGGACTCCTGGCTCTTGGAAAGTTTTACACCTCTAAATAAATCAAACTGTCTGCTTATATTCTGCAAAATTCTAAATA
This sequence comes from Crocuta crocuta, assembly GCF_008692635.1. NCBI lineage: Eukaryota > Metazoa > Chordata > Mammalia > Carnivora > Hyaenidae > Crocuta > Crocuta crocuta. Next base: position 4,423,018 of record NW_027528417.1, read on the forward strand.
ACACCTCACAAACATTAGATGCTTTAAGTTAAAAAAATTACATAAAGTTAGGGCTGGACTCTTGGAGAATAGAGCCGCCATTGATTCCTTAGTGCTCCTCCATCACCTGGGCTATGAGAGATTCCCTGACATATGTTGTTTTAATATAACTGATAATTCTCACAGAGTCTTAGGACTTAGAACTGATAGATGACATTTGAGCATAATTGGACAAAGTCAGGGTCTTTCCTGGATTGTTTGACAGGTTTGGGAACTGGGGACATTATCTTAAGATGCCATTTTATTAGTCAGTATAATCTTTACTTTGTGTTTTTCTCTGTGTGTCTGCTAATGTTTATGCCGCCTCATGCCTGCCAGCCTTCCTGGAAAACCATGCTGTGGGCCACTCGACCGACCCTTGGGAAGGCTCTAACAGCTGTATCCCTACACTGTCCCTGTCAGCTTGAAGAAGCCATAGCAGCCATTGTCCCTGTTCCCTAGCAGCATTAGGAGCCCTGTTCCAGGGGGAGGAATGAATAGGAAAAGGGTTAACATTAGGCAGGGAGAGAGAAGGGACCTTCAGGTGGGCAGACTATAGCTGCAAGTGGGAGACCAAAGAAGCAGATGGGGTTCTCCCCTCACAAAATCCTTTATGGGCACCCTCCCCCCATTATCAAGGGCATAAGTTGGGGGGGAATCTAAATGAGAGAGGCAGTCTAACCCTAAGACAACAGATGTGGGCCCTTGGCGCTACCCTAACCTCCTCACACCACTGGGTTAGGGAGCAATTACCTGTGATTCTGACCACAGATGCACCCCTTTAAACAAAGATATGCTGTATGCGTAAAGGACTGGAATGTCCAACCCCTAAAACCCTTCTGCAGGGGCCCATTCACTGTCATTTCGTCCACCTCTACTCAGTAAAGGTGGCCGAGGTGGGTCCCTGCATTCACTACTGCAGAGTGAAGCCGGCATCTCGAAGCTGGGAGTGCATTCCTGATCCATCAATGCTGTGCAAACTGACCATGTGGAAGAAGCCATCTGCAACCCCAGAGGCTCCTGGAGACTTGCAGCCCTGCTTAAATCGTTCCAGAAGCTGACTGATCTACGCACAGCAGAAGCCTGAGAAATCGACGGTCTGATGGAACACATCGACCGTCCTTATTTTCTATATCTGTTCCTTTACTGTGATACAAATACACTGTCACCGCTTGGTTCTCACTGTTATTGTGATTCTCCTTCTACTTTTCACCATAGGACTGGCCGAGGCCGCCCTGGCTGGCTGGGTGTACGGTGAAGGTTCTCTGTTAGCTCTACCTTCCTTTTGTGGGTAGGATGCTTTGTTGGTACCAACATGGGGGATAGATGGCCATGAGAGGCTAGAGAATTAGAGCCCCATGACTCTTCTAGTGGAACAAAATAGCCCAGTCCTACTACCAGGTTTGGTTTCCCAAAACCTGAATTATTGGGGAAAACTGCCTCATCCGGTGGGGGAGAGAGTTCACTGTCTCTGTTGGAAGCTTAACATGCCTAGGCCAAAGATTTTATAATTAAACTGCCGAGAAACCCAATGATGGGGATCCCTAGATCACCTTGAGCCAGATCCCCAGCCCTTGTGTAACTTCTCTTACCTCCCAGAGGCCTGAGACAATGTCGACACAGCCATCAAGTGATGGGCTTCAGGTGGACTCTACTGGATGCGTGGAAGGGCAGCCTGTCCAGTACTTCCCTCAGGCTGGTCAGGGTCAGCTAGGAACTGACCGTGTGGGAGTCCAAGTGTACGGGGACAGGGAGACTCAAAGGAAACGAAAGATGAAGAATGGCCTCCCGTGCATATAATCCAATATAATGGCCCTGCCACCCGGGCAGAGGATGGGTCCCATTTACATGCTAGACCGCATAGTCAGGCTGCAAGCAGTTGAAGAGATTATACCAATAAAACTGCCAGGGCTCTTAATTTACTAGCCAAGCAGCAGACCAAAATGTGCAATGCCATCTATCAAGATCGTTTGGCCCTAGATTACTTGTTTGCTTCAGAGGAAGGAGTTTCTGGAAAGTTTAACCTGAGCAACTGCTGCTTACAGAGAGGTGATGAAGGACAAGTCCTAGAGAAGCGCACAGATCGAATGAGAAAGGTCACTCATGTCCCCGTCCAGACCTGGAAAGGTTATATGGAGGATGTTTTTCAACCCTCAGGGGATTCAAAACCCTCATGGGAATTATCCTCTTGATTCTGGAAGCTTGTTTAATCCTACCTTGCCAAGCTCCCCTGGTTATACAGTCTGTCTCCAGCCTCATTTGAGGAAAGAGTCGAAAGAAAAACAGGTACGCGTGTGATGACATTATGAAAATATAAACCTCTAAACCAAGATGGTGCTCTTTGGCCCAGAATAGGGGGGTCCGGACATCAAAGCGGGGAATGTGGTAGAGTCCCCTCCCTAAGGAATGTGGTGAGAAAAGACCTCAAGTTCAGGGAAGGCAACCTGGCTGTGTGCGTATGTGACATCCTGTAACATTAGACCACCCAATCTGACTATGTCTATACGTTACCCATATATGGGAGACAAAGAAATAGGAAATGCTTAAAAGGATATACCACATGGCTCATTTTGGGGGCACAAACCCTCTGAGCCCGTGCCAGCACGAATAAAGTTGCTTCCTGGAAAGAAAAGCCTCAGTGCCACGACTCTGTGAGAATCCTGCTACATTCTCTGATGTGACGTGGACCAGGAGTGAATGGTCAAGAAAGAATTCTTGAAACATTTTTGGTGTAAAAAGGTTTTTTTCTTTTTTTACAGGACCCGTGGGCAGGAAAGGCTGCCCCAGGATTGTGATGAGTGATTGGTTATACTCTTTCAAGTTGGGGGAGGGTGTAGAGACAAAGGAAGTTTCTAGAGGATTTTCATAATGTTAAGAAGACTTACAGGATCCTGGAGGCCTGGCTATTGTCAAGCGAAGGTTGTGTTTTTCCTCTAGCAAGGCATTAACATCAGGACAGTTGAGAGTTCCTGGAGGAATGTCATAATCTGCTGTTTCAAGTATTTGTCAATGGGCTGCAAATTATCAGGAAATTTAATTCTATCCACATTTCCTCTTGCCTTTGTTCTCTCCATCATCGTTTTCCCCTGAACAATTTTGACCCTTAAGTCTTTAAGGTTACTGAGAGTGAAAGATCTGATCTTCTGTAACTTCTTCCTGCTGAATGGAAAATAGAGATGTCCATACCTATGGGTCAACATTGGTCAGTTGGGGAATATATATCAGCTGAATCCAAGGTAGAAACATAAATGAGCTTCCTTGGGTAGAAAGGGTCATCTGAAGGCTAGAAGTTATGGCAGTGAAGGAGTCTTGGCACCAGGCAGGAAGACACTGGAAAAGACAACAAAATAAGGTTAATATTATTATGAGAATAAAGCCCAATAAAAAAGACTTTTGACCATTGACCAAAATTTTCCTCCAGTTTTCATTATTGGTTGAAGAAAGGTTTGAGGTCTTCCAGAGGCTTACAGGAATAAGGTGTGTCAGTTCATACACTGGATTCCTGTGAGGAAGGTAAGAGGTTTAATTTCTTGATTTGTGTCCATGAGGAATGTCCATCCTCCTAATTTTACGATTGTGGAAGTACATAATATGCCCTGGTATGGGTCCTTCCCTTTTGTAGTTAAATTCCTTCTGTATTAGACTTCCAATCCTGTGAATAAACCACGTCCACTGGGGTTATATGGGGTAAGTTGCTAGTCGCTGTCAGATCAGGATTAGGAAGGATATGGTCTGCATCTTCATTTAGAGATTTATGAATATTAACTCAGCTTTATGGGCAGACCTATTTGCTGGGAGCGCTTTGGCCTCAATAAACTGAATTAGACTATTGCATGCCCGGTTTTGCTTATCTCCTTATCCATGAAAGTACTGCCATCAGTAAACCAACTGTGATCTGCATCATCAGTAGGAGAATCTTTTATGTCTGAGCTACTAGAATAAACAAGATCAATAACCTCTGTTCTATAGAACATCCCGAGGTTTCTGCACCTGCCAGGAAGTGACAGTCTTTACTCACCTGGGCTGAGTAAGGCACCTAAGGCTGCTGGGACCTGTGTGAGCAAGGTTAAGGTCAACATTTCTAAGGGGCTCTATTGGCTTCAGGCTTCATAAAGACCATCTCAGTTCTTGAAAGCTGTCTGCTCATATCTGAGTCTGTTCATGTCTCTCACATATGACATTCCAGGGGCACCTGGGCGGCTCAGTCAGTTAAGCAGTCAGACTCTTGGTTTCAGCTCAGGTCATGATCTCACAGTTCATGGGTTTGAGCCTCACATCAGGCTCCACAATGACAGGGCAGAGCCTGCTTGGGATTCTGTCTCTCCCTCTCTCTCTGCCCCTCCTCCGCTTGTGCTCACTCACTCTCTAAATAAATAAACAAATGAACGAAAAACAAACTTAAAAAAATGACATTCCAGTCAAAATCCTTGGTAAAATAACCAATGTTTTTGATGACTTTATTATAAGGAAAACAGATTTTTATTAGGCTTCTGCAAATATTGTAATTGCCATGGAAGAAAGAACATTCACTGAGAGTTTTTGAATTCTGGAAGGTTCAGGTAGAGAGAGAAGTTAAATGCTTCAGTTAGTTCACAAGACACTATTTTATCATATTTCTGTAAGTCATAGGTATCTTAAGAGAAAGTTTCCTTAATCTGGAAGAGCAAACATCAGGGAACCAGAATTGTTTCACACAAGAGTCACAAAAATTATAATCATCTTCCTCAATTCATTTAGTCCCATGTTAATAATTCTTGTTCAGCTGGAATGCAGCCTTTCAGTTGTGGAAAGTCTTACTCAGATCAGTTTTAGGATTTTAAAGATATAAAAAACCTGCATTTGTCTAAAGCCCTTTTTATGAATCTCCTTGAAGATGAAACATGTTTTGCAAGAGAATAAGGACAATAACTTTAAATGACAAAAGACTCAAAAACGGACATGGTTAGAGATCTGATGAGAGTTCATTATAACATAGCTGACAAGGAAATCTGGTTATTTCCATGACACATAACCTTTCAATAATCAGAATATCAAGTAATGGCCTTATACCAAAACATATTAAAACATTAGGAATTTCGTTCGATCTCTAGACTAGTTATAGTATTTACCCAAACAACATAACCTAAGGCTTATTATTTAACTGCCTCCAGAGTAACTTAACATTCCACATAAAGCCAAGTCAAAAAAGACTTTATTATTATTATTATTTTATTTCTGAGAGAGAGAGAGAGAGACAATGTGAGCAGAGGAGGGTCAGAGAGAGGGGGAGACACAGAATCTGAAACAGGCTCCAGGCTCTGAGCTGTCAGCACAGAGCCAGAGGTAGGGCTCAAACCCATGAACCGTGTGATCATGACTTGAGCCTAAGTCGGACGCTTAACCGACTGAGTCACCCAGGCACCCCAAAAAAGACTTTATTTACAGTTTAAATGCTGGGAAATTTGTTAAAAACCTCAGAGAGTTATAAAGCACATGCCTAAATAGGATTACAGATTATTAGAAAACTTAAAGCTTAATTACTTATTTACCCAAGGTGGCAACAGATATCAAAGGCAAATATGTAGGGCCGTATAGTTGTTAGCAAAACCTTAGCTCCTTTAATGTTGAGAAGTTTTAACTTTGCATCATCAACGACCTGATAAAGACAAATCATAAGTTTTGGTTTTCTGGGCAGACAAGAGAAAAAAAACGTTGTTTACATTATCTTGTTAGGAGCAGACCAATAATCCAAGAAAATTTGTTTTTAAACAGGGAAAAGCAGAATTCCAAATTTATACCAGTTCACTTTTACAACCCACTCATTTTAACCTGAGTCCTGACCTCACATAAAATTCCTTTCCAAAGATTTCCCTTCATAACCCCCTGTAACTTTTTCTTTTTTAAAAATGTTTTATTTATTTTTGAGAGAGAGAGAGAGAGACAGAGACAGAGTGTGAGCCAGGGAGGGACAGAGAGAGGGAGACACAGAATCTGAAGCAGGCTCCAGGCTCTGAGCTGTCAGCACAGATCCTGACGCACGGCTTGAACCCATGAACCAGGAGATCTTGAGCCGAAGTTGTACACTTAACTGACTGAGCCACCCAGGTGCCCCAATCTGTAACTCCTTCATTCAGATTTTGTCCTAGGCCTTTTTTTTTTCATCATTCTTAATTACATTTAGCATAATTTTAACTCCTAGGAACTGCTGGGGAAAATTAAGTAGCAACCAATTATAAACTGTTACACCAGAATTCTTTAGATCTGAAATTTAGGAAGACATTTCACAATTTTAAAGCCCTGCTTCTGGGCGCCTGGGTGGCTCAGTCGGTTAAGCATCCGACTTCGGCTCAGGTCATGATCTCACGGTTCATGGGTTCAAGCCCCGTGTTGGGCTCTGTGCTGACAGCTCAGAGCCTGGAGCCTGTTTGGGATTCTGTGTCTCCCTCTCTCTCTGACCCTCCCCTGTTCACGCTGCCTCTCTCTCTCTCTCTCAAGAGAAAATAAATAAATAAATAAATAAATAAATAAATAAATAAATACCTGCTTCTCCGTAGTACAGTCTTTGATCTCTAACCTCTGTCCTCCAACTCACTATGTTCTGCGGGCCAATCGGTATTGTTGGCCTTCCCAGACCCCTGTCCTGGCTTCCCATGGCCCAATTTGCGGGGCACTAAGCTGGATAGACAACGTTCCTGTCCCCGAGGCAAGCCTGGATGTGGGAAAGCAGGGGATGGTGGCCTTGTTTATTCCCAGTGGCTGTCCTCCACCCCTCCCCTTGTCTGCCCTTCATATAGAAATGTCTCACCCGCTCTCTCCTTTCTTCTCCACGCCCTCCATCCCTCTCACTGCCCCGTTTCAATATGAATGTCAATACTGACCCATCCCCCCAGTCCCTCCCCTTATCACACTCTGTCAATCTCTCTCTCAAAAGTAGATACATGTTAGGGGCGCCTGGGTGGCTTAGTCGGTTAAGCGTCCGACTTTCGCTTAGGTCATGATCTCGCGGTTCGTGAGTTCGAGCCCCGCGTCGGGCTCTGTGCTGACAGCTCAGAGCCTGGAGCCTGTTTCAGTCTGTGACTCCCTCTCTCTCTGACCCTCCCCTACTCACGCTGTCTTTCTCTCTCTCCTAGAAATAAATAAATAAATAAATAATTAAAAAAAAAACACAAAACATTTCTTCCCCGCCTGCTTTGTTTCCCATTTTTGCACCAGTCTCCAGGCTGAGTGTGGAAGAGTAGGGAAGACGCATTGCTGGTGAAAAGCTCACAGTCTAATGCTTGAAGTCTAAAATCGAAAGAACAAGCTTTTCCATCTTTGTCATTTTGTAAGAATCCCCAATCTAAAAGAATGAGAACTTGCTTCTTAGATTGGGGNTCAGTGGTGGAGAATCAGCGGTGGGGATAGAAGCTACATCCTGGTCCCCAATCCCAAGAGATTTAGTCGGCATGGTACCCGGAATTTGCATTTCTTACCTAAACACCCCAGAAAGTTCTGATGCAGGTGGGCTGCAGACCACAGTTTAAAAAACATAGTTCTACGGCACCTGGGTGGCCCAGTCGGTTAAGCATCCAACTCTTGGTTTCAGATCAGGTCATGATCTCACGGTGTGTGGGATTGAGCCTTGTGTCGGGCTTTGTGCTGACAGTGTGGAGCCTGCTAGGGATTCTCTCTCTCTGCCCCTCCCCCACTCATGCACACACTCTCAAAACACACATTAAAAAAATAAAAAATTTAGTTCTATACATTGAAGCAAAACTATAAATAAATTTAATTAAGGATCTATAATTGAACACTGTATAAGTCACTCCATAAATGTTGACACAAAAGCCTTAAAACATTCCTTGGGGAAAGTCCTTAGTTCCGGTTCTTTTGCCTTCCAGAAATAAAATAAAGCTATCACATCACCATTATTTCCTAGAAACAGTGAAAAATTTAAAACAAACAGGAACAAAAAATGCAGCCACTATCACCGTAACTACCACCACCCTCGCCAGACTGATGCCTGAGGTGGAGGCCCACCCCACCCTCAGAGTAGATGCAGGGAACTTCTCTGCTCTCACAGCGGGTGAAGTATTTTCCTGAAGGTCTCTGACTGTAGAACGAGTGAGATATCAGCAAACCCACCAAGCATCCCTCGAGACAAAGTAGCAAAGTCTGGGGCCCTCTAGGCCAATGGTCCAACCCGGGTCCCAGCAATTCTTCCTTCACCCCTGCGTTGCCACGGCTGGTGGCGCTGATAATATAATAAGTGACCAAGGGACAAGTCAGAGATTGCTTGCAAGAATTTTATGTGCGTAACATCTAGGAAAGCCACACCATCCGACATCATGTAAATCTCAGATTGCTCAGGATCTGTCACCAATCCATTCCATGAGCTGTTGAAAAGCAGCTCTTTGGGGCGCCTGGATGGCTTAGTCGGTTGAGCGTCCGACTTTCGCTTAGGTCATGATCTCGCGGTTCGTGGGTTCGCGCCCCGCGTCGGGCTCTGTGCTGACAGCTCAGAGCCTGGAGCCTGTTTCAGAGTCTCTCTGACCCTCCCCTGCTCACGCTGTCTCTCTCTCTCTCTCCTAGAAATAAATAAAACATTAAAAAAATTAAAAAAAAAAGAAAACAACATGGGTGAATATCTTTATATAAAAAAAAGAAAAGCAGCTCTTTGCCTTAATAAAACTACTTGCAAAAAAAAAGTATGAGGAGGATTGTCTATTATTTAGCTTTTTGTAAATTATATTCTTTTCCCTTATGTGACAGAAACAGAGCCCCTTCTTCTTTAATGTTTATTTATTTTGAGAAAGAGAGGGCGAGAGAGAGCACTTGAGAGTGGGAGAGGGGTAGAGAGAGAGGGAGAGAGAGAAAATCCCAAGCAGGCTCCAGCCATCAGCACAGAGCCCGACGCGGGGCTTGAACTCACCAACGGTGTGCTTGTGACCTGAGTCAAAATCAAGGGTTGGATGCTTAACCAACTGAGCCACCCAGGCGCCCCCAGAGCCCATTCGTTAAAAAAAATCAATCTGAGTGACCACCAGTGTCTTCCAGTTTGCATAGTTCACGTAAGAACCACGTCATGCTCTGTGCAGGGAACAGGGTGCCGTCCAGCAGAGAAGAACGGGAAGGAGAAAGGGGCAGGTACTTAACGGAGCGCTCAGATGCGTACAGGTAGCTCTTGGCCTGCCGACCTCAGACACACAGCGTGCAGAATTCGCACAGGCTTATTCCGGCCCACACGTCTCCCTGCTGCGCAGGCGAATGGGGAGGACACATGCATCGGTTTCTGCTGCTGTCCTAAGTCTGCATAAACTTAGTGGCTTCGAAGAATACACATTTATTATAATCCTGTCGGTCAGAAGTCCCACGAGAATCTCACAGAAGTAAAACCCAGGTGGCGGCAGGCTGCCCTCCCCTCCAGAGATCCTAGCAGACAGTCTGTTTCTTTGCCTTTTCCAGCTTTTAGGGGCGCGCATGGGGGTGCTTGTAGGGGCGCCTCCCGCTCCTTGGCTCGTGGCCTCTGTCTCCATCTTCAGCACCAGCACCAGCAGGCAGGGCCCTTCTCCCACAGCATCGTTCTGACCTCCTTTTCTGCCTCTTCCAATTTTTTAAAAGTTTATTTATGGGGGGAAGGAGCAGAGAGAGAGAAAAGCCCCAGCAGGTTCCTGGCTGTCTATGCAGAGCCCGGTGTAGGACTCAAGCTCACGGACTGGGAGATCCTGACCGGAGCTGAAATCAAGGGTCGATGCATAATCGACTGGGTCCCCAGGCGCCCTTGCCTCTCTCTTCCAGTTTGAAGGGCCCGTGTCATCCCATGGGGCCACTCGGACAAAGCAGGAAATGGCCCCATCTCAGGGTCCTCCCCAGAAGCCTGCTGGCCAAGTCGCTTTTGCTATGCGATGTAACCGTCACAGGTTCAGGGCTTACTGTGGGGACCGCCTAGGGACGCAGGTGGCGTCTTCTGCCCATCGCCACACTATCTACTCAGGCGCCGACGACTAATATTGGAACCAAAAATCTATCTTTTCTGATTTCGATAGTAAAGGTAAGCCACCACCTCGAGGCGCAATCTGGGACAGCAAGTCGAAGCAAAGGCAAGTCGGGGCGGCTGGGGCCTCAGTCGGTTAAGTGTGTCTGACTCTTGATTTCAGCTCAGGTGATGATCTCGTGGTTCATGAGACTGAGCCCCGGGTTGGGCTCCACGCTGACAGCAGGGAGCCTGCTTGGGATGCTCTCCCCGCCTCAAAATAATAAGCTTTTTTTTTTTTTAAGGCAAGTCGGAACCGAAGAAGTGCCCCATGGATGACCCTCAATTGCCCAGGTACCAGGTTCCTCAGAGCAATGGTTTTGCTTTGTTCTCCCGGTGTGGCTTTTTTCCCCTCAAGGGCCGACTTCACGGAAATCGCATCCTAGGGCAAGTGCGCGGCGGTGGAGGAAGGGAAGGCGGCGACAGAGCTGGGGTGCCTGGGACCCCACTAACTCCTGCTGCGAAGGCTCAGCTGGGTCAAAATGGGGACACCACCGTTGCCTTGGGACCTGCAGTCGCCTGAACTCCGGGTCCTTGTGCGCCTCCGCCAGAGGCCACGCGGGGGCGCGCTGGTACCGCCCTCGGAACTCGCCTCGGCAGGCGGCGCCCGGGTGCTGGGCCGCGTGAGCGTCTTCGGGGGCCCGGGCAGCCTGACCCCCGGGGCTTCCCGACTGTTGGCCGCACGTCTGCCGGGTGGGCCTCAGGCGGGCGCTGCCCGGGCCTTGTGGCTGTGGAGGCTGAGCTCCTCGGAACTAGATCTTCCTCTGTCTCCTCCAATCCGGGTTCTGGCCAGAAAGAGTCGTGCAAATGCTTCTGCGGAGGATGGGGGAGGACTGGCCTGCTCTGTGCGTGTGTGCGTGTGCGTGTGTGTGTGCACTTGCATATGTGTGTGTGTGTGCGCGCGTGCGGCCTGGCTGTGTGTGTTGGGAGTGGGGTGCTGGCATGTGTGTGTATGTGGCTGGACTGTGTATGTGATGGGGGGACTGGCCTGCTGTGTGTGTGTGTGTGTGTGCATGTATCTGGCCTGGGTGTGTGTTGGGGAGGCTGGCCTCCCATGTGTGTATGTGTGTGCACGCACACACGGGTGTGTTTGGCCTGGGTGTATCAGGGGTGGGGGGCTGGAGTGTGTGTATGTGTGTGTATGTGTGTGTGTGTGTGCACCCGCAGGGGGCTGGCCTGGGGGTGTGTGTGTGTGTATGTGCAGGGGCAGGGGGCCGGCCTGGGTGTGTGTGTGTGTGCAGGGGCCGGCCTGAGTGTGTGTTTGTGTGTGCAGGGGCTGGCCTGGGTGTGTGTGTGTGTGTGTGTGTGCAGGGGCCAGCCTGGGTGTGTGTGTGCGCGCAGGGGACGGCCTGGGTGTGTGTGTGTGTGTGTGTGTGCAGGGGCCAGCCTGGGTGTGTGTGTGCGCGCAGGGGACGGCCTGGGTGTGTATGTGTGTGTGTGCAGGGGCTGGCCTGGGGGGGTGTGTGTGCGCAGGGGCTGGGCTGGGTGTGGGGGCTGGCCCAGGTGTGATCAGGTTGGAGAGGAGGAGGCTGGGCGGGAGGCAGAGGCGCGCAGCAGAACCAGAGGTGGGGGGGGAAGAGCAGGCGGCCCATGGGTCCCAGACAGACCCGGCTCGGCCCTGCGCGCGCGCGCACACACACACACACACACTCCAAAGGCAGAGGTGTGAGTGGAGGAAAACAAGAAAGGAAATTAGTTCATTGGGGTCAATGCCAGGAAGCCGCGGCCCGGCGTTTGGTGCGAGAGCACTCCCAGTGTCTAAAGGAAAATGGGGACAGAGGCGGNGTGACTGTAAAGAACAGCCTGAGGTCAAACGCAGTTGAAGAGGACTCGCTACTGGCTACTCCCCCGGGGGTGTGCGGCATTGCCCCCCTCCCACCCACTTCCCCAGCAAGGGGTGGTGAGAGGCCAATCCCATCTTTATACCAGTGTGGAGGGGGTGTTACTGAACACTTACTCAAGGGAAGCAGCTTTTCTCACACACACACACACACACACACACACACACACACACACACANAGCAACTTTCTTAACTTAGTTAAATGGGCAAATATTCCTCTAGCTATTGCTGAATTGAAGGCTGGCTCCTCTAGACTGTCCTAAGGGCACAAGAAGATAAAAAATTTTTCTATTTTTATTTTCATAGAGAGGGTTTTCCACATTATGAAACTAACCCTAAACTCATTAAAGGAATTTTGAAGCACACACACACACACAATCTAAGAGCCCAGGATTCCAACTTTTGAGCTACTTCCATTCTGTGGGTGGGGCTGGGCTGGGAAAGAACCGGCTTCAGTCACTGAACTGAGAGACCTGTGGGGACACGTGCAGACAGCAAGCCCCCCGCCCCCCACACGCGGCCTGCAGCCCCAGTTTTCCGCTTAGCAGGTAAGGTACAGGGACTCCGTCGTCTGATCTGATCTGGAGAACAAAGACCAAAGGAAAGTAGCAGAAGTTAAAGCTCTTTGCAACTTGCAGGACATTACGAGTCCCCGAGGCAGGCAGAGTGACCTTTGTCAAGGAACTCACAACTGCCTTCATGTTAATACTTTGCTGGTGGCAACGAGCAACCTTAGCCTGACTTCAGCCGGGCCTCCAGGATCCTGTGAGCCGTCTTCAACCTGTGAAAATCCCTCTGGAAACTTCCTCTATCTCAACACCCCCCTCCCTCCCTAAGACATATGTTAGCGATCTCAGGCATACGCCCACTGCTAGGCATGCGAAGGGCCTCATGACTAGTACTGGACTAGTCAGTACTGAATAACCTTAGCTTAACGGCAGTTAGTTAGCCGCTCAAGGTCCTGGAAACCTTGCTTCCAACGTGTCCCTAACCCCCGCGAACTAAAAAGCATGTGATCCGTCACCCCTCACCAGTGCTGTGCAGCGTTTCCCACCCAGGGGCCTGTCCCTGTGCTGTAATAAAAGCACCTTTTTTTTTTGCACTGAGGATGTCTCAAGAATTCTTTCTTTTTTAAAATATATTTTAAAATATTTTTACTTTTAGAGAGAGAGAACATGAGTGGGGGAGAGGGGCAGAGGGAGAGAGAGATTCTTAAGCAGGCTCTACGCTCAACATGGAGCCAGACGTGGGGCTCGATCCCATGACCCTGGGATCATGACCTGAGCCAAAGTCAAGAGTCAGTTGCTCTACTGAGCCCCCCAGGCGCCCCTCAAGAGTTCTTCCCTGACTGCTGGCTCCTGGCCCCCAAACATGGCATCACGATCCTGTGAGGGGAGGCCTGCCTTGGTCCGCTTCGGAGCAGCACAGCCTGGGAGAGGACCTGGGTCTCTTGGCCTCCCCTTCAGCGCTCGGGTGACAGCCCAGGGATTTGGCAAAGCTGCGGTCTCTCCCTCCGTCCCCAGGGAGAAGGAGGCCTGGCCCCGCGTTAGCCAGGGACACCCCACAAAAGCTCTGAGAAAGCGCAGACCTCCCCTCAGGTCGCTTCGCAGTCCTGTTCGTCCTTCCTTTGGAGGCGCCTTGAGAGAAACATCAAGGCTGACGTGGGCCGTCATAGGCGCGTGTCCACCCGCCACGGGCCGGCCACCACAGAGCCCACGGGAACTTCCATCCACTCCGCTCCTGGGCAAGGGAGATGGACCTTCTGCACTGCCCAGCAGAGGCAAGCAAAGCCGTCCTTAGGGGGCACCTGGTGGCTCAGCCGACTGAGTGGGTGGAGCGTCTGACTTCAGCTCGGGTCGGGATCTCACCGTTCATGAGTTCAAGCCCCGCGTCAGGCTCTCTGCTGTCAGTGCAGAGCCTGCTTTGGATTCTCTGTCCCCTCTCCCCTCCCTTGCTTGTGCTCTCATGCTCTCAAAAATGAAACCTGTCCTTAGAACTGGTGCTGTGCTTGTTAACTACAAGCTCTAACTGTTTTTTACTTCAGGGTTTTGCAATGGAGCCAACGTGAGTTCTCTCCTTGGTGAATCAGAAGCCGCACCAGGTTGAGTTGTTGCATAAAGAAAAGTTCAGTTGTAGCAAATAAGAAGATGATGACTCCCAGAGCAGGGGTGAATGGGTTCCTTCCATTTAGGGTGAAGATGCATATTTAGATGGGGAGCCCTTGTTATCTGTGTAGGGTGGGCATAAGGTTGTCCATGTGCCTTAAGGAAACACGCCTACATATACATTGTTTGTTATGTAAAAAAGGCTGAGACTCCTTCTGGGGGGGGTTCATATTATAATGAGTTATGGTAGTCATGGCTCATTCTAGAGGTCACTCCAGGGCTCATCTGCACAAGCAGGAGTCAGGAGTTAAGTTCAAACTGGTGTGGGTGGTCTGGGGCGGCTGGGGGTCATGTCAGAGCCAGCAGGAGGTCACGTCGGGGCAGTCGCTATTGCTTGAGGCTGGTTTCACTTTCTATTTGCCCAGAGTTAAGAGAGAAACCAGGAGGAAGAGCTTGAGGAAACACGTGGGACAAAGGTCGGGGAGTATAAGCTGGAGGGCAGTAAGGTCAGGTGTTGGGAGCGAGCTGGTGAGTTTCATTCTGGTTTGGGCTGTTTTCTATACTCTGTAGAAGGACGGAATCTATTCAGAACCTAAAGTTTTTTTATGTTTGATTTTATTTTTTAAGAGACAGAGAGGGACAGTGCGACCAGGGGAGGGGCAGAGAGAGAGGGAGACACAAAAACCATGAACCGTGAGATCGTGACCTGAGCCGAAGTCGGACGGTCAACCGACTGAGCCACCCAGGCGCCCCATCTATTCAGAATCTAGATGAACATTTTCCAACTTTGATTTTAACATAGGGTACAGAGTAATGGATTTGCCCTCCTGCCTGAAGAAACAAAAGAACCGCAAAACCAGACTAAATACGCGAAACACAGGTTTTCAAGATGTCAGACGTCAACTGAGGGATGGAAAACAAACAGTTGGTCAGAAAATTCCTCTAATTTACTGCCTTGAATGAATTTCCAAGCAAGGCAGCATAGAAGAAACTGAAGAGGAGCCCAGTGGACCTCGGTGAGTTGAGGACACTGAGCAGAGAGTTCGGGGNAGGAAAGCCAGTCAGAACGATTTGTATGGGGGGCCTGCCCAGCGAGCAGACCCGTCCTGATCAGCACCTCCAACTGAGGCAGGTACTCAGTCGGGGGAAATCATTAGAGGGAACAGTGCCAGACACTCCATGGTACTGGGAATGGTGCTCGATCCCAACAGAGAAATGAAAGGAAAAAATTTTTTAAATCCCCTCATTACCCATGGGGTGTATACAGGCAGGTCTTGCCTCAGTAGCGGGAACTAATCCACCCTCGACTGAGCACTGCTTCTGGAGCACAGAAATCATAAAAGAAAGACCAGAAATGATCAGACCGTTTCCAAAGAACTTAAATGCACCCCAGAACAAAGCTCAAAATTCATAGGAAATTTATATAAAAATAATACAATTTATATAAAAATAACCAGCCACCAACATCGTAAACTTCAGAATGTCTGGTGTCCCATCAAAGATACTGAGGTGTGCAAAGAGCCGGGGAAGTGACCCTTAATGAGGAGATCAGCCAATCACCGGAAGATGACCCAGAGCTGACGAAGACGTTAGAATCACCCCAGGAGGACATTCCAACATTTATGGTCACTGGAGTCCATAAATTTAAAACATTAAATAGATAAATGGAAAACATAAAAAAAGATCCCATCTAACTCTAAGAGATGAAAACTGCAATGTCTGGAAGGAAATATCCTGCAAATGGACAGACAGCAATTAGAAAATGCAGAAGGAAACCATTTGAGGGGCGCCTGTGTGGCTCAGTCGGTTGAACGTCTGACTTCACCTCATGATCTCATGGCTTGTGAGTCTGATCCTGTATCGGGCTCTGTGCTGACAGCTGGGCGCCTGGAGCCGGCTTCAGATTCTGTGTCTCCCTCTCTCTGCCCCTCCCCTGCTTGCACTCTGTCTCTCTCTCTCTCAAAAATAAATAAACATTAAAAAATAAATAAATAAATGGGTAAAACCACTCTTGAGCATAAAAGCCTACAATAGTAACCTATGCCTTGAAATTTAATACAAAGGACTTTCAAGCCAGATAGAGATCCCCAGACCGTACTCAGTTTTATCCATCTTCATTTATGGTCAATTTTCAACTTATGCCAAAAATAGATTTGTTAAAATGAAGGAAAGCCTTATGGGTCCTTATTGGACTGGTAGGGGGGTTAATTGGAGGAATAACGGCAGCCAGTTATTCTCATTGAGGAAAATGAGAACTTTTTCTCATTTCTCCATTAAGTCACGCTAAATTTTAAAATATTTGAAATCAATCTCAATTTAACACACATGCTGTGGTAATATTGTGATGGTTGGGTACACACATAAATACAATTAGTAATACATTAAAACAACATAAACGAATTTAACATGGATGTAAACAGAGCAATGGAAATTCAACATAAAGCAGTGGGAGAAAACACTAAAAAATGCTAAAAAATGACATAAAAGAAGTTTTTCTTTTTAACTTTATTTTTTTTTTTTGAGACAGAGAGAGCGCGCGTGCATGTGAGTGGAGTAGGGGCAGGGAGAGAGAAAGAGAATCTCAAGCAAGCTCTGTGCTGTCACGCGGGGCTCAGTCCCACAAACCCCGAGATCATGAGCTGAGCTGAAATCAGCTTCACCAGCTTAACCAACAGAGCCACCCAGGAGCCCCTAAAAGATGTTTTTATAACTGTAGATTGTAAGTTGTTGCCATTAAGAACAGTTGATATGTGGAATGCTCTTAGAGTTGTTATATTTTGGGGCACTACTTATGATAGAAAGAAAACATGTTGCTAAAGGTATGTTCCTGGAACAGAACCAAAATGCCTTTGCTAAAGCTGTGCCTATAGTACAATATCTGTGACTATGGCCTTGATGCCTCCTCAGTGAGTCATCTATAATGTGAGAAATTGGACCAGGATAGTACATGATAAGCCGAGTCCTTCATCATAACCTTTTAGAGTCAAGGGAAAATTAAGAAACGCAACATGATGGCGTGTATAAAAATAAAATAGGTAACAAATGGGACAACAGAGGGAAAAAATATTATTCAAGGTCAATAGAAGATAAAGGAACTATAAAAATAATCAGAGAAATATTTCACATTGAACCTCCTAAAATAAATCTAACAACTGTAAATCATACATTAGAAAACTCAACAAACATTTGGAAGATAATACTATTAAGTCAAAATAACTTTGCAGATGTTAAAAACACAAAAATGCATGCCCTTAAATAACAATAGCCTCAACAGGGCTCTTGGGTGACTCAGTTGGTTGGGCATCTGACTTCCGCTCAGGTCAAGATCTCACGGTTCATGAGTCCAAGCCCCGCATCAGGCTCTGTGCTGATGGCTCAGAGGTTGGAGCCTGCTTCGGATTCTGTGTCTCCCTCTCTCTCTGCCTCTCCCCCACTTGTACTCTGTCTCTCAAAAATAAATAAACATTAAAAAATTATTTAAAAAAATAACAACAGCCTCAAATTTTGATGCTATGGCCCTGGAACATGCGTTTGATAGCACTGTGCAAGCTTGTAACTCCTCAAGCTTTATAAAAATCATCTTTCAATGGAAACATAATTGTTAAGGAAGTTGATGGAGTGGTTTAAGAAGGTTAACTTTAGGTCGGTTGGTGATTAGACATGGTATCATGGTAAAGAGTCCTTTGTCATGTTTATATTGAGGATATTAGGAAAATATTTGCTTAAACTGGTGCTTAAAGTATGGTATAAAAGGATGTGCAAAGGAGAAACATAAAATAGGATTGAGTGTGTGTGATCAAGGTGGTAAGTGATGTAGAATCACAGGGTGGATTGATATTTCTGCAAACTTGGATTTGTACAGGGCATTAAGCTTTAGTGTTAGCTGGTGTGTTAGTAATTTGAAATCATGGGGTGGACTGTCATGCATTGGCCTGATGCGATTTTAGATCCACTTGTTTACGACAAAGACATAAACAATTTTTAGAAGTAATGTTTTGATGTAAGAGTGAAGTGAAGCTGTGTCAGGATGTCACCATCTCATCTGTTCTTACCCAGAAGACCTCAGTTGCTCCAATGTTGAGGGGTTCCCCTGGGGGCTCATCAGTAAAGACATAGGAAGGAGCCGAGGAGACAAGGGGACATGTACTACTGGGCAAGGCTACACTTTGCTGATTGAAAGTAGCCGTCCAAAGGCATTAAGGCCATTAGTTCTTGTTTTGTTTTTGTTTTTAGTTTTTTTCATTCTCCCTTGTTTTCTTCTCTCATGGTTTGTTGGCTTTCTTTAGTGAAGAAAAGAGAAACTTGGATTTGTTTACTTTTTGTATATCTGTTACTGGGTTTTGTTTGATGTGTGGTTATCATTGGTTTGTATATAACATCCTCTGCAGTCTATATTAAGTTGATGGTCACTTAAGTTTGAACCCATTTTTCACTCTTCACCCCTCCACACACATTTTAGGTATGTGGCATCATACTTTGCACTGTCAGCGCAAAGCCTGAGGCAGGGCTCAAACTCATGGAGCTGTGTGATTATGACCTGAGCCAAAACATAGTGTCAGACCCTTCACCACCTGAGCCACCATAGGCACTCCTACTTTGTATCTTTTTATTTTGTAAATCCCTTGATTGATTTTTATAGATATACCTTTTGTGCTGCTTTTGTGTTTCCTACTTTTCTTAGTCCTATTTTTGGTCTTTCCTTATCAAAGAGTCCCCCTTAACATTTCTTACAGGGCAGGTTTAGCGGTCTTGAATTCCTTTAACTTTTGTTTGTCTGGGAAACTCTTTACTTCTCCCTCTATTAATGATAGCCATGCTGGATAGAGTATTCTTGGTTGCAGGTTTTTTGTTTTTCTTTTAGTACTTGAATATATTATGCCACTCCCTTCTGGCATGTAAAGTTTTTGCTAAAAACTCAGCTAATGGCCTTATGGAGTTTCCCTTGTATGTAACTGTTTTATCTTACTGCTTTTATTTATTTTCTATTTTTTTAATTTTTAAAACATTTTTAATGTTTTTTATTTATTTCTGAGAAAGAGAGAGAGACAGCATGAGCAGGGGAGGGTCAGAGAGAGAGGGAGATACAGAATCTGGAGCAGGCTCCAGGCTTTGAACTAGCTGTCAGCACAGAGCTTGATGTGGGGCTCGAACCCACTGAACCGTGAGATCATGAACTGAGCCAAAGTCGGACGCTTAACTGACTGAGCCACCCAGGCACCCCTATCTTGCTGCTTTTAAAATGACCTCTTTATCACTACTTTTTGTGGGGTGACTGGCTGGCTTAGTCAGTAAAACATGTGACTCTTGATCTCAGGGTTGAGTTTGAGCACCACGTTGGGCATGGAGATTACTTTAAAAAAAGCTTTTGAAAAAGGCAAGAGGGATATAACACTACATTTTGCAATTTTAATTGCTATATGTCTTGGTGCGGACCTCCTTGGGTTGATTTTGTTGGGGGCTCTCTGCACCTCCTGCATCTGGATTTCTGTTTCCTTCCCCGGGTTCAGGAAGCTGTCAGCTGTTATTTGGCTCCCCAGTCTACTTGACAGGGCACCAAGGTGCATCCCAGTAAGTGCACCCTCCAGAGGGGGGAGACCAGAGAGCATATTCTCACTGGACACAAAGCCAAACACTGAGGACAGAACAGGATGAAAGGAAAACCCTCAACCTCACTCTTACATAGGGAACCCACACCAAAGTTTGCCTAAACAGATGCTAGTTTCATGATAACTGTGAACTCACCAGTCTGCGAGGCTGGCTCAAACACCAGGTTAATAGCGCTTATGCCTATAGCCTTTCCCTATGGTAATTCCTTTTTATGACAAATGCCACAAAAGATAACAACAAAAGAAAAACTGTGCCCGTCTCTGGGGGTAAATGGGTGGGTCAAACCAAAAGCACTCTACCGAATCACCAGAGTTGTTAAACCCCAGCAACTATTCCACAAATATTTTCTTCCTGCTAATCTAAATGCAGGAAGTGTGAGAACAAGGATTCTCACCACTCCTGCTCTGTTAGGCCTGCGAGCACAGACCTGGGAGGCTCATGTGGCAGGGGTCCTTACCTTCTCCTGGCTTTTGTGAGATGTCCCGGGGCTTCCCAGCCACAGCAGTGTGCAACCAGTTAGTGTCTAGCCTCCAAACTTCCCCAACTGTTGGGAAGGTAAAATATTGCTATGCCCTTCAAGGTTCTTCTAGCTGGTCTAAGAATCAAATTGACATAAGACAGATTAATAGGTGGAAAAACGAAACAGTGTACATTTGCATGCAGACCGAATAGTAAAGTTGAGGCCCAAAGAAATAACCAAAGTAGGTAGCTTGGTACTTTTTGGACAAAGAATAAAACTGTGAGCAATTGAGAGGACAAAGTAAACTTGCATTCAGAAGCTCTAATTAGGAAGGAATTCTAACAGAATTTGAGCTGCGGGTAGTAAATTATTTAGAGTAACAAGGTTTGTTTATACAGCCTTCTTGGCTCCGAATTCCCTGTCTCTGTTGATGAGAATGTCATTTACCTCCTGATACAGGGAGGGCACCTTTTTAGGGGAGGTTTATTTTCTGTTTTCTGGAGACAAAGGAGAATCGGTGTTCTTGCAATGGCTGTTTCTTAAGTAACTTTAATTCAAAAGAATCAACATGCCAAAGTGGCACATTTTGGGGTGACCTTCCCTTGGTCTTTACATATGCATTTGTGTAGGTTAGGGCTTCAAATTAGGCAGATTGCAGGTACCCCGAGAAGCCTAACCTCTGTGTCCCAAGCATGCACAGTACATACCCCGCCAGTTGGCCTTGGGAAGCTGGGGCCCTTCAGACCTGTGGAGCTAGAGCGTGTCCCAAAACACATGAATATCCTGCTGGGGGGCCTGACCCCCTAACCTCTTCCTCAGGTGGCATCTTGAAACTGGTGACAGTCAGTCTCCGTTTGGACTAGTTGCCTGATGCGGTGCTGGCTTCTCCACCTTTCGAGGCTCCAAGGTGTCTTTTGCCAGAGGATAGCTGGGCTCCACCCCCACCCTGGCAAGGTAGTCCGGATCCCTCCAACTCTGCCTTCAGGGGGAATATGCACATTTGCGTAGGTAAAGGCTTGGATTTAGGGAGATAGAAGTACCCACAATAGCTCCCTCCTGGAACCCAGTCTTACCTGACGTTGCCTCATTCTAGTTTCCTGGCTACTCTAACCTGTGGACCTGTACACGTGCAGATTGTACTTTGTCAGCTGGCCTTTGGATGCCGGGCTCCCGCAGGTCCTGTGGAGCTCAGGCTGTAACCAACCGTCTCTATATCCTCTAGCAGGGAGGGAGCCCATGCCTGAAAGGCTTTCTGGGATGGCAGCTTTAAACCTGCAACTGTCGTCTCCATTTAGACTGGCCACCTGATTGAACCTTGCACTTGCCAGAAGTCAAGGCATCCAGGTGTCCCTTACTGGAGGCCACGTCAGTCAATCTGCCCAGCCCTATCCTGGTGAGGCACTCCACACTCCTCTAGCTTTGCCTTCAGAAGAAATAAGTGCCTCTGTGTGGATTAGGGCTTGGAATTAGGCCGGTGCCATGGGCCCCCAATACTGCACTCTTGAGACCTGGCCTCTCCCAGCTCTTGCCCACCTCTAGGATCCTGGTTACCTTGAACTATGCTGCCAATGCATGTATAGTTCGAAGCCATTCAGCTGGCCTGAAGCAGCCAGGGCCTGCCTGGCTGGTGTAGAGAAGGCTGGACCCCAAGCCCCTGCATCAGTTCGGTATGGAGAGGACTCCGGAATATCACACTGAGGCAACAGCTGCAAATTGGGGACAGTCATTCCTTATTTGGCCTTGCTGCCTGAAGGCCCCATGGTTCCCCCAACCACCACAGTGCATCTTATTAGACGGTAGCCTGGCCAGCCCTCTCAGCCCCACCCTGCCAAGGCGGTCCAGTAACTCAAGCTCTACATTCAGAGGGAATATTGCCCATTGGGTGAGTTAGGGCTTGTGAATATGCATACGCTTTGTCCCTGTGAAAACAAGTAAAGGAAACCTCATTTTAAATGAAGAAGGGAAGGGGTACCTGGGTGACTCAGTTGATTGAGCCGTCCGACTTTGGCTCAGGTCATGATCTCACGGTTTGTGGGTTTGAGCCCCGCGTCGGGCTCTGTGCTGATAGCCTGGAGCCTGGAGTCTGCTTTGGATTCTGTGTCCCCCTCCCTCTGCCCCTCCCCCACTGTGCTCTGTCTCTCAAAAAGAAATAAATGTTAAAAAAAATTCTTTTACTAAAAAATTTAAAAAAAAATGAGGTAGGGAAGACCTGAAGGTGGAGTTGTCATACACATAGTGCTCATTGCAACTGAAAGAAGAAAGATAATTCTTATTTGACTAAGAAGGACATTTTTCACATTGGAATTTCACCTCTTGCTTTTAAGAAGGAAGATCTCTCCTTGACCCAGCAACAATGCACTAACTGCCCCTTGCAGCCAATGAGAAACCACCACAAACTGAAACTCCCCTTCTTCTCCAATGAACTTTTGTTCAAGTAATCCTCCCCAATTTCTTCCTGAAACCTAATAAAAGCTGAACTTCCCTTCGTCTCTTTGGACTTGCTTGTCCTAAACTGCGGCCCCTGCTATTCCCAAATAAACTCATTTTACTAGTAAAATAACTGGCTATTTTGTTTTTGAGGTTGATACTATACTGTCGATGCAACTTGGACAGACATTTTAGAATCTCTAAAAGCAAGAAAGAGTTTTATTCAAGTCCAAGTTGAGACAGCTACCTGGGAAAACACGCTCGTCACAGGGAAGAAAGTGCTCTGGAGAATGAACCGATTTTACAGGGTGATATACTTTTTTACATCTTGTAAAAGTTCAGAAGATTATAGATTAGCACCTAGGCAGGAATCATGAGTTTTATCATAAAGGAATGTAGGGAGCAGTAGAGTTGATCAAAATCTCGAGGACAAGATGGTTTTCCCTTAGGCTGCTCACTCACAAAACAGATATACAGTGCATGCAGGCTGAGCCATAAATCAGGCTTTTGGTTTGAACAAAGTTTATATACAGTCATGTTGACTTAGAAAGAAATCTAACATGGCTTTCCTTGTATATCGGGCCTTTAGAGAGTTTTTCCACCATTAACATTAAACAGCGTCAGAGAGGTGGGATCCAGAGAAGACACACGATAACTGAGGTTGATGAGCACACAGGTGCCGCTACCCACAGAGCCCATGAAGCTCGCTGCTTTTTGCTGACCTTGGGGTTTGAAGGGAAGTCTCTCCTGGATTTTGAGCTCTTTTCTTTTTGGGTTTTGAGCTTTCTGGTTTTACCCAGTTTTTATGAAGGCATCGCCCTTCCTGGTGAGTACTCTTTCGCTTTTCAGTTTATTGAAGCTTCCTGGTAAGTTACCCATTTTTTTCAAATGTAGGGAACATATGATTCCAGGTGTTTTAGAACAGCTATTGGAAAACAGGGCCCCTCAGAGTTAAGACATCATAGGGAACCCAAAGGCGAGATAGCTTCCACCTGGTCCTTGGACCAGATTCTTGTGCCTTTCTGGAAACATGGCTAAACTTTTGGATAATTTGGATTGTCCCGGCCATTCTGGGGAACATTTTAGAGAAGTTCACCTTAAGGGACACCCTTGGCAGTGATGATTCTAAACCTCTTGGAGACAATGGAATATCTTCTCTGATTGATATGCAGAGGCTTCTAAAAGACTAAAATGAAGATCCTTTCAGCATGCAAATAAAAAAAGAATCTTTAAGTAAAAGATTTTGGCCATCTGAGCAGGTAATTTTAACTTAGTCCATCTGCCAGAAACACAATTTGCATCAAATTATTTTCTTTTGAGTTCTGTACCTGAGACATGGCTAAAATTCCTAAATACATGCTATAAGATCTCTGTGTCTATCTGTGTTATATATGGTACAGATATGTGATATTTTTCTACCTCTAGGTGGTATTCCCAAAATTAATTTGTAAAGATATCTATTTGGCTTAAAGAAAATCAAGCATTTATATAAATCGAATATACTCTCAGAAATATGGGAACTAATCCAAATGTTTTTCAAGTACACATGATCTGAGATAATCTCGATAAATAAACACTTGTTTCAGTTTTTTGGTTTGATAAAAACGGGCATGCTTCAGAGTTATCAGCATTAGATAGAATGGAGATAAACAACTTTTTCTTCCTGGGTGTACTAATCAAATAAGCTCTTACTCTTATATTGCAAAATTTGCCAACAAGAAAAATAGGATGGTGGTTAGCTGTTTAGTGTCTAATCCAGGTATATTTGTTAAAACTAACTAATTTATACAAATGTAAATAAGACTAAAGTTTATACTAAGTTAAACTAAATAATGGATAATCATTGAATACCTAAATCATATCCAAATAAGGTAAACATTAAATACGAAACATAAGTATACCTATTTTTGGCTTAATTTTTATAGTGATACAAAAATATTTGGATTAATAAACATTTTGTATATCACCTTCAAAAAGTTGAAATGTATTTATAAGTTTGCTAATCTACAAGAAGATGCTAATATGTGATAGCTTACAATTGCCTTCTTCCTAGTTTTCACTGGAAAGCCAAGATTATAAACATTTTAAAAATTGAAGGACTTGTCAAAACTACAAAATAAATCCCCCAAATTCAGAGCACTTAGGGTAATAAGCATCAATGAACTCTGCACAAACAATGTGCATCAATGCTGACAAAATGCAGGTAACTCATCAGGCCCCTTTTGGAAGGAGAGAAACAATGGAACTCTCTTGAAAGCTTTCTCCTACTGTGGAAAGATTCACTGTATCTTCTTGTTTCTCAAACCACCATCACAGACGGTTGACAAATTATGATTGACATTCATTTCAACAGAAAAAATATATATCACCTGTATCTATATAGATAAATGGATTTGTAAGAAAAAAAAAAGGTAACGGATTTATTGTAGATTGTCTCTATATAAATAAAAAATAACTTCATAAAATACAAAAGCGAGTATATGCATGAAATATACTAAAAGTAGGAAATACGTGTCAGTCTATTACACTTTTATTTTAGTCACCTACATGGTTTTATATATGTAGGCATGTGCAGGACCATAAAATATGCTATATTTCTCACTGTGGAAATGTGCCAACATGTTTGAAAGGCTCTGCTCTCATGGTAAATTGGGCAATGGCTGAAAAGGCCATAAGGACCATCACCTCCCTTGTGCTGCACACACAGCAGTAACCTCCCTAGGCTAGGTTGTCATCGCCCTGACACAGTCTCGTCATTTGTTGCCTGGTCTGTCCGGATTTGCAGTCAGGCACCAATCTTTGTTGAAAAGAACTTCCCGCATTGCTTATAAAGACTCGCAAAGCTGGGTGGCAGCTTCAGATATTTCTAGCCTTGCCATCAGTTGATTTTTAAAAACTGTTTATTTCTTATTATTTTGAGAGAGAGACAGATAGACAGAGCACGAGTGGGGGAGGGGAAGAGAGAGAGAGGGGGAGACACAAAATCCCAAGCAGGCTCCAGGCTCTGAGCTGTCAGTACAGAGCCCCACGCAGGGCTCAAACCCACACACCACAAGATCATGACCTGAGCTGAAATCAGTTGCTTAACCAACTGAGCCACCCAGGCGTCCCATCTACCATAAGTTTAGAAGTTATTGTTCCATTTTTCAAATCTTTATTTTACTTAACTTGTAGCAACCCTTTGTAGCAATAACATGCGGCTCCTATGCCCAGTCTAACGGAGCACTATCAGGATGAACCTATAGATACCAGTGAATCTCATACTGTCATTTTTAAAAAGTGCATGACTAATTTTAACTATATTATATAAAAGGAGTTTATATTTATTTAATGTAATGCATAAGCAATTACGCTAACTTCTAGGAGTAAATCTGCAACTATTCTGTAACACCTGCTTTATATCATTTCTTTTCTAGATCTGTTTGTAAGTTTTTTGAAATTGAGAAAATAACGTTTAAACTAATAAAGTTGAAATTTTCAGCAAAAAAGGAATTTTTAAAAATAAAACTACTGGAAATAATGATGAAAGAAAATGACTATATGAAAAGTAAGGAAAATAGAACATGGGTGGGTTGTTTGCTTGGATAAGGAATGATATGGAAGGACTTTTTGTTTTATTTTTTGGTAAAGGAAAAAAAGTAATCTGTCTTAATGTCAGATGATTACTCCAGAATAAGAAAGGAGAAAGATAGGATAGGACAAAACCTAGATAGATATAGAAAGGTGTAGAAGTTTATAGAAAAGGAATCTTGAGAAAGAAATGGTCAAATTGCCCAAAAATTAAATTATTATTATAAGGGTTTTTAAATGAAGCCTTGATAAAGTAATGTACTTATGCAAAACTAAAACTTAATCATTTTGGTTAAAAAGACAAAGTTTTCTTGGGCTACTGATCTGCTTTTTTTTTTTTAATTTTTAAAAATGTTTTATATATTTCTGAGAGAGAGAGAGAGACAGACAGCGTGAGCAGGGCAGGGTCAGAGAGAGAAGGAGACACAGAATCTGAAACAGGCTCCAGGCTCTGAGCTGGCTGTCAGCACAGAGCCTGACGCGGGGCTCAAACCCACAAACTGTGGGATTATAACTGAGCTGAAGTCAGACGCTTAACCGACTGAGCCACCCAGGCGCCCCTGATCTGCTTTTTGTAA
This sequence comes from Crocuta crocuta, assembly GCF_008692635.1. Classification (NCBI taxonomy): domain Eukaryota; kingdom Metazoa; phylum Chordata; class Mammalia; order Carnivora; family Hyaenidae; genus Crocuta; species Crocuta crocuta. The sequence goes on from NW_027528417.1 coordinate 4,449,615, forward strand.
GATGCCGAGAAAGGTTTTGTTTACCTTTTAATGTAATCTATGTAGGGGGTGCATGGGTGGGTCAGTCCATTGAGTGACTGACTCTTGATTTCAGCTCAGGTCATGATCTCATGGTTATGAGATCAAGACCCCTGTTGGGCTCCACACTGGGTGTGAAGCCTGCTTAAGATTCTCTCTTTCCCTCTGTCCCTTCCCCACTTGTGCAAGCTCTCTCAGAAATACATACGTGCATACATACATAAAAATAATCTATGTAGAAAACAAAAGTTTTGTGTTTTATGAAAATAATCTCCTATACTTCATGCTGTCTTTATGATTAGGTCTTCAATTACCCAAGTAAACTGAGTCTTCTGGGTGTAAGAGGGCTGTTTTTGCTTACAACTATATGACCCTTCGTATTTGCCTTTGACTTCTTTCATCATCACACTGAACAAATAGATAATTAAATATTGTTTCATAGTGATCTGGGATCTTATTTGGTCAATTGTCCAATGTCTTCTGATATTTTTATAAACTTCCCCAGATTAAGTTCTAGTTAAAGTCTTTTTAACCTAAAAGTAACTTACGAATTTCCAGAGGCTTCCTGGAACTTTCCAAAAGATTTGTCCCCTCTCCTAATAAAAAGGAGATATTATTCTAATTAGAATTGTTTGAGTTACTAAATTATGTGGGAAGCATTGCCAAATAAGAATAGTAAAGGTTCTTTATGTTGTATTTGTGTAGGTATATGTTAATAGGGAAATTTTATATAATTTCTAGAACATATAATATATACTTACACAAATACAACATAAAGAAGTCATAATTTTAATTATCTTGAAATGTTGTGTGTCACAAAAATAACCACATTTCCTTGTCCATTATAGCATAATAAACTCTCATCAGCTCTGTAACTATTGCTTCTTCTTCTTTATTATTTTTTTTAAGTAGGTTCCAGGCCCAGCATGAAGCCCAACACGGGGCCTGAAATCATGACCCTGAGGTCAAGGCCCGAGCTGAGATCAAGAGTTGGACACTTAACTGCCTGAGCCACTCAGGGACCCCTAACCATTGCCATTTTTAAGTCTTTTGTAATTTACAATTGTTTTTTTTTTATGTTTTATTTATTTCTAGGAGAGAGAGAGAGACAGTGTGAGCAGGGGAAGGTCAGAGAGAGAGGGAGTCACAGACTGAAACAGGCTCCAGGCTCTGAGCTGGCAGTCAGCACAGAGCCTGACGCGGGGCTCAAACCCACGAACCGCGAGATCATGACCTAAGCGAAAGTCGGATGCTTAACCGATTAAGCCACCCAGGCGCCCCTGTAATTTACAATTGTTGATTGAAGTGCTTCATCCTCTAAGAGATTCACGAAGAAGACTTTGACAAGTATTCTAGAACATGGGTTTTGATAAATTTAGGGTCATAATGCTCAACTGGGTAAGAATTTCTAAAACTCTGGAAAATTGACTGCTTTCTTGTTTTGTTTTCCAGAGTTAAGAGATTCCCTTTTCTCCACTTCTTTAAGCTATCTATAACTTAGAGCAATTTGGTAACTTGTATCTTTACCAAAAAGTTTGAAGCATTTATCTTTTTCTCCCTACCTGATCTCTCTAGAACTCTGAAACTCTTATTATTCTTATTTTTTTGTGACAGTGTATGCATGTGTGTAAGTTCAACAAGAATCTGTTCTCCCAAATGCACCTAGCCCCTGCCTCTTTGATCCACATTGATAAAAGAAGATATACTTCAATATTATAAAGATCTAATTGCTTCTATTCAAATTACATTGCTTTAGTAGAACCATCTTTTCACAGCACCTGTCCAGGGGACAAAGACTTTACTTAAACATCAGGCCCTACAACCCTACCACTTTGCATATTGTAAAAGACATCCTCAGAAAGACTCAATTGCATTGGAAAGACTCGCATAAGCTACATTGTTAACCGAATCCTGTGCTGCCAAACTCCAAGCAATAGACTTATGGATTTACGTGTCACAGCTAAAGAAATCACAAAACCCAGACTGGACTTGCATACCAACCACTGACCTTTCCAGGAGCAGAAGCAGATGACAGCTGAAGGAGAAAGCTTTCCCACGATGGCCAGCCCAGGCCTGTGTCCCCTCTTGTTGCTGCTGCTTCTTACTACCACTCTCTCCTCTCTTGCAGAGGGACAATGCTCTTATCCACATTTCTCAATCTATTGAAAAACAGATTAATGATTGGATCTGTCGCCAGAAACCCCGATCTGTTCATGATGTTGGAGACCCCTTGGTCTTACCTGTAACTGTTCACTTTAGTCCCCAATGCCACTGCTGATTTTACTCATGAACCTATGGATTTCACCTGTAAGGTGGAGTTGTAAGACTTTCCCCACTCACAGTCACACTGGCTCCACTAAATACCTCCACCTCCGTCAGTTTTATGACCCCCTCTCTTCCCCGTCTTCTTTTCCTTACCTAAAGACAATCTGTTCCCCTGGGAAAGGGAAAGACAAATGGGTTTATACCCTCTTGGTGAGGTTTTTAGAAAAGACCCCTTTAGGAAGGGATAACCTCTCGCAGAATGTCACTCCAACATCCCTGACCCATGGCTTGAAAGTTATCAGTGAATTCACCCAACGAATCTATCAATAACCAGACCTTCGCTGGGGTCGTCTAGGCCCCACCTGGTGTTTGTGGTGGACGCACTTCCCGGGGACATATAGATGTTTAGATAGCTGGTGAATCAGAGGACAGTGCTTACTGGGACATTTCTCTGTCCCTGTTAATATGTATCATGAATACCATCGGTCCACTCCATTGAGCCTCCACGTCATGAATGGGAGCTTTCAGGAGGCATATATGACTCCGGGTTTCCCTCCACAAGGAGAGCCTTTCTCACATGGGTCAGAATAAATGCCAACGAATGCAAGATCAGAAGTCTCTCCCTAACGTTAGGAGAACTAGCTCACTCCACAACCAAAGCAGTAAAAGCCCGACAAGGATCACTTGACTCACTAGCTGCAGTGATTCTGGAAAATGGCATAGCCCTTGATTACCTACTGGCTGAACAAGGAGGCATTTGTGCAATAGTGAATACCCTCTGCTGCGCACTGATAAATTCCTCCAGGGAAAGAAACATCCAGCTGCATAAAATCAGAGAATAAGCACATAGACTACAAAGAATTCCACCTAATGATCTATGGTCTTGGATCTATTCAGCCGGCTGTCTTCAGGTCGGACTCTTGGTTCAGGACGACTATGCTAACTGGGCCATTACTCTGCCCCTTATTTTGCATAATCAGTTTGAAACGTTTAACCTGTTTCCTGTCAGATCTCTGCAGAACTTCAGAACACCACACTCTTGATCCTCGATGCTTCTGAGGAAAGATCTTGATCAAGTGGGGGAAGTGCGAACATGAGTAAGGGAACCCTCAATAAAATGGAGCCAGGAAGCCCTGGAAGGGGAGCTCTCATGCACACAGCACTCACTGCAGGTGGTGTAGCCAGCGGGAAGAAGGAAGAGAATCCTTGCCTTGACAAGGGAGGGCACTTTTCTCATAGGAATTTCTCTGTTGCTTTTAGGAAAAACAACATCTCTTCCTGTCCCCAAACAGCCATCGCTTGCGGCCAAGGGGAAGCCACCTTTTCCTTAACCCATAGCTGTTCTCCAGTGAATTTCTATTCTGAACAATTCTCCCCAATATCTTCCTAAAAAACAACAAAGGCTGACCTTCTCTTGATCTCTTCCACTCACCGGTGATTTGCCATACTGTGCTTGTCGTTGAATTTCAATTCCTCTGCTATTCCCAAGTGAACGCATCTGCTGGTAAAATAAGTGATTTTATTTTTAGGGTTGACATCCCCAAGAGCTGCTCCTCTGACCCAGCCTCTCAAGACCAGTGTCTTGTTCTAGATGTGGTGACCCTGACCTGTAGTATTGCATGCATGCTCATTCATCAGCAGTCCTGGCGGGTGGCCCTGGGGCCAGGCACCGCAGGTATGCTGTGGTGGGGACTCACGCCTGAAAGTCACCCTGGGGTGGCAGCTGCACATTGGCCATGATCAGCCCCCATTTGGGCTTGCTCCCCAATGGAGTCCCGGGCTTCTGCAGCAAACAGGAATCCCAGGCGTCTCTTAGCAGATGGCGGATGCCGCAGCCAGCCCAGCTGGCCCTGCCCTGGCAAGACAGCCCAGAATCATCCAGCGCCGTCTTCAAAGGGAACGTGTAGACTTGTATGGGTTAAGACTTGGATTGAGGCAGATACCTTGTGTCTACAACATCCTGTTCTGGGACAGCCTCCCTGGCTCTGTGCCCTTTTCCAGGTTCCTGGCTCCCTAGAACTCTACTTACTGTGCGCATGGAGTTTGGACCCATTCACCCAGCCTGAGGCAGTGGGGACCCTCTAGGCCAGTGGAGCTGGGGCTGCACAGGCTGTGGCCCGGCCCCCCAAATCACCCTGAAGCGGAAGCTGCTAATTGGCCACCATCTGTCTCGATTTGGACTTGCTCCCTGAAGGGGTCCTGGGCTTCCAGCAACAAGGACTCCCAGGTATCTCGTATCAGGTGATAGATGCCCCAGCCAGTCTGCACAGGTCTGCTGTGACAAGGGAGGCCAGGATCCAGCTCTCTCTTCAAAGGGAATATGCTCATTTCTGTCTGTTAGGTCTTGTAATGAGGCAGATGCTCGTGTCCCCAGGTTCCTGCTACCGTGACCTGGCCTCTGCCTCTACGTGCCCTGTTCCAGCTACCAGCGTCTCTGACCTGCACATGCACAGTGCCTCCTCCACAAGCCGTCCTCGAGCAGCGGGACCTCTCTAGGCCTGGGGAGCATGGGCACGCACAGCCACCTGCACAGCCTCCAGGGTGGAGGGAGACCACCCCCTAAAATCTTCTAGAAGTGGCAGCTTTGAAATGGCAACAGCCAGTTCACATTTGGACTTGCTCCCCAATGGAGTCCCGAGCTTCTCCAGCGATCGTGGTTCCCAGGTGTTTCTTACTAAGGGACCTCTTGGCTGGTCTGCCCATCTGCTGGGCTGTGAGCGGATTCCTCAGGTCCTGCCCCTCTGTAAGCCTCATCAGCTGAGAGCTTTGGAACAGGTCAGGACGTATGTCCCTGTCTTTGTGTTTCCAGGGGGACGCAGGGGGTGTACTACAACTCTAAAGGGAAGTCATCTCAGTGGTTCCGTGAAGGACAGATCTGCATTCAAGAAATCACACAAATGCCACCCGTTGCTGTCTGCTTTCTGCAGCTCACACCCCAGGGAGCTCCCTGGTGACCATTAAATGAAGAGCGATGATTGGGTGTGCAAGCACTGTAAAATTGAGCTTGTAAGCCAACATTAATTACATTTTCCTTTGCTGCAATTTATTAGACGGTAGCAGGTCTGTTTTCTCAATGGTATTTTGGAAATACTCAAATGTATTTGAAATCTTTGATCGCTTAGCAATAAATATGTAGGGAGGCAGCCCTGAAATCTGTTGGACACCATTGTATCCATCAGTTACCATTGAGGACTTTGGATGCACTGCCCAGATCCGCTTTGGGGAATGAAGGGCTTATTCCCCGAGATGCACAGCAGCTTTCCCAGGGAAGTGTTTCCTCTCAAGAAAACTGCCTTGCCCAAGCTTGCACCCCTTCCTGTGGCAACTGAATGAGACATCTGGTCAACCCAGAGGTAGTAAAGGCCTGGACCCCTCACCCAACTCGGGACAGTTCCAGAGCTGAGCCATCACTGGAACTGTGCCACAGCTCAGCCCTGCTTCCCCTCCACTCAGTTCAGCTTGCTTTCCTTCCTCCCAAAGGTGTTGGTCCCAAGGACGCTCCGCAATAAACCTCCTGCACACAATGCTCTGTGTCAGAGTCTGCTCCTGGGAGAACCCGACCTGAGACAGTACTGCCACATAAGCTACCCAACAATCCCACCCATCTCAGTGACTTAGAGCGAGTGTTTGTCCCTCCTGCCCACAGGCCTGTGGGTCCACAGGTGCAGCTCGGCTCCACGTGCTGGCTGTCTGGGCGTGGCTTTGGGCTCGGAGTTTGTGCAGGCCTGCTCTGTGTGTCCCTCATTTGCTCTTCTCAGGGCTACTCATCCTTTCTGAGCCAGATCACAGGAGTCAGAACCACGGGCAGAAATACAGGATACCTCTGAAGGCCTTGACTGAGAACTGATTCTGTCCCTTTGCCTGCATCGCCATGGTCAAGTGTGACATCACTGGAGCAGGGGAATCGACTCTGCCCACTGTAGCCCACTGAGCAGTACAGGGAGGCAGGCCAGAACTGAGAACAGGAATGCAATCTCCCCCGATCACTGTTTTCTCATTCATCCGCTCATGTAGTACTTGTTGAGTGTGAACCATATGCCTGGCACGGCTGCAGGTGCTGAGGCTCAGAAGACGGACAGGACAATTTCCCTGCCTCGGGACACTGGAGTCCAGCGAGAGAGCCAACGAGCAGCGCCTTACAGCGCAGAGAGCTGAATGCCATGGCCGGAGTGAGCACAGCGTCCATGGGGACACAAAGAAAGGGCACCGTAGCAGCTTCCGTTGCTCTGACTCCCAGCACCCACTCTTCCTTCCAGTTAGCACTCCGGTTTTCTCTGCCACTTGCCTCTCCGCAGAATGACTGAATTGGAGGTACACAGCCTTGGGGGGTTGTAAACCAGGGACATGGTCCACTGTTATCATGGGGCCAATCACAGGAGAGTACACTTCCGGGTCTCTGCCGCTGGGCTGAGTGACGTGAGACAATGGATGGAGGCTACCCACGTCAGGGACAGCACCGTGCTGGGCACCAGGCCACTCCTGCCGCTCCCTTCCCACATCTGATGCTCCGGCCTCCTGGCCACCCTTGGAGATCGCTTATATCCCCGTGACAACTTTCCATTTTGCTTACGTCTGCCAGATGGAGTTTCTACTTTAACTGAATCTGTATCTGAACACAGACTTGGGCAGAAGGAAAGAATAGAACAGCCAAAAAGAGGAGGCCTAGGCAGCTTAGCCCTTAAGTATAAGAAAGGACTGGCAAGGGGGAAGAAGGGCAGAGGGCCTCAGGGAGGAGGCGCAGTGCACGGAGACCTGGCGGCAAAAGCCTGGCGTGTTTCGGAAGTTCAGGCAGAGAAAGAAGTGTTTGTGTTTATAAAGCTGACGCCCAGGGTCAGTTGGCATAAATACCAGAGCAGGAGATGTGGGAGGCACACACAGGGCTGTGGGGCAAGCTGGAAAGTCCCTTTGCTCTTCCAGAAATGAGCCTGTGTGGCCCCGGCCCACCCTCCTTAGCGGGTGTAACTGCAGTCGGTTACTCCCAGTTAGGGAGGTGCGTGTCCGCGTTCCCCTGGGTGCAGCAGGCAAGCACGGAGAAGGCAAAGCTGAGGCAGTATGGGGCCATGGGATGGAGCGCACAAGAGTGAGGGTAAATACCAGCACAGGCACCGGAGCAGGGAGGGCGCACCGGGCCTTTGGGACGGGACCGCTAAGCAGCCTGGAATCCAGGTAACGCTGCTGGAAGCCAGGACTGCAGAATCTGCGAGGGTAGCGGACCGCCAGGCGTCAGAGCTTACCGGGGTGGGAGACGCACCAGCCCATGTTATGCCAAGAGGAAGCAATCAGGGGAGTTGTGACAGTCACAACCCTACTTCCTATTCCTCTGGAAACGCTTTCCGGTATCTGGGATGCACGTCCGCTGGATTCTGGCGGCACCTGCCGTCGGCTGCCTGCTGCCCCCTCCTGGCCGGCTGCGGAACTACAACCGCTGCGACGCACGTGGCTGGAGGCAGGCACCCAATGGGATATTGGGGATATTTTTGTTCAGCCATCACATTTTAGAGATGAAGGAACTGAGGCCGTGAAGGGAAATGACTTATTCTGGGTCTTAGGGCCATCTTGGTGGGCTTGAGCTTCCTAATCTATAGGCACAGACGATCTCCATGACCCATGCTTACCTCCAAACCGGTGACAGGGTGGCCGCCGCTGAGAACTTATCCCTGGAGTCTGACCACAGACGCTATAGAAACTTGTCCACATCCGCTGCGTGATTGTAGCTGTTTTTTTGTCCCAAACACGCTGGATTCTGACGCACTGGAGCCTTGGGAGAAGAATATGAGAATTAGAGGCCTGGTTCCTTATCTTCCAGGGAAAGATATCCAATCATAGATACTTCTAGACTCAAGAGATGTAGGCAGAAGGAGTTGGACAGAAGCTCCCGCAGGACGTGCTGGTGCTCAGTTCCGTGCCATCAGGTAACCAAGCCGATGTCCTGAGGCGGAGAGCTCCTCTTGATCGGAGTGGCCGCTGTTTGTCATGAACTCAGCCTTTCTCCTCAGGAATCCAGTCTCAGGGACAACTCTCTGACCGTCAGGTGGTGACTGGCTTGTAGATAAAATGAAAGGTCCCTCATCCATGGGATGCTGAGGGTGAGACCATGGTGACCTTAGGAGCTACGTGACACCAAGCTGCTGTCCGCCTGGGTCCCGGAATGACTGGGTTGAACAGACACCCCATCCACCTCACTCCCCACCACAATCTAGAAACACCTAATTTGCACCATTACATGCATTAGATGTATAGTTTTATTCTGTCAAGTCACCAAAGTTTGGGCAGTGATTACAGAACAAAGCAATTCACTAGTAAACAATGTAAACCTCGAAATCTCTTAAGATTGCGTTAAGAGTGGAGACTGATCGTGGTCACCCCATCAGCGGGTTGTGTGACTCTGCGCAGTGACTCAGGGACACCCCTGCCCAGGAGGGGGGCAAGCGCGGGGAAGTCATCATCTCTGATGTCACGGTTTGAGCATGCTGAGGCTTGAGGACATGCAAGACCTTGCACAGTCCACGGCCCACCTGGGGAGGCCTGGTCAGGACCCAAACCTGCATTTCCAGAAGGTTTGTAGAGTGCCGTGTGGGGGAGGGCGTCTTCCATCCTGCAGTAGAGACCGTGTGGGAACCCCGCCCATATTGCCTCGGGTCCCTCTAGTCTCACCCCCAGCAGGCAGCACCTTCCTCTTCCACTGGCCTGTGCACCTGCGAGCGGGGGTGCCTGGGAATTTACACCCTCCGGGGGCGCCCGCTGGATTGCCAGTGCAGGGCTCTAAACGCCCCAGCTCTCTCCCCGTTGGGACAGTCTGGGTGTCACCTACGCTGTCCCTGAGGTTCCTTGTGGACTGGAGCCAAGGCGGAGCCTCCATGGGACTCTGCCTCATACCCACCGTTGCATGGCCTCCCCACTTCTCGGTCCCGCCTCGCACTCCAGGCTTTCCCATGAGTGCCTGTCGTGGGGTAGGAACCTCCCCCGGGTATGTAAGCGGAGTGTGCCCACTTCCTCATCTGCTGGGCAGGGAGGAGAAGGCATTGCCAGAGGTCCCAGGGAGCAGAGGCGGCCCAGCGCCCAGACATCGCCCCGGCTGCCCCAGCATCTGGGCGGCATGGGGTCTCCACTCCTCAAGTCTCGCCTGTCCCCTGGAGTCACTGAGGCAGGAGTCAGGGCTCGAACTTGAAGCACACCGACTGCGTCGTCCAGAACAGCCCTCACCTGGACTCCCGACGCTCTGCTCCGCATCCATCCTGCTAAAATAACGGGTGGCCATCCAGCTAGCAGACATTTTTAGAGCCTCTGTTTGCATCCGGTAGTGTTCTGGGTGCTGGAGAATCGGGGGGACGAGACAACCCGCGTGGTCTGTGCTAGGAAGACAATCAGGGGTCTAAGGGTGATGAGGCCGCCGAGAGGTAGAGGCCAGGGCGGCCGCGGGAGGAGGTGATCTACCTCCCCGGCCGGAGGCTGCTGTGCTTAAGCGTCAGTGGCAGAGTCACCAGTGGGCGCTCGGTGGACACCAGCCATCTGCCCTGGGGGACCTCCTCTGGGTCCGCGGCTCGTGCAATGTCGCTGTGCAGCTGGGAGGACCAGCGGGGGGCAAGGGGTGTAGCTTTTGAGTGAGCATGAGGAGCTTCCCCCGCCCCCAAGGAGCGGCCTTCCAGCCACCAGAGGATGGCACGGCCGTTGTCCTCAGCCTCTCAGAGAAGCCATTACCTTGAAAAGGAGAAGCGGCTGGGGTGCCTGGGTGGCTCAGTGCGTTGGTTAAGCATTGGTTCAGGTCATGATCTCACAGGTCAAGAGTTCGAGCCCCACATCGGGCTCTGTGCTGATGGCTCAGAGCCTGGAGCTGCTTCAGATTCTGTCTCCCTCTCTCTCTACCCTCCTCGCTCATGCTCTGTCTCTCTCTGTCTCAAAGATAAATAAACATTAAAAAAAAAAAAGAATAGGTGTTCTCCCCCTGACTTCCTAGAGCATCCCGGCCTCCTGTGTCCTACTTAGGGCAGGAGTTTTCTCTAACAGTAACTATCTGACAACCTTGGGGATTCAGCTCATGCTTGCCAAGTTTGCAGTCAGGCAGACGTTGGCTCCACCCTGTTCTGTGTGTTTTTGGGGTCTTCACAGACCCTCTCTGAGCTCAGACCTGCAAGACGAGTGTCCCAGGCAGAGGGCACAGCCAGCACAAGGCCTCTTGGGCAGAGGCGAGCTTGTGTTCGGGGAGCACTTATGCAAAGGGGATACTAAAGGCCCCTCCCTTCTCCAGCTGCTCTGAGGGTCAGTTCAACCAGCTACACCTTCCGCTTCACCCTGAGCCACTCATGAGCCCCACATGTGGCTCGTTGTATTTGGAGGAAAAGGAGGGGGTATGACACTGAGCAAGCCCAGTGGCTCTTGGGTGGGAAAGGTATGAGGGGCCCCATCCACCCCAGGCAAGCGCCCCCCACCAGACTCCACATTCCCTGCTCTGCTTTAATCCCCACTGAAATTGGCCTGGTGTATGTAGGGGGAGACTTTTAAAAATTCTTATTTTGGCAGAGTGGGGGGGCCTCGGTGGCTCAGTCAGTTAAGTGTCTGACTTCAGCTCAGGTCTTGATCTCATGGTTCATGGGTTTGAGCCCCGCGTTGGGCTCTGTGCTGACAGCGTGGAGCCTGGAGCCTGCTTCAGATTCTGTGTCTCCCTCTCTCTGCCCCTCCTCCACTCATGTTCTCTCTCAGAGATAGAGAGCGGGCACCTGCGCATGCACACACACACACACACACACACACATGCTGCAAGCAGGGGAGGGACAGAGAGAGAGGGAGAGAGAATCCCAAGCAGGCTCTGTGCTGACAACACAACACAGAGCCCGATGCGGGGCTTGAATTCACAAACTGACATCATGATCTGGCCCAAAAGAATCAGATGCTTAAACGACTGAGACACCCAGGCACCTCTAAACATACTTATTTTTAAGTTTTGCTTTTATAACAGTAAAGAAAATAAGGTGCCTTTCAGATTTCTTCTAGGGATAACCTTCCTAATTCTTGGGTGTATTTCTTCCTCATCTTTTTTATGACAAATATTTTCACATAGTTGAGAAGTCATCATATATAATTTTTTCCTCCTCCTACCAACTTGTTTCTTTTCTTGGCTTGCCACTCCCTGTAAAAGCTGCAACATATGGTACAGGAATTTTCCTCCACCTGGGGTTTGGAACTAACTCAAAAGGACGCTCTGGCCACCGTGGGCTGAAATGTGTACTTTATTTTATGAAACCTCCTCCTCCAAACCAGGGGTCATAAAACAGAACATAGTCTGGGGAACAGATTGGCTCCTGTAAAAACAAAAATCCCTTCTTGTGAAGGAATACTCCAACCCCAGCACATGCCCATCCGACCCAAAATGCCCACAGGAAGTATGCCCCCAATGTCTTTTCCCTCCTTTTTGCTTATTTGCAGATTTCCAGTTTTCTACAATGACCAGGTAATGCTTGAATAATGAACATATTTAAATTTTTTAAATGATTTTTATTTATTTATTTATGAGAGAGAGAGAGAGACAGAATGAGCGGGGGGTGGGAGGGTGGTCAGAGAGAGAGGGAAACACAGAATCCCAAACAGGGTCCAGACTCTGAGCTAGCTGTCAGCACAGAGCCTGACGCAGGGCTCGAACCCACGAGTAGTGAGATCATGACCTGAGCCAAAGTCGGATGCTTAACCAACTGAGCCACCCAGGTGCCCCTGAACATATTTTTAAAAGCCTGTAAGAGGGTGCCTGGCTCCCCCTGCTCATGATCTCATGGTTCATGGGTTTGAGCCCGGTGTTGGGCTCTGTGCTGACAGCTCGGAGCCTGGAGCCTGCTTGGGATTCTGTGTCTCCCTCTCTCTCTCTCTGCCCCTTCCCTATTCATGCTCTGTCTCTCTCTGCCTCTCAAAATAAATAAAAGTAAAAAAAAAAAACCCACACCAACGACCTTAAGAAAAAACACCCTGTAAGAGAAACAATAAAAAGGGCAGATAGAAGGCAAGGCATTTTATGTGTAGCATAACCTGGTGCAGTACAGGGTGACAGTGGGTATTCTGTGAGGAAGCGGTCTGGTGAGGAAGTAAGTTGGGAAACAGTGAGTTAAAATCAATTGGATTTCTCCCCTTCGAGACTTCTTAGAGCCTTCAGTAACGGAGGAATATGTGGCTGTAAAGGGGTGCCAGAGCTGGCAATGTTATCAACCTTATTCAGTCGCTGAACCCCTCCTCCAGGAGTATGTCTGCACTGATCACAGGCGGCAGACACCTTGAACACCCAATTCCAAAGCTCTGGCCGTGTGCAGAATCAGGGAAACGCTTGCGAGTCATCAGGCCACATTCTAATGGAATCTGCGCGATTGCATGAAGTCCTGTTTAGTGGGGACATTTGAGGCCCTGTCAGCTCCCAGACCAGGAAATCTGCTGGGACCTCGCTGGTAGATTGAGAAGCGTGGCTTCTCAAAACCCCCATAATGGGTTTTTTTTTTTTTAAGTGGATGAAGAGTTCCGGGAAGTAGAAAGGCATTTCTGGACATTTGGTGAGTAGGATTACTGAGCTTTTGCTTCAGCGCAGACTACAGGCCTTGAGTAAACAGAGGGCACATGACCCTGGATGGGGCATAAAATATGCCTGCAACAGGAACAGCCAAAGGAGAATACAAGGAATAGTGGAGAGGAGGTGCGGCAGACCCTCATGGGGCTCCTCCCAGCACGGTCTGCACCTCTGTCCACCGGCCAAGATTTGCATCTCTGCCTCAGGACTTCCTCTGGCCACTGGAGCCCGCGATGGCCAGCAGGCCAGGGGTGCATAAGAATGGATGCGGAGCAGCCTGCAACCAGTGTGGGGACCCCCTACCCTTCAGGGGAGATGACGGGGGTGCATAACCACGCTGGGTGCCAGTCCCCCGCGGCTGAATGTGCAGGTGCCCACAGCAGCCCCCGGGCTGATACCGCACCTTTTATTAGCTGCTTTCCCTTCCTTGCCTCACTTTCCCCAGGAAAACAAGCTAAGTCCTGCAGAAATTGCCTTCCCGGCAAGGTGATTACTAAGAAAACCACTTTTCCTTGGGGGTTCCAGAATTCTATCCACCAGGATTTGCGGCGCTCCAGCCGGCGAGGGACAGTTCCGCCTTACTTCCGACAGGGGGCAGCATTTAGTTACCTATCAGCGCGAGATCTATTCCTGGCCTTGCAAATGACTCCAGCCCAAAATAAAGAAAAACAAATTGAAATGAGGATTTTAATCACTGTGAAGGGGAATGAAAGGCTGTGTCAGCGTTTCCATGGTAAGCGCCGCCTTTCGGGGATTCATCATCCCAGCTGTAAAAATCCGCTTTATGCGAGGATTTGGCCAGAGCAAGCCCTTCCGTCCCTTAAAATCTCTATCTTAGTGAAGATTCTCCTTGGAATCAGGACGGAAACGTGACTCTGTAAAACTGGCACGGAAGGGTCCCCTGCCCTGTGGCTGAGCTCGCTGCCCACCGTGCTCGGCCCGGCTCTGGGCACAGCCCGGTCCGCGCCCGGAGCTGCTTTGCCTTCCGGAACTGGCTACACAGAGCGAAGGCCTGACTTCCTGGAGGGGAAGTGGTGGCGTTTGTGGGGTCCCGTCTGCGGGGCTGCAGGTTACGCCGTCAGCCCACGGAGGAGGCAGTTTGAGTCACACAGGACCCGGTCTGAACCTTTGTCACATCACATCAAAGCCACCTCTGCTTGACCTCCAATAAGACCAAATTTACCGGAACTTTGGTGTGCCCTTCACTCGAAACAGGGTGGAG
>NW_027528417.1:4463661-4476585 GCF_008692635.1 Crocuta crocuta
TTCATGGTGAAAGAGAGCAAGTAAGAGCAGAGCAGTGACTTTGATGATCTGAAATGAATCCCTAGATGTGCCAGCTGGGGCTTATCCGGTTTTAAGCATGAGCAACTTCACCTTCCCCCGCCTCATGCAGGGAGTGGTAGGTACTGTCATTTCCATTTTTTAAGATGGACAATCCAGGCGCCTGGGCGCCTCAGTCAGTTCAGCGTCTGCTTCTAGATCTTGGCTCAGGATGTGATCTCACTGTTTGTGGGTTCGAGCCTCGCAGAGGGCTCTGAGCTGACGGCATGGACCCTGCTTGGGATTCTCTCTCCCTCTCTCTCCGCCCCTCCCCAGCTTGCACGCTCTCTCTAAATAAATAATTTTTTTTTTTTTTAAAGTGAACGAACTGACGTTCAGAGGTTGGGGAAGGCACCCTCCCGGAGTCTCAGGGGGAGGGGGCAGCAGAGCTGACGTCACCGAGCTCCGGGTATTGCTTCCAGGAGAGGTCTGGCTTCCCCTCCCCTGAACCAGTGCAGGAGCAAGACTCTGAGGTTCCGCGGCCCAACTCCTCACCCTTCCCTGGGTGGCGAGTAGCCTTCGCAGTGCTCGCTGCGCCCCAGCCCAGCAGGCTTCCTGCCGCTGAGACAGGAGATGGCTGCCGAGGGCGGGGCTGGGAGCACAGGCCAAACCCTAAAGGCACAGATTTGTCTTCAATGCTAACCTCTTTTGAGTGCTTACTGTGTACCAGCCACAGTTGGAAGGGTTGTCTGCAATCTATGGCCTCTCATTCACAAGCACTCCAGCAAATGCCCGAGATAGGTGCTAGTATTGTTCCCATTTCACAGAAGAAGACACGGAGTGAGAGAGACATTGAATCCTTTGCCCAGTGTCACATGCAAGCCGGTAGGCGATGGAGAGGGGATTCCAGCCTCAAACCAGGGCCTGCTGCAGGGGAGGGGCAGGAGGGTGAGCTCCCTTAGGCTCAGAGAGCTCAAGCCAAGCCTACATGCCCACTGGTAACCTAATCATAAGCGGTTGGGCTGGACAGGACTTCGGGCCAGCTCGTCAAGAGAGCTTATCTTCCTGTTGACGCAGCTGGTCTCACAAGAGGTGAGGCAGCTGCCTTAAGATGCCCTCCTTCTCTCCAGGCGGAGAGCCAGGATGGGAGCCCAAGCTCCCTGGGTGCCTCACTCCTGCAAGAGGCGGGGCTTGTGATGGAGCCTCACACTGAGCAGTTGAGTCAGGGGCCTGCACTTTGTCCCCACAGTGACTCAGGGCCAGGGCTGTGCCGGGGCAGGGCTGCTGCAGGCCATCCTGGGCCCCTTAGATAATCCGGGTTCACCCTCCTCTCTCAGTCTATAGAAGGAAAGAGCTAACAAATAGCTTGGGGTGGGACGGACAAGATCCGGGGTTCTAAGTGCCTTCTAGGTGGAGAAACTCATTCTTGTTATGATGAGAGTATCATCCATGGCACCCCCAGGGACGGGACGGTGCAAGGAGCTGTCCAGAGTGGTGGCACCCCCCAACACGAAGCTGCGGTGTCTGGTTGCACTAAGATGTTTGGTTAGGATTCTACCACTTCTGTGTTGGTCTAAGGTGGTTTTCCACTGGCACTTAGCTATATTGGTTTACCGGGCAATTAATGGGATGGAACCTTCCTAAGGCGGCCTTACATTGGTTTGGGAGAGAGGAGAGAGGAATGGACAGGGCCAAAAATTGGGAATGAGGGCACCTGGTGGCTCAGTTGGTTAAGCGTCTGACTTCGGCTCAGGTCATGATCTCACAGTTCATGGTTTCAAGCCCCATGTCAGGCTGTGTGCTGACAGCTCAGAGCCTGGAGCCTGCTTCAGATTCTGTGTCTCCCTCTCTCTCTGCCCCTCCTCTTCTCGCATGCTTGTCTATCTCTATCAAAAATAAATAAACATTTAAAAAATTTGAAAATTAAAGAAAAAAAGGGAATGAAAGTGAGACTTTAGTCTTGATCTTACAAAAACCAGACTTTTTAAGGAACTACTATGAACAATGTAATGCCTACAAATTAGATAACCTAGATGAGATGCATGAATTAGTAGAAAGGTACAAACTCTAAAAATGGACTCAAAAGAAATATACATTCTGCACAGACTTATGCCAAACGGAGAGACTGAATTAGTCATTTAAAAACTCCCTTCAAAGAAAAGTCCAGGCATCCAGATGGCCAACAGACACATGAAACGATGCTCAGCATCCCTCCTCATCAGGGAAATACAAATNGCCCAAATGTCTTCACTAGTGAATATACAAATATTTAAAGAATAAACATTGATCCTTCACAAAGTCTTCCAAAAACTAGAAGAGGAAGGAACATTTCCTAACTCATTAAACGAGGCCAGTATTAACCTGATTCCCAAACTCTCTAATATTGATTCAGTGCAGTACCCATCAAAATCTTACCTTTCTCTTTTGCAGAACTTGGCAGGCTGGCCCTAAAAATCTAATGGAAATATAAGGAATCCAGGATAGCCAAAATAATTTTGAATAAGAAAAAGAAGTTGGAGGAACCACATATCCTTGATCCAAAACTTACTATGAAGCTACAGTCAACAAGCCCAGTATGATATCGGCATAAGAACAATTAGATCCATAAAACAGAATCAACAATCTAGAGAGAAGCCCTTACCCTTATGGTCAATTGATGTCTACAACTCAGTGGGTAGGAATAGTCTTTTCGGCAAATGGTGCCAGAGCAACTGTATAGCCACATGCAAAAGAACGAGTGTGGACCTGTACCTCACATCTTATATGAAAATGAACTCGGAATGAAGACTAGACCTACATTTAACAGTGGAAACCTACAAAATTCTTAGAAGAAAACAGAGGAGCAGAGCTTTGTGACTTCGGGTTCAGAATGGTTTCTTATCGATGACACAAAAAGCACAGTTTATGAAAGTGAAGATAGGTCAGCTGGGCTTCAGCAAAATCAAACTTGTTTTGCTGTACATTATACTACTAAGAAATGAGAAGACAACCGACGGAATAGGAAAACAAAGTCACTGGTCACCTATCTGATAAGGGACTCGTATCTTGAATGCAGAACTCTTACAACCTACTAATAAAAAGACAAATAACCCACTTTTAAAACGAAGAAGGATCTGAGTAGATGTTCCTCCAAAAAGAGACAAATGGCTAATAAGCACACAAAAACATGTGCAACACGTCAGTCATCATTAGCCGATGGAGAAATGTAGATCAAAACCATAATGATATCACTTTACACCCACTAGGGTGGCTATAATCAAGAGCACAGACGATAAATGTGGGTGAAGATGTAAGGAAATCAGAACCTTCATCCACCGCAGATGGGAATGTCAAATAGGGTGGCCACTTTGAAAAGAGCTGGCAGTTCCCCAAGAAGTTAAAGGTATTGTTTCCATATAACCAGCCAATCTACCTCTCAGAGAATTAAAAACGTATGTTTACACAAAAACTTGTGCATGACTGTTCATTGCAGCATTATTTAGAATACTCAAAATTGAAAAAATAAAAACCCAAATGTCCATCAACTGATGAATGGATTAACTACTGTGGAATGTCCATACAATGGAGTATTATTTGTCGATAAAAAGGAACGAAGTACTTATTCGTGTTACAACATGGATGAACCTTGGAAACTTTATGCAGCGTGAAAGAAGCCAGACATGAAAGGCCATGTATTGCATGGTTCTGTTTGTAGGAAATGTCCAGAGTAGACAAATCCACAGAGACAGAGAGTAGATGAGTGGTTGCCAGAACTGGGAGAGGAGGAAGGATGGGGAGTGATCGCTAATGGGTTTCTCTCCGGGGGGACGAAAATATTCTAAAATTAGATACTGGTGATGGTTGCACAACTGGGAATATACACTGAATTGTACACTTTAAGTAGATGACGTTTATGGCATGTGAGTGTCAATAAAGCTGTTAAAATTATAGGGGATTCGCTTAAAAGAATATGATAAAAGAACACAGCGGATTACTCTGCAGCTACTTAAATTAATGCAATTTATATATATTGATATGGAAAGTTATCCACAATATAGTGAATGGGGGGGGTGGAAAGCAGGTTATGATTCATTACAACATGATCTCACGTTTATAGAGAGAAACAGAATGTGCGCGCACACGCGAGCGTGTGTGTGCACATATAAAAGAAAATCTGGAAGGATATATAGTAAAACCTTATTTCGCAAGACTAGCAAACGTTTCCAATGAATTTTAACTTGATAAACAAGCGACGTCTTGCAATACGAGTAGTACGGGACGCTGAATGTCACATGAACACAAGTAAGCCAATGGTTCTTAAAAAATTCACTTTGATATACGAGTGCTTTGGATTACAAGCATGTTTCCGGAACAAATTATGCTCGTGAACCAAGGTTTGACTGCATATGAGAAGAGTGTTTTCACTGAGTACCACATAATAAACTATTCTTTTTCAATTCTTTATTTACTCTTTGAAAAGGTAATAAAATCCCATGGCATGAAAGTCAAAAGCTTTGAAAGACTCTCTACTGAAAAATCTTCTCCGAACCACCCAGTTTTCCTTCCAGGTGGCAACTAGTATTACCAGTCAGCTGAGTGTCCTTTGGGAGACTTTGACACACACAAGGGCTACACTGCACGCCGCTTAGCACCTTCCTGCGTTGCTTCACTGTGAATCTTGTCCATACTGGGTTATAAAGGGAGCCCTCACTTTTCTTTTTACTGTCGAGTAGCCCTCTGTTCTGCAGATGTAGCGTTGAAAAAAAATTCTTTTGCCATTGAAAGATTATAGTCACGCATTTCCTGTTTCTGCACTTAGCAGGTATTTGACTTGGAGTCGGAAAGAGATTAGGCTCGCTCTCCAAAAGCAGTACATGTACTGAGGATTCAGATCTAAGAAGAGTGAGCCCCCAGGGAGGTTGCATGAGGGGCCCAAGATCCCTAGCCGTGAGGCCAAAGGAGAGGAGAGGGTCCCTCTGCATCGGGGAGAGGCCTGGGAGAGATTCTAGGACTGAGCAAGGAGTCCCCAAAGCATTTAAGAGTCACTCCTCCCTTTTGCCACCAAATACCCCCAGATAGGAGGAGAATTTGAGATTTGCTGGGGGCAGGGGACCAGTATTTGTGTCCCCAGGACCGCGGGGGCTCGGTAATCCTTTCCTGCCCTCCAGCCCAGCCCTAAATAGGACTTTCTGCCCTTGAGCACACACATTGTACTTGAGAACCCTCTGGGAACTTTATATTCTACTCTTTCTAGAGCTTCTTAGGTTGTTTAACCTCTACCATGCCTGGCTTTGATGCCAGCTTCCGTCTTCCTCGCTGCACGGCCTTGACTGAATTACCCAGTCTTTCTGAGTCTCTGTCTCCTATCTCACAGCGAGATGTCAAGGGTAAGATGTAGCCACCATCATTTGTCATCTTGTCACAGAAGGAGGGCTCCCAGGTAGCACTCCATGTGTTTGTTGCCCACAGCCCACTGTGGGGGAGGGGGAAGGGCCAGCTGTGTGACAGGAGGGGCTAAAGGGATGGGGAGGCAAAGGGCCTCTTGGTGAACAAACTCTTCCTTCATCTTCATCTACACCCCATCTTGTTCAGCTTCTAGAAGGCGTTTCCTGCTGGCCCTCCCTGCTTGCACCCAGGCTCTGTCCAGCTTGGTGGCACCGAGCCTGCTGTGAACGAGGTGGGAAAGAGGAAGAAAAGACAAGGTTCTGATAGTGACTACTTTCGCTGTGCAAAGGCCTGCTCCGGGTCAAGTTCACGCCCAGCACTTTTGGTTTTTTTGTTTGTTTGTTCACTGCTTACTGGATCAAAACAAAACTAAAATGCTGCGGGTCTTGTGGTTGCTCTACAACTTTCCTGTTATTTCTTCAAACGAGCTCTCCCCTTTCTGCCCCTCCCATCCACCCCTACCTTTCAGCTGCCTCAGTGAACTTCCAGCGTGCTGTCCCTAGCTTGCCGCTGCACCCTGACTGTTCTACACATACAAACTTCTCTCTCTTTTGTCATTGAGCTTGTTTGTTTGTGAATATTCTTGCCCCTTACGCTTCCTGACACTTCTCCCCCAAGGGCACTACACCCCTGGGCCAGTGACTTCAGGGGTTCTAACCAGAGCTACCTCTGGGTTCCTGCCATCCAGGAACCATACACACCGGGTTCCTGCCATCCAGGGCCTGGCCCCACATGTGGCCATGGTGAGGGCTCAGCCTGCCTCACTGCAGTAGGTTTGCTAGCAACTTCTGATTAATAAGTTGTCAAATAGGAGAGTCATAAGACCCAATACCCCAGCTGAGGAAGAAATTAAATCTCTGGAAGTTGGCCCAGAATAAAGACCAGATGTTTTCTTCCACCGGTGTTCGCACTTGACTTAACCGAGTTTGGAAGGAGGAGTTGTCTTGTAGGGGCTCAGTCTGGATCTGGAGACAGGACTTCAGGACCCATCATTCCAGTGAAAGCAACCCAAGTGTACATGGGGGTTTTCACTGGAGTGTTTCTAAGAGCTTTACAAGTAACAGCGAACCTTCACAGAAGCCTTCACAGAGTGGCAGGCAGGTAGGAAGGAGGTTTCTCTCTTTGAAGATGGAGGGACCAAGCCAAGAAATGATTTATCTGAGAGCGTGAAATGCCAATGACCAAGAAAGGGAATGCTTTTCCAAGCACCTGATTGAAGGCACAATTCTTTGAGGCTGACAAATTACATATTTGAAACGATGCTGACTAATAGCATTTATCAAGCATCTTTTATAGGCTGGGCCCTGAGGAAGGTAGTTCACATAGTTTGTCCTCATAGGATGCTTAAATATCAGAACCATTACTGTGCCCATTTTTACGAATGAGGAAACTGAGGTTCAGAGAGTCCCAACTCACTTAGGTTACACAACCGGCAAGTCGAGCTCAGAACCCAGCTCCCTCTCTGCCAAAGCTAGGTCCTTACTCAGTCTAGTGAGATAGTTTTAAATACGTATCAGCAACCTCAAGAACGTCCCTGCTCTTTGATCCAACAATCCCACGCCTGGTAACCGAGTCTCTCGAAATAATTCTGAATGTGGAACACATGTCTTACTGTTCGATGTGGCTAAGGACACACTGCTGTGTACTCCTCTTCTTCCCCAAATCCCAGTGAAATGACAGAAAAAAATACAGAAATAAAGATAGAGTCTGAGTGGTTGTGGGCAGTCGGGAGGAGTGGGAGCGATGTCCAGAAGATTAAGAACTTTCTAGGAAATACAAGACCGATGATGAGATGAACAGGAAGCTGTAATGCTCTAGATCTGAAGGCACAGCCCTCACGGGTGAGCTCTCCCCGCAGAGTTCCAGAACCGAGGCAACAGACACTGGGTGCACGTGCGAGCAGGCACTGGACCGGAGCGCGGCTGAATTAGTTCCTTTCCGCTGTCCTCTGATGGCTCTCCTGCACACACACAGTCACCTGAGGCTGGCCCTGCACACCAAACCACATTCCTGGCCAGGCAAACGGGATTGTCATGGGGGTAAGGAAGTGCCCCCCAACCACCACCCACATGGTCTGCCCTGATGTTCCTCTACAAGTATCAACGGACAACCAAGAAGTGACAGACATTTCCGAAAAGCCAGAGCCTGAGAGAAGCACAAAAAATAGAACTGACTCCAAGAAAGAAGACTTTCATCAAAATGAATATTTTTGAGAGAGTTAAGTGAATATCATATCCGTTAAAAATATATACAATAGCAGCACCTGGGTGGCTCAGTCAGCTCTCTCTCCCCCTCTCCCTGTCTCTGCCCCTCTCATGCGCTCACTCTCTCTCTCAAAATAAATAAACTTAAAAAAATAAAAATAAAAAATATAATAAGGCTTCTATGGAAAAGATACCGAGTTCTTGGAAATTAAAGCCATGATTGCCAAAAATTTTTTAAACTCAGTAAATGAGCTAAATTGACAAATGAAAACCAAATTAGTATGCTGAAAGACCGAGCTAAGGGATTTTCCAAAAATGTGTTAGAAAAAAATGAAGATGTGCCATCATTTACTAAGTTACATGGTATAAAGTACAGAATCAAACACTGATATATTTTTCTTTCTTTTTAAAAAATTTTTAAATGTTTATTTTTGAGAGAGACAGAGAGAGAGAGAGAGAGACAGAGTGTGAGAGGGAGGAGGGGCAGACAGACAGAAAGAGAGACACACACACACACAGAATCTGAAGCAGGCTCCAGGCTCCAAGCTGTCAGCACAGAGCCCGTCATAGGGCTGGAACCCACAAACCACGAGATTAGGACCCGAGCCGAAGTCGGACACTTAACCAACTAAGCCATCCAGGCGCCCCAAACACTGATATATCTTTCTTATGAGAGTTCCAGAGGAGAGAACACAGAATGGAGAGAAGGAAAAAAAAAAAGATATAGTAGAAGAAAATGTGCTAGTGCTAAAGAAACACTTCAGGTAGAAAAGGACCCAGAGAAAGCTAAGCAAGAATACAAAGCAAGTTTCTAAAACAATTTTCAGAGGGTACCAAGGTGGCTCAGTTGGTTAGGCTTCTGACTCTTGATCTCAGTTCAGGTCTTATCTCATGGTCTTTAGTTCGTGCCCCACATCGGGCTCTGCAGTGGGCATGAAGCTTACTTAACAAACAAAAAAACTTGAACTTTCAAAAAAGGCAACGTATCTCATAGAAAAATGGATAAACAGCATAAATAATTCACAGAAGAGAATATGAGCTTGGCTAAAACATAAATCAAAAGAGCTTAATCTTATATCCTCAGAGAAGTACAAGTTATACTTTTACCAGTCAAACTGGCATAAGTGAACACATGACAATATGATAAATCAGTTATTTCACATATGTTGTTCGTTGTAGCCTTCCAGAGAGCATCTTGGCGGCAGCTATGGAAATCTTACATGTAATTCAACCCTTGCATGTGCAGGAATCCATTCGGAAGAAATTTTCACCCATGGCCACAAAGACATCTGGACAAGGATGTTCATTGGGCCGTTGTTTGTAATCGTGACTATTGGAAATCATGTAAATGTCTGTTGACAGAAGAATAAATTATGGTGTGTAGGTGGGTATGTTACACACATATGCACCCATTAGGGAGTTCTGTGTAGTCATCTGAAATGAGGAGGTAGGTGTTTGTGCCCTGATATAAGACAATTTCCAAGTGAAAAACACTACGAGTGTTGAGGTATGGGGCTACTTTCATTCTTCTAACCAATGTTTCTTCAGTTCAGAGAAGCTTTCATTGATTATTTCTTTGATTGTTCCGTTGTCTCCTCTGAGAACCTTATCAGATGAATGTTCAAACTTTGAGAACTGTGTCTTTAATTTTGCCCTCACCCCTTCCACATCTTTGTCCATTTGTGTGCCCTTTTTGATAAAAAAGCGTAACCAGATTTTACAAGTGGTAACTTGTTCCTCACTTGTTCCCTTCTCATCTTTTGAGTTTAAAAATTGTTGGGGCACCTGGGGGCTCAGTCGGTTGAGCGTCTGACTTCGGCTCAGGTCATGATCTCATGGTTCATGAGTTCGAGCCCCGTGTCAGGCTCTGTGCTGACAGCTCAGAGCCTGGAGCCTGCTTCGGATTCTGGGTCTCCCTCTCTCTCTGACCCTCCCATGCTCATACTCTCTCTCTCTCTCAAAAATAAACAAACATTAAAAAAATTTTTTTTAGTAGTGAAACTTTTATTTTCATACCAACCTTGTCTTCTGTGGAAGTAATGTCCTCTTCAGTTCTTCTGGGGAAATTAATTGCACGTGCAAATAATAAAGTCTCTTTACTCTTGCTCGTTAACATTGTTTCCTTGGGAGTTTGGCCCAGCTACCTGCAGGGTCAGGTACCTATCTTTTGTGATGCTGGCTCTTAAATATTTTGCTTTCCTGCTTCCCTTTGCCCTCACATCAGCAAGCAATCTAAGTTTTGATGATCCAAGAGTTGTCCAGGGTGGGGGGATATGCGTTCTCTGCTCACTTCTGGTGGGAGGGTAAACTGATAGCCATTTGGAGGATGATTTGAAAATATCTTTAAAATCCAACTGTATGTAACCTTTGACTTACTCACCCCCTTTCAGTTCTGGACCCTAGAGAAATACTGACCTGTGTGCGCAAACATGTTTACTGCAAATCTGTTGCGGATGTGAAAATTAGCAACGCCCTGAATGGTTATCAGTTAGAGAATGGTCCAATAAGTGCTATGAAGTTTCACGGCCCCATTGAAAACAATGAGATACTGACATGTACTCATATAAAAAATCTCCAAGAAATGTTAAATGGAAAAAGAAACCCCTGCAGAACAATGCATACAGCATGCCACATAAAAAATTAATAATAAATCCACACAAAAATCTGTATTTCCATAGGTGCTTACATATGCAAATAAGTGCACAAAAAACAGTGAGGGTCAAAGACCAAACTGATACTAGTAGCTACTGAGATTGCATGATGTAAAGGGAGATTGTTTATATGTTAATAAGACCTTTTTATTTATGTATTTATTTTTTAGAGAGAGTAAGAATGAGTGGAGGAGAGGGGCACAGGGAGAGAGAGAGAGAGAGAGAGAGAATCTCAAGCAGGTTCCACACTCCACGTGGAGCCCAATGTGGGGCTTGATCCCATGACCCTGAGATCAAGAGGAACTCAAGTGACAGAGCCATCCAGGTGCTCCTAAATGTTAATAAGAACATATTAATTTGTACAGTTTAAAATTTAAAAATTCTAAAGACCAACAAATGGCAGAGGGGGCCATGCCCAGGCCTCCAGGACGGGCACCAGCTAGAAGGCAAGTCCCCAGGGTCTGGCTGGAGCTCAGTGTGGTGTCCCTACAGAGGGTGTGACTGCAGAGGCTGGAGTCAGGGATAGAGCCGGACAGCTGGTGTTCAAGGGACCAAGAGCTCTTTCCCAGAGCCCTGTTCTTACCAGGGAGGGAACTTGCAGCTGGACTGAAAGAGACATTTTAATTTATTTATCAGGATACCTGAGGAATATTCCCCAAAATTCTCCTCTTTCGTAATCTGTAGAAAGGGGCCTCCATGGCCAACTAGCTAGGGAAGTTCTCCATGCTACCGGTCCCCAACCGTCCGGGGAGCTTCACGGGTGAGATCAGAAACCATCCACATAGGATAGGGAGGGATAAAGAAGGAGGCAGGCCACCCGGGGAAGTAGGTGGCAGGTTTAATAAACAAAGAACTTATATACGAGGTTTGGCTTGGGTGGCAGGAAGGGGAATGAATCCTCGCGCCCCACCCACCACATCTTAGAAGTTTATATAGAGAGACAGGTCTTAAGTGGGCCCCTTCGCGTATACCATGCACGTGTTCTCAACACCACATCACATCTCAAGGTCATGTGCTTGGAGCAGCCTCTGGGAGCAGGAAAGGCATGGGGAACCCACATTCCAAGGACAGAGAAGGGACAAGGAGTTTCCAAGTGCTTGGGTCCAGCTCACAGGTCATCTGGCGGTCACGTCTCCTCAACGACCTTTCCCAACGACTATAGACCCTAGGATACTTGAGGCTCGGCAGCCACAGCTCAGACTCCTGGGAACTTAGTGCTCCTCAAATTTATTTGACTGTGGGACCACCCCACATTTTCTCTAATAATAACTAACACCCTGGAAACTCCCTTTATTTATTTATTTATTTTTTAGAGAGAGAGAGCTGAGTGAGCAGAGAAGGGGCAGAGAGAGGAGGAGACAGAGGATCTGTCACACTGACAGCAGTGAGCCCAACGTGGGGCTCGAACTGATGAGCCGTGAGAGCATGACCAGACGCTTAACGGACTGAGCCACCCAGGCGGCCCTGGAAAGTCACTGTAATTGACAATGTGCGCCTCCCATCCCTCCTCCTCCCCCCAGTCATGAACGTGAATGGGGCAGGCTACAGAGGCTTGCACAGGGGCTTGGGGGGAGAAGGAAGCAGGGGACAACCGGTGCGTGTCTTAGGTACTGCTCCTTCCCCTAGGCTTCCGGACAAGCGTTTAAACCTCCTGAAGAAGATGCCTCCACCGCGAGTATAAATTCAGACTCGGGCCACTGGGCACCCAGAGGAAGCAGCTGGGGTCCTCGGGCAGGTGCCCAAACTCCCCAGAGGTGCTGGCAGCAGTTTGAGGGGGGCCCTAGCCTGGGTGTCCCCTGGGCAGGAGCAAAGATGCCGGCATCTGGAGAAGAGGGTGAAACTTGTCTGCTGACCCCCCACTCCCAAGTCAGCTGTAAAGGTCATGAGGTCCTCACGGAAAGAAGAGCAAAGAGCGATGAAACATGGGCTGTAACCACCAACGTGAGTCCACTGTGCCCACTACGTGGTGGAAATCTGGTTATGTTTAAAAGGTGATCGCGGGTCTTTCGGTATTTCGGGGCTGTGCTGCCTAAGGGGGTTGCCACCAGCCCCCCGTGGTTACCAAGCACATGGAAAGTGGTTAGTCTGAACTGTGCTGTGCTGTGCGAGCGCCATCGACACAAAATGTCTCGTTACATGCCAGAGTTAAACTACCTCACTAATAACTTCTCACTGGGCAAATGCTGCAACAGTAATATTTTGGACCTCTTAGGTTAAATAGAGCATATTAAAATGAATCCCACCTGTTTCTTTTCATTTTTAAAAAAAAATTTTAATGTTTTATTTATTTGTGTGAGAGAGAGAGAGAGAGAGAGACAGTGTGAGCAGGGGAGGGTCCGAGAGAGAGGGAGACACAGAATCTGAAGGAGCTCCAGGCTCTGAGCTGTCAGCACAGAGCCTGACGCGGGGCTCGAACCCACAAACTGTGAGATCATGACCCGAGCCGAAGTCAGATGCTTAACCGACTGAGCCACCCAGGCGCCCCTTTTCNGAGGAAGTGGAGGCAGGAACGCGGCAGCAGCCAGAGGCCAGGGGGACAATGGCCCAGAAAGGCCTCCGCGTGAGTCCCCGAGGCAGGGCCGGCAGGGAGCTCCGCCAGCGCTGCGGTCCGCGGGGAAGCTGTGCGGCACGGCCTCCAGCTCCACGCC
>NW_027528417.1:4476627-4477356 GCF_008692635.1 Crocuta crocuta
GCTTCCTTCCGGTCTGCCATTTGCTTCCCACGAAGACCCTGGCGGGCGGGCCGGGCTCGCCATATGCCAGTCTGTGCGCTCGAGCGGGGAGGCAGAGTGAAAATACATGTTTGGTTTGGGGTAAAAATGCTAGATTCCACTCACACGTGGCGTCTTAAAGACAAAACAGGCACAAACAAACAGAAGCAAAATCATAAATAACAGAACCAATCGGCGGTTGCTGGAGGAGTGGGGGATGGGTGAAGTAGGGGAGGAGGGGGAGGAGGTACAAACTTGCGGTTCTTTAGCAAAAAAGAGAGAGAACAGAACAGTTTCCATGGGGAACTGGTAACAACACCTTACCATAGTGAGGACAGAGGGAGGAAGGTTTCCTGTGATGTCCACTTTTTATTATTTTGATTTTTGAACATGTGAGTTATTATCCATCCGACAAGATGAAACAGGAAAGGATCTGCTCTACCCCAAGTCGGATTGTATGGGGGAATCCATTAATTTAATTTAATTTTAAAGTATTTATTTTGAGAGCGCGCGCATGCGTGCGTGCTCGAGGAGGGGAGGGGCGCAGAGAGACACAGAGAGAATCCTGCTGGGCTGCCCCCACGGAGCCTGCTGGGGGGTTTGATCTCACCAACGTGAGCGGAAATCAAGAGTCAGATGCCTAACTGACCAAGCCATCCAGGCGCCCCGGAATCGGTTTCATTCCACCCAGATCTTTCACTGAAGAATCTC
>NW_027528417.1:4477656-4481418 GCF_008692635.1 Crocuta crocuta
CGACCGCGGGGCTTGTCAACCGTGCAGAAGAGAGAGCGAGACCGGGACTGAAGTACGAGAGAAAGGCCCTCGGGAAAACAGGGGAGCCCGGGACAGCGACGTCTCTGGAGACACGGCCTCGGCCCTGCTCCCCGCGACCTTGAGGGGTGCCGCCCCGTCTGTGGGGTTTGCTCCTGGAAACTTGCAAAAGGCCTAGCGCTGCGTTGCGTCGGCTGACTCGCCAGGCGAAGCGCCCCAGGCACGCGGCCCGAGCCCGGGGAACCTTCACCCCGTCCCTTACGAGACTCCCCCGCCCTTTTCTGTAAGGGTGTCCCCTGGGCCTCCCTGGACAGTGACACAGACGCGGGGCTCGAACCACACCTGGGCAGACGCCTCCTGCAACCTCAGACCCGAGCCTCCCACGAAGGGACCTCTGACCTCAGCTAGTTCTCCGCTTTGTGGGACAATTGGAGGAACCAAGCTCGCGTTCACACAGCTCGGCGCTCGTTGCCTTATTAACCCTCCGAGTCACCATTACGAAGCAGGGAGAGGCCAGAACAGGAGGGTGGGGACCTGCCTTGTGTCATGCATGAGTCATGAGCAGAGCGGGGTCTGAACCCTGCCCTCTGGACCCTGGCGCCGCTTTCTCTCCAGGCCCTCGGCTGGGGGGGCGGGGAGGGAAGGGCACCTATGCACGCGACTCTGGAGGGTGCCCTTCCCATCCTTTCCAGGGCCCTGCTCACTATGGGAAGGTAGATGTAAGCCGCACAGATTGGGCAGCAGTTACCCGAACAGTGTGACCTGAAGTTCAAGGTCAAAGATCTTCCCCCACGGGCCCACAGCTGCCCAAATCGCTACCGTGAGTCCCCCTTTGGCGCTGGGGCATTGCCAGAAGTCAGCTCCTGGTCCAAGGCATTTAGGAAGCACTGGGCACCTGATAGTCTGTGCTCCGCTGAAGCACCCTCCCCCCGGGCCTTGGTAGCACATGACCTCCATCTGGGAGTGTCAGTCAAGGGCAGTTCTTCAGCCTGGCGGAATCCTGGGCAGAGACTGGGACAGGTCCGTTCTGTTTGGGCAGGAGGGAGTCACAGGAGCCTCCCTGGAGAGGCTGGGCGCTCTCTTCCCAGAGGCAGACCCGAGGGCAGAAGGACCCACATCTGAGGTGAAGGCTGCGGAGAGAGACAGACGGGAGGAAGGCCTTCCCGAGGGCCCCGGAGAGCAGGAAGGACAGACAGCCGCAGGCTCACTTGTAGCTCCGGGTGAAAGGCTTATTCCTGGTCTCTCCATGCATCACCCCCTTTACCCAGGGCCAGGCTCTAGGCGAAACCGTCTTCCGGAGTTCTCACAGTTCCGGATGGATGGAAATCTGACAGAGAGGTCAGACATGTGCCCACGTTTGCACAGCCGGGAAATGGCTGAGCTGGAATTTGAACTCCCATCTGGCTGGAGCCTAAATGTTCCCGCTTCCCAGAACATACGGCCCATTTACCCACAGATCTGAACAAGTTGCGGGGAGGGAGAGAGGGAGGAAAGAAGGGGACCAGCTCAGAGGCAGAGAGGAAACAGCGAGGTGGAGGCCCAGGAAATCCGAGGGAGGGGTGGTTCATGTGCGCCGTCAGCACGTGGACTGCGCTATTTTCAATGTCAAGGCCAGGATGCTGCCTAAAAGAATGACTAAGGAAAATGCGTTTGCATCTGCAGTTGGCCTTTAAAATACATTTCTCTTGGGGCGCCTGGGTGGCTTAGTCGGTTAAGCGTCCCACTTTCCCTTAGGTCATGATCTCGCGGTTCGTGGGTTCGAGCCCTGCGTCGGGCTCTGTGCTGGCTGCCAGCTCAGAGCCTGGAGCCTGTTTCAGAGTCTGTATCTCCCTCTCTCTCTGACCCTCCCCTGCTCATGCTGTCTCTCTCTCTCTCTCTCTCCTAGAAATAAGTAAAAAACATTAAAAATAAATAAATAAATAAATAAATAAATAAAAATAAAATACATTTCTCTTCACCAACTGGAGCTCCGGTAAACATCTGGGTCGTCTTGAATTAAGCCTTCGACATTTAAAAAAATAATTTCAGGTAAAAGAGCAAATATGCTTCAGGCTTTGCAGCTGGGAGTCTGCTGACCTCTGGGATCCAGGCTGTTCCTGCTTACTTGGGGCCTCCATTTAAGGAACGTGCTGGAAGGAGCTTCAGAGATGAGCAGACATCCCGACAGAGCGTGGCCCAACATTGATGCAAGAGGAAGGCAGGTTCGGCGGAAGCTGCTGGTCCCAAATCTGCCAGTGCCTACCAGGTACGTGCGTGATTGGCCTTGTTCGATTCCCCGTGAGCTCCCTCAAGGGGGCCATGGAAGTTTCTGGAACCACTATGGGGTGTGGGACTCCCATCCCTTCTCCCACGTTCCGTAGGAAAATTTGCCATACAAGTCAAGCTGGAAATACCCACCAATCATGGTGACAGTCGTTCCTAGCTCTGTCCTTGCTGGTGACCTTGAGCAAGTTACCTAATGTCCCTGGGTTTTTTATCTTATCTGGAAGATGAGTGTTATCATAATATAACCTACCTCATATGCTTTGGATGGAAATACAATGTGGGGAGATATGCAAGCACTTGGAACAGTCCTGGGGCACTGAGCACCCTGTATGTGCACTGTTATTACCTGTTCTGGCAAGCCTGTGGAGGTCACATGGTACAGGGGGCAGGGGGGATTTATTGCACACCTACTATGTGTCAGAGAGTTTCCGTAGATGATCTCCTTCAGTGTCTTCTGACGATCATGGAAGAAAGATGTTATTACCAAAGTTTACAGGCAAGGACTCAGGCAAAGAACTCTGCCCGAAGTCATGGAGTGTGGGGATCAGGAGTCAGGGTTTGAACACACATCAGTCTGCTCCAAGCTGAATTATGTCACACCTTCTCCCTGAAGCCTGCCAGGCCTGACTGGCTTAGGTTGTTTGGGAATGAATCCACAGCCCTGGAGGCAGGAACTGGGAACCCAAGCCACTGATCACTCACTCAGCCCACCGTGGGTGGGACTTTGCTGTCACTTTCAATTCCAATTGGTGGGCCCCGTGGGGGATGCCCAGGGAAGACTAAGGAAATTGGAAAAGTGAGAATAAACTAGAAGAGGAGTTGGCATCCTTGGGGGCAGGAGGCATTTCCGAAGGTCCTGCCTGGCCCAGATCACCTCCTGGGAGAGCACAGTGACAGGCGAGAGGCGATCAGTTGGGGCAGCAGAGCCCTGGCCACTCCAAGCTGTGATGTCACCCAGGCTCCACAGTAACCCTACAGGGTGATGATTAGTGTGCATTTTATACACCAGGCAACTCAAGCCCATCAAAGTTCAATGAGTTGCTCAAAGTCACACAACAGAATAGATAGATATGTAATGTGCACCTGCGGAGACGGGGCTCCTCCTCATGGCTACAGCAACCCCCCCAGGGATGAGGAAACTGAGGCGGGACTAGAATTCCAGGAGATCAAGCACTGGACAGCACAGGAAAGCGGGAGACGAAAGAGCTCAGGAAGAGGGGAAAGGGCAGAAGGCAATGGGGGCAACAGAATTCAGAGTCCTACTCACCTGGATCGCCTATTGCAGTAGGTGAGAGCCACACTGAGCCACAGACTGAGGTCAAACTCACTGGCTGCTTGCGAAGCACCAGCACAGACCTATTTACCTGCTGCATGAACGGCTTCCTTACTTCCTTCTCCCCTCCCAGGGGACTGGAGGTAGAAAAGCTCGGGAGAGAAATAGAAACTGTGGGAAAGTCTCCCTCCAGGGGGGCGGGGGGG
>NW_027528417.1:4481501-4539118 GCF_008692635.1 Crocuta crocuta
CAGACCAGACCCAGCAGGGAACTGGAAAATGCTGGCTTACGTGATGGGGGTATGCCTCCCGCATGCAAGCGGGCCGCAGGGATTGGGGCCATCCTCCCCAAGCGCCCATCCTGCGCTCCTCTCTGCTGCCCAAGCTAGGCCGCACCCGGACCTCCCCTCGGGGCTCCTGTATGTCCCTCTGGCTCACATTTCTAGGTTTGACCTTGATTA
Source organism: Crocuta crocuta (assembly GCF_008692635.1). NCBI lineage: Eukaryota > Metazoa > Chordata > Mammalia > Carnivora > Hyaenidae > Crocuta > Crocuta crocuta. The sequence continues at coordinate 4,481,712 of NW_027528417.1, forward strand.
GAACTACGAAGGGCTCTGGGGTGGGCTCGTCCGACTCCTTGTCTTCAGATAAAGAAAGAATGAAGGAGCTTCTCCTGGTCCCCGGCAATCTTGCCTTTTGTTTCTCTCTGAACTTCCTTGTTCCCCAAAAGGGTTTAAGAGCCTCGCAGGACTCTTGGAAGGTGGGTCAGGCCCCAGAAGGACTTCACTGCCACCCCTTGTCCCAGATGGAGACCAGGAATGGTTCCTACCGTGGCCCAGCCTGAGAGTGAGGCCAGTGGAGGGGGTGGGGCACAGGAGTGGCCGGGTTGCTGGTCAACCACAGGCTGCACTTTAGGCAGATCTGCTTTTTGCTGAACGTGAGTCACACCTTCTCAAGATGCGCCTCCTGTCTTCCAGGTGCATCTTGAGCCGCCTCTGTGGTCCACCTGTGGCTGGGAGCCCCCAGCACAGACCAAGGTGGCACCTCTGGGGAGAATGGCCAGAGCCTGGACAACACTGGTGAGCAGAGCAAGCCCCAAATCCAGGGAGTTTCTCCTAACTCTGCCCAGAACAGCAGGAAAAACAACTGCAGTGATCAGAGGGGGTGAAGGAAGGCCCGGGTAAGCAGCACAAAGAAGGGGAAGAAAGTTCCGCTTCTGTTGCCCCAAAGGAAGCCACAAGGGGTCCAAGGACGTTGCCAATAGTAACCCCCACTGTCCCTTCATCCGGGCCAGTGGTTCGCAACCCCGGTCGCCCATCAGCATCACTGGGGAGCTTTGTCAAAATACAGATTCCCAGGTTGAACCCTCCACCATCCCAGATTCAGCATTGGTGCTTCGTACGCTCTCTCCAGGAGATTCTAACAGGATACAAATTTGGAAACAGGTGTAGGTAGGCCAGGGCCTCTGAAACTTTAATGGAGACACTGATCGACAAGGGATCTTATAAAAACGCAGATTCTGACTTGGGTGGCTGGGATAAGACCTGAGAATCTGCATTTCCAACAAGCTCAAAGGGGCAGTGGAGTGGCTGGCCCTGGTTTGGGGGCCACCCTTTGAGAAGTTAGATTCGAAGGTAGACATCTAGAACAAAGTCAAAGGGCCCCAGCCCTAGAGCCCCAGGTGCAGAGGAGGACACTGAGGCCCAGAGAGGCCAGATAGCTCAGGAAAGGGCCAGCCCTGGGCTCTTCACACGGTCCCCACGGCCTTACGAAAGGCAAAGGGTGGCACAGCCGTGGCTCATACACATCAGCTTATGTTTTGCTGCTGAAAGGCTCCAGATGCTCCACATTTCCAAGCAAAGTCTTGGGATTCAGGGAGGAAGGACTGCCCTCTGAATGATGAGCTGCAAGCGGCTCCTTTATGGCCCCAAAGGCCCTTTGGGGCCTTTCACGCAGAGCACCAAGAGGAAAAGATTCAGCGGCCCCAGCAGCCCACGTGCTGCAGCCAGGACCAGAGATAGAGCTGGGGTGGGGGTGGGGGTGGAGGGTGTCCAGACCAGAATGCCCTGGGGAGGGACACTGTGGGGCCTGGGCATGGTGAGTCCTCCCTCTGAAGTAGGAAAGGCCCAGATCCAGAGTCATTCACTGTTAAACCATCATGAGTCTAGAATAGTCCAATTCTGCAGGAAACCTCAATCCCTCTCACGTGCGGGGCCCTGCAGCCCCCAACGGGCCAGTTTCTCCCTCCGGGGTGCCTGGGTCATATCCTGCAGGGGGTCCTTATGATGGGCTCGGCTCTCAGGACCCGGACACCCCATGGATCAGCCAACGACGATGGGTACAAGTCCCCTGGCTCACCCCTCCCCCGGCCGGCATCCTCCCTGGGGACCAGCACGACACACTGGCACGTGTCCTACTACAGGTCTGGTCGCACGGCAGGAGCTGGTCACGGCTCAGGCTGGGCACTCACATCCACGGTCCAGGCGAACGGGGAAGCAGGTGGCTTCCCTCACCTGGAATGGGGCCAGGTCCCCTGGCGGCTGCTCATTGGACAGAGGCCCCTTGGCCGTGTAGAGAGGACGTTTTTAGTTCTCCCAATTTTCCTGATTGTCCTTCAGTTGAGGTGATAAAAAAAAAAAAGCCCCTAAGAAACTTCGCGTGAACAAAGTTGTATTCTAAGGCTTTACAAAGAAAGACAAAGGGTAAAGAGGCTTGGGGGCTGTGGAAATTCGGTTATAGTAGCAATGACATTGGCTGGCGATCAGAATGTCAATAACAGAGATCTCCTGAGCTGCGGAAAGTACTGAAAACAGACCGCAGGGTGGCTGAGCGGATCCCGAGGCTCACAATACCTGGGGCTGTTTGGGGATCAGCCACTAATGGCCTCATGGCCCCCAGCCGGGAGCAGAAGAGCGAGCCCATGGGGCTCTGCAGCCGGGTGCAGGTGGCCTAGCAGTCAGCTGTGGTGGCACCTTGCCCACAGTGGGTCCCTGTCCCCAGCTCACACAGAGGAGCCCTTACCCGCCCCCCCCATCAGCCGCCGTCTCCCCAGGGACAGAGCAGGTCCTCAGGACTCTGTGGGCAGCCCTGTCCCCAGTGGCGGCACACGTGTTGGGTGACGGTCATTGGGAAGACGTGACTGCTGGCTGAGTTGTGAGCAGGACCTGGGCCGCCAGAGGCTCCTCGCCCCCAGCCCTGTCCTTGGAATGTGGGTTCACTTGCCTTTCCCCCCCAGAGGCTGCCCCAAGGACAAAGAGGTGAGATGGTGACGTGCCGTTGAGCACAGCCGCATGGCATCCGTGTCTGAACCCATGTAAAGCCTCTTTATAAACCTAAGACGTGGCGGGCGCGGGCGGCGGGGACCCCTCATCTTGCTGCCGCCCGCGCCNTTGCTGATTAAACCTGCCGCCTACCAGCCTGGAGTGACCTGCGTCTCTCCTCCGTCTCTCCCTGCCTGCGTCTCCTTGGTCTCTTCCTGCCGTCTGCAGTCAGGGGCCGGTTTCAGATTATACCCGGAAGCTCCCGGGGCCGCAGGTGCAGCATTTGCTGGCTGTGTGACCTTCACCGTGGGCACGGCGGGAGCTGTCTGTGCCTCAGTTTCCACATGGGAGCAGTGACAGTACATGGCCCTGGGGTGGCTGCGAGGACTGAGTGTGTTAATCTGTGCGAAGCCCTGAGAGCAGGTCCTGGCACACTGAGTCAAGGCTCCTTAAGGCAGAAGAAACTGCCCAGAGAGCAAGTAGTAGGCTCCTCTGGGCGTTTTTTTCTATTCTGTCACTTGTCTGTGGCCGAGGCTGTGCCACCCCCTCTGGGTGGGCAAGTGTCCCCACCTCCGTCCCGAGCTGAATTCGCTGTGCTTGTTTGCCACACGGGAGCCAAGCCCGCAGAGCCCCCGGCTGGCCTTCCTCCTGCCCCAGGACCCAGACAGGGGCGCTGCTCCACCCTCATTGACTGTGTGACGCGGGGCCAGATGCGTGGCCTCCCCGCGCCTCAGTTTCCTCCTCTGTAAAATGGAGATGAACCGCCACTTCATGGGGGTGTAGTGAGGTTTAGCATGAGGCATCGAGTAACTGTTACACAGCTCTCTGCGACTTAAAAAATTTTTTCTTATTTAAGTTATCTCTTTACCTAACACAAGGCTCAAACTCACGACCCTGTGACTGAGAGCTGCATGCTCCTCTGACCAAGCCAGCCAGGCACCCCACGGTGTGCTGCTTTCATTCGCGGTATTGCCACTGTCATGGGTGTGAGCTTCCCCGCTCTGGTACTGCCAGCATGTCTGACACAGGCTGGCACGTACTCACTCATCAAACTTACCAAATAGTCACTGCGGGCTGACCCCGTGCTCTGCCTGGGGACAGAGTGACGTGCAGGAGGCGAGGGAGGTCCACCGTGTCTCCAGGGCTCTCTGGCTTCCTGTCTGTCTACACTTGGTAGACCCTGACCGTGTAATTCATGTGCACATCACCCACTTGGATCCTTACATAACCCTGGATGCTAAGTTCTGTTACCTTCACTTCCAGATGAGGGACAGACAGGTATGGTGAGGCCAGATGGCCTGTCTCGTTCATGCAGGGAGGGCATGCCGGCCCCAGGATTCAATCAGAGGCCTGCTTCACCCCTGCACTCTCCACCGTGCCCCGGGGGAGGTCTGGGAGAGGTAAGACCTCCCTTCTTTGCGGAGCCCCTTGCCGGTTCAGGAGGGCCACCCTCCCTGCCTATAATGAGACCCTCCTGCGCTCTACCCCTGGGAAACTGGAAACCACCTCAGCGCTGTCTTGTGTCAGCACCAGAAACATTTTCCAGCCTCCAGGAGCGCTGGCCCTTTCGTGGGGCTGCGTGCACTCGGGTTTTCTTTGGAGGCGCCTCATGGAAAATATTCGCCCATGAACTAAGTAGCCATCCAGCGATGCGATCCAAAGAGGCCAAAGAGTTCCAGGAATCGCGGAGAGCGGAAAGGGCCGCCCGGCTTCAGGTTCCAGGCGCAGATTTGGGGACAGCGCCACGCGTTGTGTGTTCGCGAGCCCGCAGATAGGTGTCCTGGGAGCAGGTCATCTGGGCAAATCTCCTGACAAGCGCAGGCAGAAGATACCGCTTTTCTGATGTTAGATCCGCTCAGGCACAGACACAGAGCACGGTGGCGGGGAGCCCAGACACCAGCGTGTCCGTCTCCACGGGCGAGGAGAGGCCCCTGCTCCCCCTTGAAGTCGCCCTCGGCTTTGTCACATACGGAAGGCCAGACCTAGCATCCTTTCCCGTTTGTTCTCTGCCGCGTGTCAGCGCACACGCGCTGAGCTGAAGTCGTGGCCTGGCCAGGGCCGTGCGAGGCTCCAGGGGGACGCAGGAAGCCCAGTGTGGGAGCTCTCAGCCTGCGTGCGGCCTTCTTTTCGTCCTCTGCACATTGGACGATGCCAGCGGCATCTGCTGCATAGTTTTGCAAAATGTAACCAAAGTGTTAAAAACACGCCTACCCTTTAACCCGGCAATTCCAGTTTCAGAAATCTAGCTTAAGGAAATAATCAAGCACGTGAAACAATTTAGCTGCAAGATGGTTCAGATAGTTTTTGTGTGTGTCTTACTTTGTATTTGTTTTTTTACAGTTTATTTATTTTGAGAGAGAGAGAGAGAGCGAGCGAGCGAGCAGGAGAGGGGCAGGGAGGGAGAGAGAGAGAATCCAAGCAGCCTCTGTGCTGTCAGCGTGAAGCCTGAGGCGGGACTCCATCTCACACCGTGAGATCATGACCTGAGCCGAAACCAAGAGTCAGACACTTAACAGACTGAGCCCCGCAGGCGCCCCTTATTTGTTTTTAATAGTAGCAAATAATTGGAAATAAACCAGATGACCAACAGTAGGGGCTGGTTACCAAAAGATGGGTATGTCACACGATGGGGTGATATCTGGCCATTAAAATGATTTTGTCAAAGTATCTTTACTGGAAGAAGAGTCGTAATGTATTGTGAAGGGAAAGGTTAATAAAATTTGCTGTTATCATGTATACATTCGGATGCCACTTGTGCACACGTGTATGCGTGCACGCACATGCACCTCTCTCTACATGTCAAAGCCTACCTGCAACACAGGGTTTGGTTTCTCATCATCTTGAGATGACCTACGCCAGGGCCCCCGTGTTCACTACTGGAAAGGTGACTCATCACTCCGAAGGGACCGAGAATGATGGCTTATCTCCCGCAAGATGCTTTCATCCAGTGCTCCTGGCATGACATCTGGACTCTCTCATCCTCCAGGGAGGGGCTTACCTGATTGAGAGTCTGGAAGGAGAAACTGAAGGGGAATAGCCCAAACCCTCTTGGGTCTACTCTCCTATGTTGTAAATCTCACAGGACAGGCATCTTGGTCCAGCTTGGTCATGACTGGGTGACTTAGGTGCCTAATTCCGAGATTCAGAACGTGGATGGACATGTAGCTTCTTTCTCCAACATCAGCCTTATCTGTACAGGTGACCTTCTGGTCTCCACCTGCCTTACTATTCCTTTGTTTGATTTCTCAATGGGTTTGGGACTTAAGTGAGGGAGTGAGAGAGGGAGCGCTATTCTCAGGGCCCACTCAAGCATCTCAACATTCTGGGTCCTCTTCTGGAAGCGAGAGAGTGAAACCAATTCCTTTTGCTTCAAGGGTTGGGAAGCTAAGCTGTATGACTGCTGGGGGCTTATCCCTGGAGGGGAAAGGCAGTGAAACCGGACATCAGAAGGATCTGGACCATAAGCTCCAGGAGCATATGGACCCATGTGTGGCTGGCTGCGTGTGGGACCTGGGGGTGCTAGGTGTGGGGTGGCATTGACAGCATGGCGCTGGAGGAATTAGGGTCACTGTCTGCCCTTGGGCAAGGAGTGAGGTCATCGAGAGGCACCGCTCAGTCATCTCCATGTGGCCACAGCTTTCCCCATGACGTGATGGGGTCACTAAAGGCAAGTGGCCCAATAGCTGGAGTGGAATATTAGGGGCTACTTAAAAATTGAAGTTGGCCATTTCTGCGTATCCCCAGCATCTGTTCCCGGGCCATCCAGGGATCTGGGGGCGCCCCCGGAGGGAGATGTGGTTCTTCCTGCTAACCTAAGACCTGCTGCTAAAAACCTGCCTCTGTCTACAGGGCACTATTCCCTTGATGATTCTATGAACATGTAGCTTTTGAAACTCAAACGTATGTCTCTAGTCTCAGCCTCTCTCCAAACCCCAGACTGGCCTCCTTGACATCCCATGTGGGTATTTCTTATCTCAAACTTGACATTTTAGAACCAGCCTCCGATCTGTCTCCTCACCGGCCCTCCCGCGGTCTCCCCACCTCTCCATTCTCTGGATGCCTCAGGGCAACCTTGCAGTCACCTTGACTTTCTCTCCCATCTCACGTCTCCTCCTGGAACCCCCTTCAGCTCTGTCCTCAAATACATCAGGACGCCGCCTCTCCTCACCACCTCCGATATCCCTCCCGGTCCAAGTAGCCATGGCCTCTCTCTCGGGTTGTCGCAATAGCTCAGAACAGGTCTCTGCTCCTAACTTTGTCCGCAGCTTATTTTCAGTGTTAAGTCTTTTGCTAATTGCTTTGCTTGAATCCTCCAAGAGTGTCGCATCTCATTCACTGCAGCAACGTGGATGGAACTAGAGGTTATTATGTTGAGTGACATAAGTCAGACAGAGAACAACAGAGATCATATGTTTCACTCATATGTGGAACCTGAGACACTTGACAGAAGACCATGGGGGAGGGGACGGGGAAAAATAGATACAGAGAGGGAGGGAGGCAACCCATAAGAGACTCTTAAATACATAGAACAAACTGAGGGTGGATGGGGGAGAGGGGAAAGTGAGTGACGGGCATGGAGGAGGGCACTTGTGGGGATGAGCACTGGGTGTTGTATGGACGCAATGAATCATGGGAATCTACCCCCAAAACCAAGAGCGCACTGTACACGCTATATGTTAGCCAACTTGACGGTAGATTATATTAAAAAATTTAAAATAAAATAAAAAATAAATAAAATAATTTAAAAAAAGAAGAAGAAGAAGAGCCAAATCCCTTTACCGGCCCCCAGGGTCCTGCAGTCAGACTCCAGGACCTCCGGATCTTGCCTCCCGCCCCCTGCTCACACTGACACACTCTCTCTTCCAGGCACGCTGACCTCCCCCCTGCTCCTAAGACATGACGGGCATGCTTCTGCCCCAGGGCTTTTGCACGTGCTGTTCCCTCTGCTAGAACACTCTTCCCCCATCCTCTCCAGGTGGCTCAGTCCTTTGTCTCCTTCAGGTTGTTGCTTTCAGGCTTTCTCTGATCGCCCCACTGAAAATTTCAGCCTGCCTGACACTCCCAAAGGCCTTCCCCTGTGGTGATATTTCCGCTGCACTTAGCCCAACTGTCATATTATTTTCTTATTCAATTGCGTATTGTCTGTCTTCCCTGAACCAGGATGTCGGCTGGGCAGGAGCAGAGATTTTTGTTTTCTGTCACTGCTATTCAGCACTGGGAAGAGTCACCAGCACATAATAAGCATCGGATAACTATCTGTTGAATGAGTGAGTGGATTAAAGGGTGGGGGACTGACAGGTTTTGTTTAATTTGGAAAAATGAAGTATGACTCCCGTGCACAATGTCACAGAGGAGTTCACACTAACTACACGCCAGCACTGGCCGTAAGCCGGGATTTACCACTGTAATCCTTTTCCTCTTCCTAGGGCTGGGCTTGGGCAGGAGGTCACGCAGAGCTCGGGTCATATTAGAAGGAACTTAAGGTTCGGCCTCACGTTTGGGGTGGCCTTAGGGCAGGCGCCCAGGACAGGGGTGTCCCTCCAGGAGGAGGAGCCCTCCGAGTGGCCCCCCGTGCCAGCCTAGGCGCGTCTCCCAGTCGTTTCTGAACCTGCTTCTCGAAACAAATCCGCAAACTGGCATGCGAGTCTGACCATCTGTCTCCAGTGATTTTGATTCCCATCAATCAGTGTCCCTTATTCATTAATAACACTTTTTAAAAAGCGTTTGAATGTCCGTTCATGCATTTATTCATTCAGCATCGAACGGCTTGAACCGCTCACTAGGATGAGGCAGTTGGGAGAGGCCTTGGGGCAGAGACCAAGGAACAAACGCTGTCCTTGCCCCCCAGAGCCTGCGGGCTGGGGGAGGGCAGGGAGCCGGCCCTGGGGGGTGGGAGGGGCTCTGAGTGCCGTAGGCACCTGCTTCCCTCTCCCTTCTCGGTCCCTTCCCCTCCTTCCTCTGGCTCCCAATGACAATGTGTCTGCATGCTCCAGTCCCCCCACTCCCCCCCCCAATNTCGAGGCCAGAAGGACGCAGCCCTCGCCACAGACAAGGAACAGAGAACTAGGGTGACGGGCCAGAATCATGCCAGATGCTTCCTGCGGGAGGGAAAAGGCCACCGAGGATAATAAAAACGGTGCTCGCTGCCATGACAACCGTAATCATTCAGCCAGATACCAACAGTTGAGAGGCGACAAGATCAATCGAAACTTTATTTCCCCAGCACAACCGGCATCCCTAAGGAGGTGGAAAAGAAGGCGATGCCTTGGGTCGTCCACCTGTCGCCTGCCAGAGAACCAGGGTGTGTCTCCAATTGACCAGGGGTGGTGACATCATTTTCAGCGGTGCCCTGTGTCTGACTCACCTGTGGCACCTGGCTTGCCTACGGCTGTTGGGAGTCTACAGGGACCCGGGGTGGGAAGGTCCAGCCCTGTCTCTAGCCATGGCTGCCGGGGCCTGGATGGCTCAGTGCAAATGGTGTTTATGGACAGGAGGGTGGGAGGCGGGACCTCACAGAACACAGCGGGAAGCGGCATCCTTGTTAAGAACAAAGCCTACAACCCCTCCAGGAACCCTCTGTTTGTTCTCCGTAGTTAACAGTCTCTTATGTTTTTGTCCCCCTCCCTGTTTTTATATTATTTGGGAGGGGGGATGGGTTCAATGGTTAAGGGGTATTAAGGAATTGACTCTTGAAATAATTGTTGCACTATCTGCTAACTAACTTGGTTGTAAGTTAAAAATAATAATAAAAAAATGGGATGTTTCGCAAAAACCTTAAAAAAAAAAAAAAGAACAAAGCCCCAAACCAGCGTGGGAAACTGATTAGCAGGGCCCTGTGGTGGCTGTAGCTAAAATCGCAGAGTTATCGGGTCTAGCTAAGAAAATGCCTTGAGGGGGTCATTTACACTTCGGTCCTGGGTGGTTGATGAACGTGGACGTGAATGTTCTGGAACAGATCCCCTCACGCTGCTCTGTGAGCTAAGCCGGCCACAGAGCCACAGGTGGAGCGTGTCTGAGGGAGCAGCGCCTTCCGTCTCCAGGGAAGTCACTGTCTCCAGGGAAGGCCATGACAGTGCACGAACCCTGGATGTCTGACCTGTCATTTATTCTGTGTCGTTAGGATGACAAACAAGGCTGAATGGGGGAGTGAATCAGCACTGTCTTCACACTGTATTCTTCCCACCTCCCAGGCAGGATGTGGCTTTCAGGGGTCCCTGCACTGAAAAATATTGCCAAGTGCCNCAAAAAAATGGGATGTTTCGCAAAAACCTTAAAAAAAAAAAAAAAGAACAAAGCCCCAAACCAGCGTGGGAAACTGATTAGCAGGGCCCTGTGGTGGCTGTAGCTAAAATCGCAGAGTTATCGGGTCTAGCTAAGAAAATGCCTTGAGGGGGTCATTTACACTTCGGTCCTGGGTGGTTGATGAACGTGGACGTGAATGTTCTGGAACAGATCCCCTCACGCTGCTCTGTGAGCTAAGCCGGCCACAGAGCCACAGGTGGAGCGTGTCTGAGGGAGCAGCGCCTTCCGTCTCCAGGGAAGTCACTGTCTCCAGGGAAGGCCATGACAGTGCACGAACCCTGGATGTCTGACCTGTCATTTATTCTGTGTCGTTAGGATGACAAACAAGGCTGAATGGGGGAGTGAATCAGCACTGTCTTCACACTGTATTCTTCCCACCTCCCAGGCAGGATGTGGCTTTCAGGGGTCCCTGCACTGAAAAATATTGCCAAGTGCCAGAAATCTCAAACCATGCGAGATATTACTGATGGAAGATGGAAACGCTCCCTGGTGTGTGGGGCCATCCCAAGGAAACTGCTGTAAGAGAATCCACCTGTGCGGGGCCCCTGGGGAAGAGGAGGAGATGGTTAAAGAACGCGCCGCCACCACCCATCTGATGTGTGGTTCAGAGCCAGATGGGCACTTGGGAACGCTGTGCCCCTATTGGCCACGGGAGGCTTGGTTTGTGTGTGGATCAAAGAAAAGCTACTTATCCCTACTGGAAATTTCCTTCTCATTCCCTGGCATTGTTCAGCAGAGAAAGGTGAAACAAAGGCTGAATTCATTCACAGACAGGAGCTTCAAAGTCAAGGCATCAAGGAGATAGCTTGAAACTTCAAAAAAAACAGCTCTGACCTGAGTTCTCCAACATTTCATATTTTCAAAAATCACAAGAAAGAGATGAACTGTCCCCAAAGAGCAAATTCACTTTAATTTCTGCTTAAATGCCTCAAAGCAAAAAGTCCAAGTGTTCAGACTCTTCTCGCTCTGCTGGCCTTGACAGACAAGGCCCACGTACTGTCCCCTCTCACTGTCCCCTCTTACTTTTCCATAGTGCAGGGAAGCCTACTTTCCAAACTCGTGGGGGCTGACACTAATCAAGCTGACAGTTGCTACAGCAAGCTTATTGCTTCAGAATAAAAGAAGTTGAACATTTACATCCAAACGTCTCATTGATTTACCACATCGCCACATGGATCTACAAACAAATAAAGACTGGCTTTGCAACAAATGCCATTGCAAAAACAGTTTGGCAGATTCTTAAAAGAACTACATGTACACTCACCATATGGTCTAGCCATTCTACTGCTAGGTATTTACCCAAGAAAAAAGCAAACACACGTCCACAAAGAAAAAACTTTCACGTAAACGTGAAATCTTAGTGTTATTTGTAATGGCTAAAACCTGAAAGCAATTCCAATGCCCATCAGTAGTGAATAAATATAGTAGAAACAAAATAGCCAAGCCAATTGCGGTATATCCAATGCTGTGGAATACTACTCAGCAGTGAAAAAAGAGAAACTCGTGATGCAGGCAGCAAGGTGGATAAATCGAAACAAGTATGCTGAGGGAAAGAAGTCAGACAAAAAGGAATTTGTAAAAATCTTTGGAAAATGCAGACTAATCTGTGCTGACTAAAAACAGATCAGTGTTGGCCTTCAGGGGGCGGGGGCGGGGAGGAAGGGTCCAGGGAATGAGGGGATGGCAAAGGAACAGGAAGAAAATCCAGGGGGTGTTAGATATGTTCACTGTCTTGAATGTGATGATGGCTTTACATGCATATACATATGTCAAGACTTGTCCATTGTATACTTTATTTTTTTTAATAAAGACAGAGCATTAGTGGGGGAGGGGCAGAGAGGGAGTCACGGATTCCAAAGCAGGCTCCAGGCTCTGAGCTGTCAGCACAGAGCCTGACGCAGGGCTCAAACCAACAAACCACGAGATCATGACCTGAGCTGAAGTCGGACGCTTAACCGACTGAGCCACCCAGGCGCCCCAATCGCACACTTTAAATGTATGCAGTTTAGTATATCAGTCATGCTGCAACAAAGCTGTTTTAAAAAAACAGACACCATGATGCATACATAACAGGGACTCCTTATATACCCCTGGCTTAAGCAGCTAGAAAACCAGGGGAAAAAATATGGAACAACAATTTCCAATATTGGATAGCAGTCAAGGCAGCATCTCTGAGAGAAGGGGGCAGACAAGGTGAATCCTACAGTGGTACCAACTCACTGCCTGGAGAGAACCCAAACGAAGACCAGTAGTGGCTGAGAGTTGAGGAGACACCAGTTCTGAGTTCTGGAAGGTCAAGGCAGCTCAACCGTGAAGGGCAGAGCACCGGACAGGAGAAGCTGTACACACAGAGACAGCTGCAGAGACTGTCATAAAAACCTCGAGTCCTTAATTTCTGATCCGTGGCTGCATATGAGAAATTCCTCCAGGCGGAGGAAAGGAACACCTGAAAGTCACAGACAGGTCCATTCCTGGGGTGCTTACAGAGCTAGAAAGGACTGGTATCCTCACTGGCCGACCTGGAGACCATGAGTAGCCTCCTCAGAAGGGAACTGAATTAAAAATAGGGCTAAACTGGCCCAAAACTCAAAGTTGTTCTGAGCCTGGCATAAACTTTAAAAGCGTTCTGGTGAAAGAGGCTGCGCTGTGTGAATGGAGGCCTGGGTCCTTGGATTCCCCGCGAGAAGATTCACCTGGGAACCTGCGCGCCAATAAAGACAGCCAGAAGGAAAGGAGCAAGCCCAGAGCCGTGTGTTAAAGCCACAGTACCCTCTCGAGGTGGGATATTACTTGGAATCGGGTATTTCTGGGTTTCTCTGGAGGGAGCCCAGCTGCGACGTCCAGTGGGGTGGTCTCTAATGGATTCCGCTTCCAATCATTTGGGGACCCCCCTCCCGCAGGTTGGGAGGGGGAGTGTCTGACCCTACAATGGTTGTCCTGGGACCTTCATGGCAGCCCCTTTCCATCAGGCAGGGCTGTACCCACAATGCAAATGCATTATAACCGAGCCCAGGGGTTACCCTGGGGCAGACGTAGGAAAGGAGAGCGCGTGCTCTGCGCCTGTGGTTCTCGATCTGTCAGTCCCAAGGTCAGGATGTCGTGTCCCCGGGCTTGTCATGCGTAGCTTCTTTACCACCGTCCTGCAGCCCGGGTGTCTATCATTCCCGCCTCGAGGACCCGGGACTGTGCACCGGGCGCTCCGTCCACTGCTCGGCACTAGCTTCCACCTAACAAAAGCAAGCCCCAGAAGGATCAAACTGTTTCCAAGTAACTGTGTGGCAGAGCGAAGTCCAACACTCTTCCAAGGAATAACACAGAACCCGATGCTGTGAAATTACCATTACCCGGTGTCCAATAGGAAATTAACGGGCATGCAAAATATGGCTTATAACCAGGAGGAGGGAAAAAAGGAAGAAAAAGGCAGAGACGACAGAAATAGGGGAGGGTATGAAGATAGTCATCATACATCTTCTCAATTATCTTATGATATTACATTATTATAAATTATATAATTATTAAATCAATTTTTCTAAATATAAAGATATAATTGTATTTATATTTTAACTATAAATCTTATCAGTTATTGGGGTTGTTAAGGCAAAACATGAAGTCGACTATGAGAGAAATAGAAGATATCAAAGAACACCCAGGTAAAACTGGAGGTGGAAAGTACCATATTTTTTTTTTAAATATTTTTATTTATTTCTAGGAGAGAGAGAGAGAGACAGCGTGAGCAGCGGAGGGTCAGAGAGAGAGGGAGTCACAGACTCTGAAACAGGCTCCAGGCTCTGAGCTGTCAGCACAGAGCCCGACGCGGGGCTCGAACCCACGAACCGCGAGATCATGACCTAAGCAAAAGTCGGACGCTTAACCGACTAAGCCACCCAGGCGCCCCTAAGAAAGTACCATATTTGAGAAACCAATCGTGAACAGCATTCAGTATCTCAACAGAACTCACGTTCAGGCTGTCAAGTGAGAATTGAATCACCGCTTCCTTGAAGCCTCCCTGGCCTGGAGCAAACTCAGTACTCTGTGCTCTCACTGTGCTGCTAATCTCCCCCCTTCGAAACACTGGCCCTGCTTGTCCACTGTCTGTGGGGCTGTGCCGTGCACGTCTGCCTTCCCCCCTGCACTGCGCGCACTGTGCGGTCCACGGGAGCCCACGCTGGCTCACTGGGGTGCCGGTGCCCAGAACAGTGCCTGGCTGAGCAAGCACTCAATAAATATATTTGGAACGAGCACATGAACTCTCGTCATCAGCTTTGCACGGGGTTCATCTGCCGATCTTGTTTAAAGCATCATCTCTGGGGCGCCTGGGTGGCTCAATCACTTAAGCCTCTGACTTCTGACCTCAGCTCAGGTCATGATTTGTGAGTTTGAGCCTCACATCAGGCTCCACGCTGACGGCGAGGAGCCTGTTTGGGATTCTCCCTCCCTCTCTGCCCCTTCCCTGCTTGTGCTTTCCCTCTCTCTCCCTCTCAAGATAAATAAGCATTAAAAAATAAAGGCGTCATCTGTGACTTCCTTCGTCAGTCAGAGCAGTCACTCCAGCGCAGTGATGCTGCCTGACCCCGGGCTACAACCCTCACGGGGCCTCAGAAACTGTGCTGCCCGCAGGCACCGCTGAGTCTCCAATTAAGTGTGAACAGAAGACTCACTGAGCCCTGGAGCAAGTAGCTTAATGTCACTGGCCTTTGGGTTCTCGGCCACTAAGTGAGGTTGCTGAAACAGCTGTCTCTAAAAAAACCCACCCATCTCTGAAGCTGCCGTTGTGGTCCAGTCTCCCAAAGCCCCCCCCCTTCCCCCAGGACCCTCCCCTCCCAGTATCCATGCCCTGTATATGCTCTGCCTGCGCTGAATTTGGGCCTTCTGTGCGACCAACAGAGTAGGGTGGAGAGGGCCGTGTGTGACTTCCGAAGTTAAGTCACAAAGGGCACGGTGGCTTCTGCTGTGGTCCCTTGGACTGCTCGCTCTAGAGGACACCAGCCACCGTGTCATGAGGACACTCCACGAGAGGTCTTCATGCAGAGTAACTGGCCAGCAGCCGAGTGCGTGAGATGAGTCACAATTGGATCCTCCAGCTCCAGTCAGACCTTCACTTGACCACAGCCCCAACCAGCATCCGACCTTACCTTCATGAGAGACCCGAGCCTGCTCCGGCCAGCCAACTGCTCCGAGGCACCTGACCCACAGAAACTGCAGGAGATGATCATTGCTCGCGGATGTTCAGAACTCTTTGTTACGCAGCAGGAGATGACCAGTGTGCTGCTACCAAAAGCTATCCTTACTACTCTCTGTAATTATTTCTGCTATGAAGAAAACCCTAAATCATTGCCAAAGCTCAGTCTCCAAAACGGAAATTATTCCTAATTTGGGGGCCACATTGGGGGCCTGGAATCTAGAACAAAGCCTCCAGGAATATGGAGGTCCCCTTTTCTTCAGCGGGCCACGGGAGACCTGATGCTACCCCATCCCCACTGCGCTCCCCTCTTTTCCTTCTTTTTCTCACAGGTTGTTTTTCAATCCAGTTTCAATACTTTTACTCCTCTGCTTCTTTTTCTTTTTTTAAAATTTAAATCCAAATTAGTTAACATACATGTAATAATGATTTCAGGAATAGAATTTAGTGGTTCATCACTTACTTATAACACCCAGTGCTCATCCCAACAAGTGCCCTCCTTAATGCCCCTCGGCCATTTAGCCCATCCCCTCACCCAACACCCCACCAGCAACCCTCAGTTTGTTCTCTGTATTTAAGAGTCTCTTACGGTTTGTCTCCCTCTCCATTTTTATATTATTTTGCTTCCCTTCACTTATATTCATCTGTTCTTAAATTTCACATATGAGTGAAACCATATGATATTTATCTTTCTCTGTCTGACTTATTTTGCTTGGCATAATACACTCTAGTTCCATCCACGTTGTTGCAAATGGCAAGATTTCATTCTTTCTCATCGCTGAGCAATATTCCATCGTATGTATATACCACATCTTCTTTATCCATTTATCAGTTGATGGACATTTGGGCTCTTTCCATTCTTCAGCTATTGTCGATAGGGCTGCTATAAACATCAAGGTGCATGTGCCCCTTTGAATCAGCACTCCTGTATCCTTTGGGTAAATACCGAATAGTGCAATTGCTGGGTCATAGGGTAATTCCAGTTTTAATTTTTTGAGGAACCTCCATACTGTTTTCCAGAGTGGCTGCACCAGTTTGCATTCCCACCAGCAATGCAAAAGGGTTCCTCTTCCTTCCTTCCTTCCTTCCTTAAAAAATTTTTAACATTTATTTATTTTTGAGAGACAGAGAGAGAGCATGAGCAGGGAAGGGGCAGAGAGAGAGGGAGACACAAAATCGGAAGCAGGCTCCAAGCTCTGAGCTGTCAGCATAGAGCCCAATGTGGGGCTCAAACCCATGGACCGCGAGATCATGACCTGAGCCGAAGTCGGATGCTTAACCGATTGAGCCACCCAGGCGCCCATAGGGCTCCTCTCTCTTCACACCCTCGCCAACATCTGTTGCTACCTGAGTTGTTAATTTTAGCCATTCTGACAGGTAAAGTGGTATCTCCTTGTGATTTTGATTTGTATTTCCCTGATGATGAATGATGTTGAGCATTTCTTCATGTGTCTGTTAGCCATCTGGATGTCTTCTTTGGAAAAGTGTCTATTCTTGTCTTTTGCCCATTTTTTTACTGGGTCATTTGTTTTTTGGATACTAACCCTTTATCTGATATGTCATTTGCAAATATCTTCTCCCATTCCATTGATTGCCTTTCTGTTTTACTAATTGTTTCCTGTGCTGTGCAGAAATAAGATTTTTTTTTTATCTTGATGAGGTCCCAATAGTTCATTTTTGCTTTTGTTTCCCTTGCCTCTGGAGACTCACGTAAGAAGTTGCTGCGGCAGAGGTCAAAGAGGTTGTTGCCTGTTTTCTCCTCGAGGATTTTGATGGCTTTCTTTCTTATGTTTAGACCTTTAATCCATTTTGAATTTATTTTTGTCAGTATAAGAAAGTGGTCCGGGTTCATTCTTCTGCATGTCACTGTCCAGTTTTCCTAATGCCATTTACTGAAGAGACTGTCTTTTTTCCATTGGATATTCTTTCTGGCTTTGTCAAAGACATACTTTTAGGTCAATTTCTGGACTCTCTATTCTGTTCCATTGGTCTATGTGTCTGTTTTTGTGCCAGTACCATGCTGTCTTAATGATTACAGCTTTTTAATGCAACTTGAAGTCCGGAATTATGATGCCTCCAGCTTTGGTTTTCTTTTTCAAGATTGCTTCGGCTATTTGGGGTCTTTTCTGGTTTCATACAAACTTTAGGATTGTTTGTTCTACCTCTGTGAGGAATGCTGGTGTAATTTTGATAGGGGTTGCATTGAATGTAGATTGCTTTGGGTAGTATAGACATTTTAACAGTATTTGTTTTTCCAATTCATGAGCATGAAATGTTTTTCCATTTTTTTGTGTCTTCAACTTCTCTCATAGGCTTTCTATAGTTTTCAGTGTATAGATTTTTCACCTCTTTGGTTAGGTTTTTTTCCTAGGTATTTTATGGTTTTGGGTATAATTGTAAATGGGATTGATTCCTTGATTTCTCTTTCTGCTGCTTCATTACTGGTGTATAGAAATGCAACCTATTTCTGTAGATTGATTTTATACCCTGTGACTTTGCTGAATTCATGTATCAGTTCTAGCAGTTTTTTGGTTGAGTCTTTTGGGTTTTCCACATAAAATCATGTTGTCTGCAAAGAGTGAAAGTTTGACTTCCTCCTTGTTGATTTGGATGCCTTTTATTTATTTGTGCTAATTGCTGAGGCTGGGACTTCCAACACTATGTTAAACAACAGTAGTGAGAGTGGACATCCCTGTCGTGTTCCTGACCTTGGGGGGAAAGCTCTCAGTTTTTCCCCATTGAAGATATTAGCAGTGGGTCTTTCATATATGACCTTTATGATCTTGAGGTATGATCCTTCTATCCCTACTCTCTTGAGGGTTTTTGGCAAGAAAGGAAGCTGTATTTTGTCAAGTGCTTTTTCTGCATCTATTGAGAGGATCATGTGGTTCTTATCCTTTCTTTTATTAATGTGATGTATCACATTGATTGATTTGCAGATATTCAACCAGCTTCTAGCTTCTCTGGAAAAACAGGAAGGAATCAAAATCTGGTGCTGTTCACAGGAGAAAGGAAAGTGGAGGAATTTATCTGCCTCTCTCCCACCTTCTGTCTCCTAGGTCAGTATTTGCCTCGTAGGGAGCTATCTCCCTGACTTATCCAGTCCTTGGTAACTGCCCAGGAAGCCAGACCCCACACCCTGCAGTGAGGAATTGCATCCAAGTCCCAAAGTGGAAAGCATCCAGGAGCGAGTGGGGCACCAGCCAAGAAAGGGAACAAAGTCACTGAGCAACATGAGAAGAAATACAAGATGTGTGTCCTGTATCATTACCTTCCTGGTCCCTTTTCTAATTCCTCAGATACTAACTCACCAGCACAGCCCTAGGAAGGCCTGGATTCTTCTTTTGACTGCATCAGTTCCTCAAATGTGTAATGTAGGTGGAGATGCAATGAGACTATTACTGTCAGCTGACCCTCTTGGGCTTCAAGACAGATGGACACACTCAAACCCTGGCCTCCAAAATACAAATTACCTCTTAAGCTTGCTGGAAGAAAGTCTTAACTCTCCGTAAAGGGTCTCTTAAACCATAATGTTCACCCACCAGCTTAGAAAAGGTAACTTAAGGGGCACCTGGGTGGCTCAGTCAGCTGAATCTGCAATTCTTGATTTCAGCTCAGGTCATAATCTCATGGTTCATGGGATCGAGCCCCACGTTGGGCTCTGTGCTGTCTTTGTCTCTCTCCAAATAAATAAATAAACTTTAAACAAACAAACATTTTTAAAAAAGAAACTTAATTGGGTAGAGCTGGAGCTTTTGAGCCAACCCTGGGATGTTTTAGACAGAATTAAGAGGCCCTGAAGCCCACAGTTTTTTCTCCTAGGAAAAGAGGTGCGTACTCCCAAGAGTTCACCATGCTTCTTTTTAGCGACAGCCCTCAGAGAGTGGCTGTGAGCAGATGGAGGCTCCACTAGCCCCCACTCATTCCAGTGCACTGAGAGGCCTCAGGCAGCTCCCATTAGCAGGTGAGGGTGGGTGATTGGTGGATGGACAGATGGATGGATGGATGGACAGACAGACAGACGGATGGGTAGGTGAATGGGTGGGTAAATTAATGGATGAGATGGCTGCTCGGCTTCATAGGTATCTGAGAAGTGTTGTCCAGAAAGCTCACACCCTTAAATGCCCCCTATCCAATAAGCAATCAAGGAAATCATTGCTCTGAGTTTTTACTGTCTTGAATCCATCTCTCCGACATGCGTTTTCCTTGTCCCTGCCGCAGACACTGCCTCCAGTCCCCCACCCTTCTGGCTTGTTATCAGCTCCATGCTGTCTCTTTGCATTAAAGTGACAAGCTGCAGCACAAAGCTGACGACAGGAGGCTGGGGCTGTAATTCGCACTGACATTCACTGGCGCGATCCACTTACTGCCTGGTAAGCCAAATAGGAGATTTGTCTGATTTTGATCCCAGGAAGAGAAGTGACAGCGCTGCTCTGCTCCTGCCACTCAAATCAAGCACCAGGCGGGTCCTCGGGCCCGTGTCCCGGCTGGCGATGCCCACCTGCGCAATGTGGGCCTTCAGGACCCCTTTCCCTCCCTTGCGCTGGAATTGCCTTTCAGGCCGGACCTATGGCACACACGGGATGAGGGCTGTGGTCGGGGGCGGGCGGGCGGCGCACTCTCTCAGCCGGTGGCAGTGTGTTTACAGGAGGCCCCTCCCGGGGAGTTAGGCGCTGCTGGGATGTCAGACCCCAGCTGACAATACCTCAGCAGCCCTCTTTCTGCCTCCCCACCCCCTCTCCTAACGTCTCCCCACAGTAAGAGAAATGCCACAGCGTGAGAGAGTCACAGGAGCAAGGAGTTAGCCCGTGGGCACGCCGGCTACATAATCTACAAGGCCCTGCGAGAAATGAAAATGTGGGACCCCCTGTTCAAAAAAGCTGGGGGAAGTATCATTAAAGATACTAAAATAGAAGGCTTTTACCTTTCTTCTGTGGGCTCTCTCTGACTTGTGGTGTTTTTTACTTGCCATATAATGCTGTTCTAAGCAAAAAAAAAAAAAAAGTAAATAAATGAATAAATGGATGAATGAATAAATAAATGAAAATATTATTAGCATGATTTAACCATTCATCTTTCTATTATACAATGGCAGTTTTAAATGAACCTGCAAGAGCTTTTTTACTCAGATGTGGAATCACCAAAACGACACAATTCATACCTCCCAATTCATGATGCACATACAATATATTTCATTCCTATCAGAACAATGGAAGTGCTACATATAATGTTCTTTTTCTTTTAATTTTTTTACATTTATTTATTTTTGAGAGACAGAAAGAGACAGAGCATGAGCAGAGGAAGGGCAGAGAGAGAAGGAGACACAGAATCTGAAGGAGGCTCCAGGCTCTGAGCAAACATTCAGCACAGAGCCTGATGTGGGCCTCGAACCCGCAAACCGTGAGATCATGACCTGAGCCAAAGTCAGATGCTTAACAGACTGGGCCACCCAGGCACCCCAATAATGTTCTTATTTCACTTCTCAAAACACACATTCTACCACCTCTCTGTGCCCTTCCCTTACTGATGAGTGCGGAAGGATTGAAAGGAAAAGATACTATGGTTGCCCTATCTATACTATTCCTTCTATGCCCTCATGTTCAGTGTCAGTGGTTGGTTATTACAGGGAACAATGTAAGACAGAGATAGGTTTCCTTGACCTTTCTTGGAACCCCATTGTCTTTCTGCAGTCAAGGCCAGTGGTGGTTGAACAGAAAGCTTGGCTCCCCCCACCCCACGCCTCACTTAGCCAGTCGTATTGGTAACACACTTCCCTTGCACTCATTGTGGGTCTGTGGGAACGTGGCGCTCATGGGACACTGAAAATGCTATTTGAGATGGGGTAGCGGGGAACAACAGACACGCATTTGCTCACACATCTCTGCTTACATGCATGCTCCATTGTCTCCTTGCCTTCTCTTGTAAAACACAAGTTCAAAGATAAAATTATTACAAATTTCAAGATGGCGACAGCAAAGCATGAAGCTGGGGGCTGTGCTCACCCATGGAACTGACCCTGCCTGTCAGGATGGTGGGCCGTGAGAGCTAACACCTAGAGAGCACCTGCAGTGGCCAGGCTTTTCGTGCATGAACTCATTGGGATTGCTTGGCTAGCACACACAGCAGGTAAGTTATTACCCTACTTTTCAGACACGAAACTTGAGGCACTGGGAGCTTAAATGACTTGCCCAGGGTCACAACATCTGCCACTGACAGAGGTGAGATAAATCTCAGGGAAGACTTTGTGGGGGGGAAGTCACACAGTCTTTCCTCTTGTGTCTGTATTCAGGTCTATACATCAGGGTTGAGGAGTCTTCCCCTTCACATGGGAATCCATAGCTTTACTTCTTTAGAATGCTACCTTTGCTCAAACCTGGGTTCAGGGGCTTAGCAACACTTCCGAAATGATGGGGAAGGGGCAGTCAGTTTCATACTGGGAGGCTTTGGGGTGAGTGGGTCCAAATAAGTCAGGACAGCACAGCAGGGGGTCTGAGGAAGCCCCTTCCTTCCAGCTGCCATTAGACTCAGGAGCCTGGAATTGCAGAAACCCAGCCAGTTAAGCCCTGGCTTGGGTTTTCTTGTCCCTTAGTAAACAGCGTGCACACACATGTGCACACGCGTGACCCAGCTCTAGCTCCCGGCCACATTCTTAGAAGCTGTGTCCCTTTGCCACCCTCACATCTCCTCATTCTCCACGTGACTCAAAAGCATTCCCCACCTGCTGCCAGGAAAGCAGGGAAGGCATCACCAAGCAGGTTCATGTGGCCACCACCCTGCGCGTTCAGAACACTGGTCTGCCTTATATCAGCAGGGAGGAAGGGGGACAGCCAGCCAGGGCAGAGGGCTGTGATCACTCCCTGTAGGTGCTTGTGCAGATAGGAGAGAGCAAGGGGATCAGGGAAGGCAGGGAGCAGAGGAATGGAGGGCAGTGGAGGGCTTGGGGTGTGGCACAGAGGAAGGAAGCGCAAAATCCGATAAGCACTTTGCACAAGTGCTTTGCACAAGATGGAGAGACGGACGTGTTGCCCAGCGGTCTTACATAGGCCCTAACTGGTTTATCAGTCACTACACAGTCTAGTCCCATTTAGCCATTTTTAAATTTATTTTTAAGAGAGAGACAGACAGACAGACAGATAGACAGACTGTGAGTGGGGCAGGGGCAGAGAGAGAGGGAGGCACAGAATCCCGAGCCGGCTCCAGACTCTGAGCTGTCAGCACAGAGCCTGATGTG
This sequence comes from Crocuta crocuta, assembly GCF_008692635.1. NCBI lineage: Eukaryota > Metazoa > Chordata > Mammalia > Carnivora > Hyaenidae > Crocuta > Crocuta crocuta. The sequence goes on from NW_027528417.1 coordinate 4,504,085, forward strand.
GGGCTCAGACCCATGAACCGCAAGACTCATGACCTGGAGCCAAAGCTGGACACTTAATAGACTGAGCCTCTCGGGTGCTTCTGTCCCCATTCAGCCATTTTTGTGACCAAGAAAATGAGTTACCTTTCCCCTGGAGGAGTGTGTGCTCTCTGAGTAGTCATCCACACAAGAATGATGTCAAACGTAGCTGTGTCTTCCCTCTCTTAGCCCGACAACCCCAGGTCCCCTTACCAAAAAGACTCTGTGTCACGTGCCTGCGTACACCGTTTGTGTTCTTCCCCTACACATCCCTGTGCACTGTGCCCCATCATTCAGGAGTTAAAGGCAAGTGTGTAACACGACTGGGGACTGACCAGTACAGATGGGACATCTGGACTTGAAGAAAGAGCACCCGTGAAGGGAAGCCATGACTTAATGCAGTTGCTTTCATCATTCCAAGCCATGCTTCCCCCCTCTGGTGTTTTTCCTTTTTCCAGAACACTGAAGGCTTTCTCTGCTGTTCCCGTCTTCGGTCATATGGCGCCTTTAGGACACTCGTATTGAGCAGCGCCAGCACAGGGCAGTGTTTTTCCATCTCCTGACTCCTTATTTGGGTCGTAAGATGCTCTATTTCTCTCTGGACATGATGTTTGGAAACCAATAGGCAGGTATTTGATGCGTGTCGCACGTGTCATACGGTGCTGCTAATGTCATACCATTGACCAAAGAAGACAAGAAAAGGCTCCCAGCAGATGGACTGGTGTTATGTTTCATACTACATGCAGTTGATTCCTGACAGCTCAAACAGCCGCCACTTCATCAGTGGGAGACGTGCAAGGTTTTATGCCGCCTCAGGTAAGAATGCCCCCAAATGGCTATTTGGGGGTCCTTACCCACTTCTCAGTAAATCTTCCTTTTCACAGTTCTTTTTTTCTCCTCAAAAATGCTGTTGGTCTCAGGGTTTAGGGGCTATAGTTGTTCCTCTCAAAATAAAGATGAGGGTCCTTTGTAAAAGTAGAGTTTATGACCCACATAAAGTTGGGTCAACAGGAGCTGTACTAAAGAGTCCCAGAAAATACCTCGCTCCTTGCTTGCCCCATTTGGCTAATTTGAGTGAGGAAGGCTCATGGGTGCGAAAGCATATGAAACTATACAATTATGGCCTCCTGCTTCTGTTTTTATAGACAAGCCAAAGAGGTGGCCAAAGGTCAGCCAGTGCTGGACCAAGAAAGGGAGTCAGTAAGAAAGAAGCAAGTTGCAAACCATGAGAGACTCTTGAATGCTGAGAACAAACTGAGGGCAGATGGGGTGGGGGAGGGGGAGGGGTGATGGGCATGGAGGAGGGCACTTGTGGGGATGAGCACTGGGTGTTGTATGGAAACCAACTTGACAATAAACTATTTTAAAAAAAGATTTTTAATTTAAAAAAAAAAGAAAGAAGCAAGTTGTTCTCTTCTTTTGTTGATAGGTTTCTGCCACCATTTTTAAAGCCTCCAAGAAAGATTCTGACATGAGGGAGATACAGTTTGTGTTTATAAAAGATGGAGAGCCTGCTTTCATCCTGACTCGCTGCTTTCCACATCTCTTCTGGCTTTAGCACAGGAGAGCCTGGCTGTGGAATGCCAAGTAGGTGGAGGTTGATCCCTGGCTGGCAGACCCCATGTCTGGGTTAATCTCCACCAGCCACCCATCAGGTAGGAAGAATCACTTGACTGTACGGCCACCACGGACCCTTCCTTTCAGCTTGCTGTAGGTTGCCAAGGAAACAAGGGTGTCTTAACGTTAAGAATAATTTGTTCCTTAATGGAAACAGTCTCTCTCTAAAGGAAAGTTAACTGGGAAGCCATTTGAGTCATCCCAAGTTGCTGTCCCCGCCCCACCCCCGCCCTACTTTCCCCTGTTTGCCTAGAGGTCTTAATTTTGATGATGTATGAGGTGTCAGCCGGAAGGTCTTGTGCTCTGTCGCGAAGCACTATAAAAAGGCAGATGTATGATTGTGCCATCCACAAATACCCTAGAAAGTTAAGTGTTAAGCCAATGTTAATAATAAATGTTTTCCTCCTAAGTAGGTTATAGCAGCGTCACCAGAGCCCTTTGAAGTATCACAGACTAACAAAATCCCAGAGAGCTCAGGAACCCCTAACCTTGCCATTGTCTTTACAGTCCAGTGAGGAACGTTATTAACTGCCATTCCATTTTTTTTTTTCTGCCTGGTGCCCTTGGATGGAAAGAGGAACACTCCCCACCCCCAACATCTGAACTTGATCTCCAAAGATGGGGAAGTCTTGGGATGAGAAAGCCCCAGGGAATGGAGAAATGAGTCTTTAATTTTTTTTTTTTTTTTGAGGATATGTGGCCACTAACTCATCACATGGGCTCAGTCCACACCTTCCCCACCACTTTGCTACAAGGTCCCCTCGATCTAAGCGGGGGAGGTGATCTGGTCCCATCTGGCCTCCCACCATAGGGCCCTGTACCATTCATTCAGGGGCCTCGGGTCTTCAGTCTGTCTCCTGCAGAGGTTTATCCGGAGAGAGCCCCTAAGTGGGGAGCCTATAACTAGGGCCTCATGCTTATGGGCACAAGAGTTAGAAGCTTACCTTGTTGCCTTGTCTTTTCTCAAGAAAATTCTAAGCCAAAATTCTATATTCTTCCCCAACAGATGTAAAGTCTTGGTTGCTCTGTATCTTCCATTGCCTCTCATCCAATGGGAAGGGTGCTTGTTGCTGTGGCTGTTGCTGTATTCTATTAGAGAGTCCTTCCCGATGCAGGAAAAGGAGTCAGGATCATAGGGAAAATGAGCCACAGTCAAGAAATCCACACGTTCCGGATTTAAACTAGTTTCCGGATTTCAGCTAGTTTCCCCAGAAGCAGATCTTGACGGAATATTCCAGTGAAGGTGACTCATTAGGAAGTGCTCCCGGTGTTCTACATGTTCTCAGGGTGGGGAAACAGGCCTGGGAAGAGCAGAAGAGCAGACAAGCCAAGTCCCTAGGAGGGTAACGTTGGCACAGGACAGGTCACACTTATGTGTCCCCATCAGGGCTGAGGGAGTTGGAGAGCTGGTGGCCCATACGCCTCCGTCATTGGCTAAGAGCTGCAGAACGGGGCATACGGGGCACAGCCAAAGCTGTTCCAGTAGCCTGGGGGTGTCGTCTGACACGGAGATGCGGGTAAGCCTGGAGTGGAAGCAACAGGAGAGCCCGTGTGCCCAGAAATAGCAAATGATCTGAGGGAATATCCACACGGGACTGCCAGCCACTGCTACACACCCCGTCTGCAAGGGAAGAAAGCGGAGGAAGAAAGGCCGAGCTTATCTCCAGATTAATGTGTTTGCTCATCACTCATCCATCGACTTAGCAAACATTTACTGAGCGCCTGCTATATTCCGGCCATTGTGCTACATGCTGAAAATTACAAAGAAGATACTTGTACTTCTTGTGCTTGGGACGTTAACCGTGTAATAGGGTGGGTGGGCGACACGTACTGAAATGTCTGTCACCCAGCTTAGGTTTGGACCCAGCCGTTCCTAGTTTCCTCCCAGCTCTGTTCTAGGAAGGGCCAACCCTTCTACCTTGAGGAAGCTCACTGTATAATTACATAATCCAGGGGTCACCGGGCTGTGTTGCTTAATGCTAATACTGCTCGTACAGATCTCCGGATGAAAGGCACAGCATGGGTGCCAGGTATTATTAGTGGTAAAGGTGGTGTTTAGTGATACCAAAATAAATAGGCTGGCATAGGGGTTTTGCTCTGCATTCAGGGAAGTGTTCCGGGTCTCCTAGGCCCTTTATCTAAGAATCAAATGCTCCCAACATCTATAAAACATGCCTGCCCCGGTTCGTCTTAGGACCCGAGCGTTTTTCTGGCATCCGCGCTTTGGGAAGTGCCCTGCTGATTCCAAGGACTGCGGCTGCGTGGGCGGCATTTTAGTAACGGCCCAGGCAGATGGGTTACCTAAGGTTACATCCACTTACTGCCCTTGACCAACAGGCCGGCCCTGGGAAGGGAGGAAAAGGAATTGGAGTGGAGAACGAGGGCAACACATTTCTCATTTGCAGGGCAAAGTAGGCTAGGAAAAGAACAGTCTCCCTGCCCCTCCAGTCTTAGGGCTGAGGACTCAAAGATCAGAACAGGCCCTCGAGGGTGGCCGGCCAGATAAAAGAGAGGGCGCAAGCTACCACCACACTTTAGACAAACAGCGCAGACTCCTTGTGGCATAAGTATGTCCCAGACATCTCGTGGAATATGCTTATAACACAACCTGATTTGTTGCTTCTCTGAAATTCAGATGAAACGGGGCATCTTCTATTTTTATTTGCCAGAGTTAACTGGCAACCCTGCCCCCACGGGCTTCTCCAGGAGGACTTTAGTCCTTTAAAGCCCTGACCAGGTGAGAGCTGAAAGGCCACATAACCACGGGGGACTGCATTTCAGCCACATGGCGGGGGTGGGGGTGGGGTTCAGATCTCTCCAATGCAGCCGCCGTTTGTCTGAAGTCAACTAAAATCACCTTTTAAGATCCTCAACTGTTGCTGGGATTGGGAACGCAGACCCCAAACTGTTCTTTAACCTACACTTAAGTTCCTTACTGCCAAGCAGAAAGCCCAGCAGCCTCAGTGGGGGGAGGGTACAGCAGGCACATGTGTTCATGGGTCAGAAAATGAAGGCCGAGAAACAACCAAGTAAGACTTTCTTAGCAGGAGCTCAAATTCCAGAGTTTCTTTTTCAAATGTAACTCCTTCGATTTTTCTAGTCTGTAGTGGGCTTACGTTATGCTTCTGAACAAGTTCAATGATGCTTTATTATTTTAAAACTACCAGAATGAAGAGCCTGTGTGAAATTAAATTCCGCGTGCAGATTTTGAAGCCACGGAGAAGTATAACCATCCCCAAACCTCATATGTGTCGACGCCTTTTCCCTGGCATAGCAATTTCCCGGCAATTACTTCATCCGAGCCTTGATGGTCTTGGGGGCAGATGACACCAATGTTCTCCAACCGTTTGGCAGGTGAGGCAGGTCAGGCCACAAGTTGAGGGCTCTGTCCAGAGTGACAATAGGGGTGACAGGAACCCTCATTACAATCCCGAGTCTTCCCACCTGAACAAGCTGTTAGGAAGTAAACCCAGAGCCAGATTCTGGACTTCAGAATCAAGGTCTGGGGTATGCCACTCAAGGATTCTAGACCGTACCTCCCCTGGTATATCTGGTAGAGGCCACAGATTCATTCCGCAAATCCTTACGGAACACGTATGAAGTGCCAGGCGTGGCACAGGCGCTGGGGACGCAGCTGGGAAAGGCAGACAAGGTTGTGGCCTTCATGGAGCTTACATCCTGGAGACGGTGACAGATGGTGACAGGTGCTCTGACGATAGGGACCGAAGGCATGGGCGGGAAGTGGGGCTGCTTTCTGGAGGGGGAAGAGGAAGCTCTTTCCGGATAGGGGATGCCTGAGCCACCAGGCTCGTGTCCCATCTGGGTCCTTGGCATGGCAGACAGAGGGAATGGTGAGCTTCAGGATGGGAGAAGTCTGTTGTTGGAGGGATAGCAAGGAGACCAGAGGTTCAGAGTGGAGCTAATAAGCCGGAGAGCAGGGAGGGGAAGTCTGGGCGGCAGGCAGGCCACGGTCAGGAGTTTGGATTTTATCTGAATTGTGACGGGGAACACCTATCTTAGCCCTTCTCACCTTCTCCTGTAAAGCTCAAGAAAGAAAGAGGATGTGGTCTCAGCGGGGAGAGCACACGGAGCCCCTCACCGATGACGGCCAGGAGGCCCTGGGCCTTAGGAAGGGGTGGGTGGGGCACCTGGCTGCCGCCGCCTCTTCAAAGCTTGGCTCCTGGAGCTTGGGGTTTTCCCAGGACATAAAAGTCTCTTCCCTGACGCTTCAAGTGCTTTTCCTAAAAGCTAGTAGGTACCCTGATAAGGTTTCAGATTCCGCTACACTAACTTTTAGGCCCTGGTGGCCTTTTAACACGGCTGGAAGGTCCCAGTGCACCGATGCAGACCACAAAGAAAAGGCAGTGCAAGCCTGGTGTGAGGGTCAACAGAGCTGGGCCCTGGCACAGCTGGGCCAAACACCCAGCTCCTTGGACGTGGGGGAAGGCCAGCCTGTCACCTGATCCAGGAGCCAGACTAAAACGCGGAGACTAGTCATTCTTAGAGTGTGGTCCCTGGACCAGCAGCATCAGCATCGAGTGGGAATTCGTTAGAAATTCCAAGTCAAGGACTCTGGAGCTCAGCGTTCTGTGTTTTAACAAGCACTCCTGACAATTCTGACATTGGGCAGTTTGAGAACCATGGCCCTCAAGGAGAGCGGGGCAGATGGTTTTTTTTAAAAAAAAATACATAACCTGCTTTGGTTAAGACTTGGCTCTCAGTGTAAAGTCAAATCAGAACAAAACCAGAAACCTTCGGGGCACAGGGATTTGTGATGTCAGAACGCCAGGCGACCACTGAGCCTAACATCTGAGCTGTAATTTCTCCAATCCAACAGAACTCTGCGATGAAACATATTAGTAAAGAGGAAGCGCTGGCTACTTCTCCCAAATCGATTCTGAGCCCTTAGTTTATTCTTGGTGTGCTCTGGATGTTCCTGGGTGTATATTCGTTCTTTCATTCTCGCTCTGAGTTGCAGGAAATATAAGTAAACCCTCAGGAAGCTTCCTCAAGGAAGCGCATGACTTGTAAATGAATGAAAAGTTACAGTGCAGGCTCCTGGGTGCTACAGAGCGCTCTGGGTTGGGGTGAGAGAGGCAGAAGGCAGGAAGGAGGAGGTCCCCGCCCGACCTGGAGGAAGAGAAGCAGGGGAGCGCGGCGAGGGTTACCTAGTTCCACCAGTCCGGTGGCTGCAGGCAGCCCGCACCCCTGCTTTCCCCCTGAGAACAGAGCTGTCTGCAGACCCCACACACCCCACTGCACAAGCATGTGCTGAGGCTGCGAAGGAGCCGAAGGAGTAAGGACGCCACCAGCAGCCCCAGCCCCCAGGTTGCTGACCAGAGGCCCCTTTTCCTTTTTCTGTTTTTTTTTTTTCTGTTTATTTATTTTTGAGAGAGAGAGAGAGAAAGATAGAGCGCAAGTGGGGGGAAAGGACACAGAGAGAGGGAGACACAGAATCAAAAGCAGGCTCCAGGCTCTGGGTTGTCAGCACAGAACCCAACGCGGGGCTCGAACACACGAACAGGAGATCCTGACCTGAGCCGAAGTCGGACGCTTAATCGACTGGGCCACCCGGGTGCCCCCAGGGGCTCCTTTTTCTCATCAGGGTTCTCTCTGGCTAGTTGGCCATCTCCAGTCGCTCTGATGGACAGTCCCAAACCTCACTTCTTCCACAGACTTCTGTTCATCTGAAAGTACTTTCAACTGAGCAAGGCTAGGAATAGATCCTTATTTATGGAAACAATAATCAACAACTCCAGGCCTTGACACACAGCCCTGGTGATTCTCCTCATACCCGCAGAGTGGCCCACCTCTGATAATTCATTCATTTGAAACTATTTATTAGGCCAGGCCCTGCCCCAAATGCCTCCCCTCATCCTGTTACCGATGGTTGACAATTATGTGGGGATTTTTAGCCTCAGGAGTAATAAAAAATGTAACAATGAACTACTATTTTCCACCTGCCAAATTAGCAATGCTTTGTTTTAGAGAAAACACTTAGTGTGGGAGCCTTGGGAGGGGCACCTATAACACCATCGTAAGTACTGTGGCCTGGGACATCTTTCTAGAAAGCAATTGGACGGTATGCATCAGAACAAAACGTTAAAGCTCATTAAAACAGCGAGTTCACCTGGACGTTTATTCTAGGGGAGTTACTGGCAATTTAGACAAATATCTACACTGGCAACTATTTATTAAGCACATGCCATGTTCTGTGCACTAAATACATAAATTATAGGGGCGCCTGGGTGGCTTAGTCGGTTAAGCGTCCGACTTTCGCTTAGGTCATGATCTCGCGGTTCGTGGGTTCGAGCCCCGCGTCGGGCTCTGTGCTGACTGCCAGCTCGGAGCCTGGGGCCTGTTTCAGTCTGTGACTCCCTCTCTCTCTGACCCTCCCCTGCTCATGCTGTCTCTCTCTCTCTCCTAGAAATAAATAAATAAAAAAAACATTTAAATACATAAATTATCTCCCCTACCAGCCAAGATGTTCCCCAAAACATTGTTTTTAATGACAAAAATCAGAAACATTTGCAATAAGAAAGAACATTTAAACAAATTAGAATAAGTCCACAGAACATAATGCTATGCAATAAAAACTATATTTTTAAAGAGTTTTTTTTTTTTAGATGTTTTATTTATTTCTAGGAGAGAGAGACAGTGTGAGCAGGGGAGGGTCAGAGAGAGAGGGAGTCACAGACTCTGAAACAGGCTCCAGGCTCTGAGCTGGCAGTCAGCACAGAGCCCGACGCGGGGCTCGAACCCACGGACCGCGAGATCATGACCTGGGCCAAAGTCGGACACTTAACCGACTAAGCCACCCAGGCGCCCCTTAAAGAGTTTTTAATGCTATGGGAAATACTCTTATAAAGGCAGTAAGATTCTAACTCATAAAATACACATAATGAACATGTGCATTTAAAATAATAGTGAGAATTGAACCAAAATACTAGAATGAGAACTTTCATTTTTAAAAAAATATTTTTAATGTTTATTTTTGAGAAAGAGAGAGACTGAGCACAAGCAGGGGAGGAGCAGAGAGGGAGGCACAGATTCGGAAGCAGGTTCCAGGCTCTGAGCTGTTAGCACAGAGCCTGACAAGGGGCTCGAACCCATGAACCGCGAGATCGTGACCTGAGCCGAAGTCAGACGCTTAGCCGACTGAGTTTCAGGTGCCCCTGGAAATTTCATCTTTTATGTTTTCTGTACTTTCCTATTTTTCTACAATTGGCACGTATCCCTTTTACATGAAATGAAAACACACACCTATGACTTCCCGCTGGGTATAAGGAACTCCTCTCATTCTGGCTCCAGACAGCTGCCCTGGTCTTGTCCTGGTGAGTCACGTACCTTGTCTGTTTTTTATTTTCTCGTGGCAAAATGGACATATAATCCCGGCTGTTCCCAAACCTCATAAGATTGTTGCATGTCACAGTCACCTCCTGCCTATAAAACCCGAGGTGGACGCTAATTACTGTTGTTGCTAACACACTAATGCCTTCTGGGAAAGGTGAGTCACAGTGTCTGTGACATCACTTTTGAGACTCACATGAGGAAGGAATTGGTCTCCTGGGACAGGGATTCCCATGAAGCCTCCTCTTCCCAGAAGCCTTCCTCCTGTGTAGGTTTCCAAGAAGGGCTTGGGGGTGGGTTTGTATAGCCATCAGCTATCGCTGGGACCGCACGGCTAGAAACGCTGGGCCCCTAACCGTGCACGGCAGGACAGCGCGGTTTGGCTGATGTCGGCTGGGATCTGCTGGCTTGGGCTCCAGGACCAGGGCCAGGTCTACGCCACATGTCTCTCTTCCTCTGGGGATCAGCGAGCTAGCTGGGGCATGTTCTTCTCACAGCAAGGGCAGAGGCCTAAGAGGTGGCACCCCGTCACACAAGCACATCTCAAAGCGCTGTGTGCGTCACGTCTGCTACTATCCCCGGCCAAGCCCTGAAGTCTCGGGGCAGAGAAGTGTTCCCTTTGGAAAATTGTCGGAGGATCTGCAAAGTCACAGGGCAAAGGGTGTGGATGCAGCGAAAGGTGGAGAATGGAGGGCCGTGACTCGCCCTTGGCTGAGGACGGTTGGGAAGGTAGCCTGAGCCAGGAGCTGTGAGCTACCTGACCGCCTGGACTGAAGGACGGGAGAGACTGGAAGTGGGGGCTGCACCTGTTGGAGGCGGCTGGGAGATTCCCGCGCTACACCCCTTCCCCGCTCACAGGGGGGTGGGCTTGCGGCTCGGCGGGGCTCTCACCGGGGTCGTGGTGGGGGTGAGGACGCAGGCAGGACTCTATTCCATCCAGCTGTTTTCCTGATCTGCTTTGTTTCCAGACCTGCAGCCTGGAGCCATATTTTAAACGCCTTTTAATGGGCAGCCTTCCTGCCTCGTGAGTTGCCATGGTTTTAAAAGGTTGTGTGTATTTTTATCATCTCAGGACCACATCTCCAGCACTTCTCTGGTGTGTAAACATCTTTATGAGTGTTGTCGTCCCCGGTTAGATTAAATGGGTGTGTCCCCAGGCAAGCCTGTGAGGATCCGTCTAGGGGTGCGGCCTCCCGCCTGGGGTGGTGGCCCACCCGCAGGACAGCACATGGGGAAGGCAGGGTGGTGGAGAGGCTTCTGCAGCGGTGCTCACGCAGGGCTGAGGCGATGCCTCCACAGAGACAGCGGAGATAAACAGTCACAGGGACAGAGCCCAGCGTTGGGAGCTGGGAAGCAGCTGGCCATGCACGAGGCTTGGGCTTCAGGGTCCCCAACCTTAACAGTGACAAACAAGCCCAGGCAGGAGGGGCCGAGGGAACCAAATGCAATCTGTGACCCTGAAATCTGGGGCCTGGTATAGACCAAGGGCCTCTCGCCAGCAGGGAGCCTGGGCTAAGATGATTTCTTTTCATTGCAACCAGATAACTCGGCACAACTACAGAACAGAAGTCTCCTTTTCCTTCGGAGAAGAAACATACGCCAGAGGGAAAGGTCTCGTGTGGAGTTCTGCCGAATAGTACGGGACCAACATGGATGTTCCTGGTGCGTGTACACCTGCTTCTCAAGAAGTCGTTGTCGCGATCAAAAGTCAAGGGTGGAGCCCGAGTCTCGTTGTGAGAAAAATCATCAGATGCCTCCCCAAACACCTGACCAGCACTCCTCAGAACCATCAAACTCATCAAAAACAAGGAAACAAGGCCACAAACAACGAGATCTAGGGAAGCCTGAGGACTGGACATATAATGCCATGTCCTGGATGGGATCCTGGATCAGAAGAAGACACTAGGTGAAAGCTAAGGAAATCCAAATACACTATGGGCTTTTATTAATAACGTATTGATATTAGTTCGTTAATTGTAACAAACGTGCCATGCTAATGTAAGATGCTTATAAGACCAGAAACAGGGCATGGAAAGTATTAGAACCTTCTCTACTACCTTAATTTTTCTATAAATCTAAAACAGTTGTAAAAAATAAAATCCACTTAAAAAAATCAAGTCAAAGGGCAAGAGCACAGACTTGGAAGCCAGGTTGCCTTCAGTGCAATCCTGGCTGTCCTCAACTTGGACAAGCCACTTAGCCCTTCCATGCCTTAGTTTCTTCATTGCAAAAGGGGAATAATCACAGTACCTCTGGTTGTCCTGGGGGCTAAACTCTGAAAGAGTACCTGGTAGCTAGTAAGCGCTACATGTGCTTATTTAATACATAAGTGAAACTGAAAGTGCGGGTCCACCTCACCTGTTCTATAAAACAAGGAGAGCACACATTCGCTGAATTTTTGTTTTTCCTTAAAAAAACCAAACAAAAAAACCAAGTCCATGAGGAACGGCCATGCCCTGTTGGTGGGGAGGCACATTGATGCAGCCTCTGTGGAAAACAGTATGGAGGTTCCTCAAAGAGTTAAAAATAGAACTACCCTATGATCTAGTAACTCTACTATTGGGTGTTTTCACTCAGGGAAAACACTAACTTGCAAAGATTCGTGCACCCCGATGTTTACTGCAGCATTACTTACAAGAGACAAGGCATGAAAGCAGCTCAGGTGTTTATCAATAGTCAAGTGGCTAAGGAAAATGCGGTAACCACACACGCACACACACACACGCACACACACACACACGCACACATGCACGCACGCAGGAATATTATGCAGCCATAATAAAGGATGAGATCGTGTCATTTGAGACAACACAGATGGACCTCGAGGGTATTATGCTAACTGAAATAAGTCAGACTGAGACAAATACCATACAATTCCACTTACAAATGGAGTCTAAAAGAAGAATGAAAAAACAAACAAAAGGCAGAGTCAGACCTTAAATACAGAGAACAAACTATGGGTTGTGGCGGGAGGAGTTGGGTAAAAGAGGTGAAGGGGAGAGGGAGATTCGGGCCTCCAGTGATGGAATGAGGAAGTCGCAGGAATAAAAAAAGTAACATAAGGAATATAGTCAATGATACTGTAATAGGGATGTAATGAGACAGACGGTAGCTATACTTGTAGTGAACACAGCATCATGTATAAACGTGTCAAATCGCTAAGTTCTGCACCTGAAGCGAATGTAACATTATGTGTCAACTATACTCAAATCAAAAAAGAAAAAAAAGGAGCATTCTCAGGGTTCACTTCGGGCTCCACTGCCCCGTCCTCGCAGCTTGGCCGGAGCTCAGCTCTTCCTGCTCTTTCGCCTGAACGTTTCTCACCCTTTGCCAGGTTCAGATGAGATGCCCCAGTCTGGAAACCTCCACCAGAGTCGTTATCAGCACACGTAGACACACTGCCTCCTCCTGTCCTACCTCTTCCTTGTGCCCTGGGAGCATCCCACTCAATCCAGGATCCAGCAGTATTCCCGGAACCCCCGATCCCCCAATCCCTCTGCCCTCCCCCGCCCCACGGGCCCAGCCCCAGGCCACCCAGCTGCCTCTCCTGCCTGCACGGACACCCGTCCAGCTTAGAGCACCTTGGGAAGGAAGGGCACGTCACCGCCCAACAGGATGCATAGGAAACGCGTGTGTTCCTCATTGCTCAGGAAGAGGTCTCCCTAAAGAACAATCCTGAACTTTGTCCAAATGGTTGAGAGCTTGACACAAGTCATCTTCCTGTGAGCATCTGAAAAAAGTCTGTGTCGAAGCAGAATCAGAAGCACACAGCTGCTATTTCCTTCAGTTCAGAGCTTGGGTTCCTGGAGCTATTTCCTGCTTGCTCTCACGGTCACATTCCTGCTCGGGGGCCCACTAGGTAAAGCAAGAGCCAAACACTGCACCGACGAGGCGGTGACTGAAAGTCTACGGCCATAGGATGAGGCTGAATCTCCCAGTCTCTTCTCTGGTAGGATCCATCACTCTCTGCTGAAGACGCCTGTTTCTGGTCCAGTCTCCCAAGAGACTGGTGAAGGGGGTTGTTCATATGACTCTCATGGTACAGGTGGGGAAACCAAGGGCTCCTAAGACAGTAGAGATTTCAGGCATGTTTCCTGCTTGGAGAAGGGGTCACCATACCCCACCCGCCTTCTCTCTAGGCTTAGCTCATTTTCTTTGCTTTGATTTGCTTTCCATCACGCCAGTGTTTGGCGATGACCTACATAGGCCCCATGGGTAATAATAACATGGGCTTTATTAGCGCCTAACATTCAAGGACCGCTGGAGATTTGGAAAAGTAATATTTACTAAATCATCTGCTTGTTGCAAACAAAACCCTCACGCCTCTGGGGCAGCCTTAAGGAGAAGGGGCTGCTGGTTGGGAGAACCTGACACAGCATTCACTTCATTGACTTTTTTTTTTTTCGTTTTCATTTTTTAATATTGAAATCCTGCCCATGGCTCACTTGCACAGGGCTGATATTTAAGATATATAGCAACTAGTATGGCTCGGGTATTGACTAATCAGAATGGTCGTCGGCCAGGGTACCCAGCCAGGGTCTGACCCCTACGTCCACCCTCTGTTGGCCAGGCAGTGCCCCTGAAGTTCCAGGATTAGAGGGAGGTCCAGGGAGTTCTAGGGAAGGAGTCTAGGTGGTCAGGGCAGTGGGACAATGGCTGCACCAAGTGACAGGGAGATAGTTAGGTGATTGTCAGCCCTAATGCATGCATATTCTCAGTTCCCAGAAAGTACAGATCCATACCACATAGCTCAACATAGATTTGTCCCTAAGCGTACATGACTGTTGTTTGCAGCAGGCTGAGAAGCAGAGGCGTCTGAATTCAAGAGCTTCAAAGATTTTGTTTTAGTACATCCCACCTCGCCTCTTGTCCACTGGAGCTGGGAGAGAAGTGAAAGGGGGTCAGATGATAGGTTGTCTGTAATGCACAGACGCAGGAAGTGGGACGTCAGTGCCAAACGATAGCATGAGATAGTCAAAGCTGGAGAAGCCCAAGAGGGTCTCCAAGTCCAAAGGACGAGTGTAGAGAGAAAGGACAAACAGAGAAGATGCTGGGAAAATCCTAATACAAGAGAGTCAAGGGGGACCAGAGCATAGAGAAGCAAGGGAGTCCAAAGCCATTGCCTTCAAAACTCCACCATCCTCGCCATGGGAAACCTAGCTGTGGTTCAGTGGAAGGAAGGGGTGGAGCTGCTCAATACTTATCAGCTCTTATAACCCTCTTGGGAAAAGATTTTCCTCACATTTGCAGCTGGCTCATATAGCAAGTTCTTTCTGGAAAAGTTGTCCTAGATGTCAAAGCTGATCTGTCAGAAGGACCTTCCTCATCTGAAGAGTTACTTCCTACCGGGAACAGGCATGCTTCGGATGAGTGGTCTTTTCCATGAGAATACAAAATCTTTATGACTTTGGCACTCCAGGAATTCTAACACAGTCATTTTCAAAGTGGACTGGAAGGCCGCTGGTGGGATGCAAGAATTCTCTGCTGGGTGCAAACCACTCTCCAAGCATGTGAGTCCTTCCTTCTGTGCGTCTTTGAGTGAACGCCACACAATTCCTCAGCCATCGTTTATGGAGAACTCATCACTTCTTACCAGTAACGTATCGCGTGAATCATTAAAGATGACGGGATTTGGAATTTGTGAACCAAAATTACTGTGTGGCTAGAATACCTCTACTCTGCTTTGTATCCTGGATCCCGTCATCCATGCGACATGTGGCGACTTGCAGAGCTCCTGCTGTGTGTGCATAACTGTCGATGGCCACAATGCCCACACTTTGGAGGAAGCAAGCTTGTTATCTTTCATTAGTTGTTGCTACTACATTATCCACGTGCTATAGTTCGTTGTAGGTGATCCAATCTTCTTGCTCAGGATTCCTTACTTGCCACGTTAGTTTTTGGGTCCTGTAATTTTCTAATAACTAGACTGGCGGATGTGCCTACGTTGTGGCTCAGCTAGGAATCATGGGTACCCCTAGTGCCAAAGCAAACCTTTACATAATACAGCCCCTCTTCCTAAAAAGCAAGCTACCCGTATGATAACAGTTTGGAGTAAAAAAAAAAGTCTGAAGTTTATAGCTCCTCTCTGGGAAAGTTTTTTAAAATGGATTTTTACTTTCAAAAATATATTTTAAATTCCGGTGATTCAAAAGGCAACACAATACTAAGAGGTATCATTCAGAAACTTCATTCCCACTGCTTCCCAGTCTAGCCAGATCCTCTATCCCTCCCCCTAGAAGTCACCACTATCTCAGTGTCTTCTAACCCTTCCAGTGTCACTTCATGCAAATAGAGAGTATTTTCCTCAAAAAGAGGGGTTCTAAATATTTCACTAATGCACAGGGCTCCCCTGACCCCACATTAAAAGGTAAAGTTAAATAAGGTCAATAAATTCAGAAATGACCCCAGGAGGATGACATTGCCTCTGAGGTTTCTCTCTCCATGACTTTCAACAGCAATGACCTTGTTAAATATACCTGGCTCTTGGGACAACAATAGAATAGTTTTTTTCCTATCTCTGCATCTTCCCATGTCAACAACCCCACTAGGGTCTCTGACAAAGGTCCGCCTCCAACCAACCCACCCGTCTAGGGGCTCATCACATCAGTCCCCGCAGGACTGGATGAATGGGTTGTGATGTGATGCACACGATATTCAAGGAAGAAATGGCTGGCTGATTCCAATCAAGTTTCTTCCAGCTGGAAACGGTCCTTCAAAATGGATCCAGTGGAGAAACTTGACCTGGAGGATGTCCCAAACCGGCAGCGTCCAACCTACTTCCGGAGAGGGCGTCACGGGCCGGGTGTCATGGCAGGCGCCAGGAGCAGTGCACAGGTCCTGCCCTCACCGACCTCAGTCTCGGGTGGGGCACAGGACGTTGTCATAATAGATGTGAGGAAGGGCCCCTGCCCGGGGTGGAGAGCTCAGAGATTCATGGGGAAGCCACATCAGCCCTGGGATCAGAGGGCAGGAGGCTCAGCCAGCGAGTGGGGGTCAGAGGCGGATTCGGAGCCACGGCCTCGGCATGAGCAAGCCGGAGGCGTTCCTCCTCTCCACCTGGGACCTTGTGGAGAAAATCCTGGTCACCAAGGAGTGACTTTAATGGAGCTGCAGGGGCAGCGGGAGCTGGGGGTGTTTGGGAGAGGGTGGGGTGGGGAATCCCTCCCATCACAGCCCACAGACGTGGGCCTGGGCCTGGGCCTGGCCGGTGGGGAAGGGTGTTAAATGTCTTCTGTTCCCAAGAACCCCCAAATTCATGCCAGGCACCACTCCAGGCCCTGCTTTGGGGACCTCAGAAAATGTCACAGCAATGGGTGCCTGGAGGGAAAGGTCTCAAAATGTCAGTGAGTCAGAAGGTGAATCAGTCGGGTTCCCAACAGAAAGGCAGATGGCCCCTCCACAGCAGGATGACCTGGGGAGGGACTAGTTGTAAAGGTGTGGGTGTGGGAGGGCGCACCCGGGGGCAGAGCGGCCGCTGCTTCGCACCCTTAGGCCCCGGGAAGGAGAACGGAGATGGTTACCAGAGTTTGTGCGGAGACGTGGCTCCTGGTTCTTGAGATGAGCAGTGGCTTCCACAGAGGTGACCTTGCAGAGCCAGGGCCATAAACTCCTCAGCCTCTCTCTCCCTCTTTCTCACAGGCCTCCCAAGGAGCTGAAGCCAGCCAGGGGAGAGGGCCCGCGGCCTGCCACCGAGGCTCCAGACACAGAGCAGCCTGGGGCTGGGGTCGGGGGGCCAGAGGCGGCCAGAAGACAGAGGAAAGCCTGAGCCCTCACTTACTCAGGCAGCAGGAGACAGGACAAACTTTCTTTTCTTCTTTACGCTTTTCTCTCTTTTTCTCATATTCTCAAAAGGGGTGCATGTGACTCCTGGCATTGGAGAAAATGTGATTTTTAGAGTTAAAAGGCCCAAATACAAACCACATCAACAACCATGAAGGCAACAAGGAATGTGTACCAAGGAGGCCCCACTGGGCGGCACGAATGCCTTTCTTAATCAGAGCAGAAAAAGGAGGCCTCACACAAAAGTCTTCCCCGCCCTGAAAAGCCAGCTGACCCTTTCCCATGGGCTGCTGACCACAAACAGAGCAAAGGCAGCTGGGATTGTCGGCTATGCCCTCGGGAAGAAGAGTCACCGGGCCCTGAAGAACGTGACCCCCAAGCCCCTCTTGCTTCTCTGCAGTGAAGCTCATGGGGAGGGAGGGCATCATAGGAGAAGACACTCAGCGTGCCAAGGATGTGGGTTCGATCCCCAGCTCAGCCGCCTCACTGTGGGGGCGCCCCAAGCAAGGAACTGTGAGTGGTGAGTCTGCTCCTTCCGTCTCGAAGGCATCTTGAAGACCCCTGGCCGTGCAAACTGGCAGGACCTCTGCAGATATTATGTGCACATGAAAACCAGGAGGGCACAGAAAACAGCCACCGCAAAAGGCAAGAACAAGTGCCCCAACTGCTCCCTTTGCGGCCCACAGCATGTAGGAGGCCTGCACACAGACAGCCGTTAGACAGAAAGGACACACTTTCCACTTGGGTGAATTGAGGAGAAACACACGTGGGACAGAGGCAGGTGTGACTGATTTGTCTATTTTCTTTTCTTTAATTTTAAAAATGCTTGTTTATTTTGAGAGAGAGAGACAGAGAGTGTGAGTAGGGAAGGGGCAGAGAGAAAGAGAGAGAGAGAGAGAGAGAGATAGGCCCCCAAGCAGCCTCCCCGCTGTCAGTCCAGAGCACAATGCAGGGCTTGATCCCATGAACCTCAAGATCATGACCTGATCAAAATCAAGAGTCGGATGCTCAACTGACTGAGCCACCCAGGTGCCCTCTCTTTTTTCCGTTGGACAGCCTTTCTATCTATCTCTATCTTCTCTGCTTTCTCTGATCCACAGCTCCCTGGACTCAGGGTTTCTAGAACCTGACCAGGAATTCTCTTGTGCAGCTCTCTCACCACCTAAAGGATGGAGGTAGACTCTCAGGTGTGGGGCTTTCAGAGACCTCAGAGGGCAGTACTTAAGGGCACCCACCTTTCTCTCCCTACCTTGGCTTCCTTCGGCAGTGCAATTTCAATGTGTGATTGTGCTGGAAGTCCCTCGTCCCATGAGGAAAGGACAAGATGGAAGAGACCAATGGAAACCCCATCTACCCACGTGAGAAAAATCAGCTCAGAAGAGGGTGTGAAAAGAAGGCAAGATAAGGAAATAGGAAATTTGAGATAAAGACTGCATGGAGCCTGAAAATGTGATCACATTGTCACAGTCCTCAATCCCTTTGACGTGTGACATGCTCACAGCTGGAGCCTGAAGGTTTTCGGGCCAAAGGGAAATGCAGGGGCCAAGGAAAACTCTTGTCAGATGCTAGACCTTCCCTTTCCCAGACCCTTCCCACCACAACCCCGGAGAGACAAGTAGCCACACACCAGGCACCGCTCACCCCCATGCTTGAAAGCCTTGAGCCTGTCTTCCTCCCTCGTTTAAACTACGTGAGCTGACTCACAGCTCCTGGTACTGAGAAAGGGTGGGTGCTGGGCACAGGGACCCCAGGAAGAGAACAAGGTATGAAAATGGAGCCCTTGTCTTCCCTGCAGGAGAGGGTTGTGACTAAAAGTACGGAATTGGAGGTCAGATTGAGAAGGTCCAAAGCCCAACTCTTCTGCCTCTTGTCAAGGTGGCCTTCTTCCTTAACCATCTGGGCCCTCTGATCTACCACTACAAATGGCGATGCAATGTAAAATACACAGCATCAACTTGGACACACTCTTGACTTAAAAAAAACTGATCGTGAAACTAATCAAGGTTCTGAATCTCTTAAGTTTACAGAAAATGTAGGGATTGATGAAGAAATGAAGCAGCACCATGAAGACACAATCAGCCCAATCCAGAATGTGGGACGTTCTACAAGATAAATGACCTAATGTCCTCAACAACTCAACAGCATGGGAAAGGGAAAAAAGGAGTGGAAATCGTTAAGGAATAAAAAAGACCCAAGAGAGAGGAACCAACCATCAAAAGCAATGCCTGAGCCTTGTTTGGACCCTGATTTGAAAACAAAACAACCCCGAGGAGACATCTTTAAGAGAACTAATCTAATAATAAGAATTGACGGTTAATTTTGTTAGGGAGAATAATGGTGTGGTGGTTATATTTCTAAAAAGCCCTTACCAACTACAGATGGACCCTCAAGTATTAATGGCTGAAATGACATGGTGTGTGGGATTCACGGAACGAGGGAGTAACAGGGGACAGAGTTAAATGGTCGGAGCTTGGTAATGAGCACCTGAGCTTTCATCATACCCTTCTGTCTGCATTGCATATGTTTTGAAAGTTTTTATAGCAAAATGTTTCATAAAGGCATTAGTACATGACTAAAAACTATGCTAGGCATGGGATCGGACACCCTGGGTACCATCTCAACAACTGTTGGGCTGACCAGTGCTTGCATCCCAGGTTGGGGGGACAGTTCCCGCAGCTCTGACCTGCTCCCCTTACAGACTGAGACAAGCGTCTCTCTGACCCGTGGCCAGGGCTGCCAGCTTGAGTGTGCCCAGGACATCCGGACCCCGCAGGGAGGAGCCCACCAGGGCAGGGGTGTCAGCGCCGAGTGGGCAATAAGTCCACGTGTCTTGCTTTGTTTTTTAAGTTTACTTATTTTGAGAGAGAAAGAGAGAAGGAGAGAGAAGGAGAGCACACACGAGCAGGGGAGGGGGCAGAGACAGACAGACAGAATCCCGGGCGGCTTCCCGCTGTCAGCACAGAGCCCCATGTGGGGCTCAAACTCACAAACCGGGAGATCATGACTTGAGCTGAAACAAGAGCCGGAAGCTAAGCTGACTGCATCACTCAGGGGCCCCAGGGCCCTTGCTTTAAAGGTGCATAAGATGAGGCTGTGTGAAGTGAAGGGACACCTTCCCACCAGCCGGTTGGTGACAGGACTGGACTAGGGGTTCCGTCTGGACCGCCTCCACAGCACCCCGCAAAGGGCTTTGCCCACGGTAGGCTCTCAAGAGGGCTGTTTTGCATGATGAAATAGAGACAGAAACAACACAACACCATTAACAATAGAGGGTTCTAAAAATAGATGTTTTTCTTCCAGCGACTGATTTTAAGATCCCAAAGTATCATTTGAGAAAATGAGCACCTGTAAAGGAAGACGGTCTTTTGTGCCCCAGCAAAGCCCTTCCACACAGGTGGTAAAACCCGAAGCTTGCTGACTCTTAGCTCCGCCTTCAACCCAAGGCACCCAAGTGTCCTTGCGGGTAGAGACCATGCAAACAGGTGTAGGCTCCGCACTGCTGCAGGTAAAAATAGCTTGTGAGCTTGGAAGAACGATCTGCTTTAATTCTAGGAATTAAAAAAAAAACGCTTTGTAGTGAGGAACAGAATCTCCGTTTTGAAAATAATGGGCCTTTCCCCATAGGCACGAATAATTTAAATATTAACAGAAGTGAGATGACACGCAGGGGAGACTCCTCAGGCCCAAGTCCTTGTGACTATAGGAATTCAGTCTTTTTCTCCTCCTTCCACTCTCTCCTGGGGCTTTCAGGGAGCTGTGACAGAATCTGTGAGATTGCCAAGGTTTATAAAAAATAAGCAGTTTAGGGCGCCTGGGGGGCTCAGGTCACGATCGCGCGGTTTGTGAGTTCGAGCCCTGTGTCGGGCTCTGTGCTGTGCCCTGTGCTCACAGCTCGAAGCCCAGAGTCTGCTTTGGATTCTGTGTCTCCCTCTCTCTCTGCTCTGCCCCCACTCAAGCTGTGTGTGTGTGTGTGTGTGTGTGTGTCTGAAAAATAAATAAACCTTAAAACAAATAAGCAGTTTGGCGATCAGGTAAAAATATGCACAAGATATCCATACCCTCCTTTTTTGTGTAGAGAGCAAGGAAATATTTTTTATTAGAAAACTGGCGAGAAGAAAGCTAGTCGAGTGATGAAGCTTCCAACTGCGTGGCTAACCTGTTTAGCCAGGACCAGATGGTTTGGAGGGCTGGTAATGAGATCCAAAGCACTCTCTATGTAGGTCAGCGTTGAATCCGGCCCAGGTCACCAATAACACAGAGATGTGTGTTCAGGGGCTGATGGAGATGAGGCAGTATCTCGAGACACAGACATATCTGAATTTGGGTCTAATTTATCTCCTTTTGGGGCAGGGTTTGGTCCTGAGTTCTCAGATGGAGTTGCCAATGAAGGAAATTGTATAGGATAGATCTGCAATTGTGGTTCTTTCCCAGAAGATTACAGAATGTCATTGACTTTCCAGAACTTTAAAGAAAAACACCGTGTCAAGTATGAACCAGAATGCAGGGAATCCTCTTATACGTGGTAGATGAATGTAAATTATTACCACTTTTTTACAGATAAGTTTGACCATATGTATCAAAAAACCCCCTAAAAGTTGCATAGGACTCCACTTCCAGGAGTTTATTCTAAGGAAATAATCAAGGATGTTGGTCAAGATCTTATTTATATTAATAATGAAGATAAAAATAACAATTGTTTTTCAAAAATAGAGCAATGAACTTATCTCACTGCCCGGCCATGATGGTGCAATGTAATATCTTCAGCTATTAAGAACAATATGGTAGAAACGTATTTATTGACACAGAAAGATACAAAGCTGGTTTTAAAGTAGTCTGACCTCACTTTTGCTTCTCAAAAGCTTTAAATTTTTTTTTAAGTTTTTCTTATTTATTTTGAGAGAGAGAGAGAAAGAGCATGAGCAGGGGAGGGGCAGAGAGAGGGAGAGGAAGAAACCTAAGCAGGCTCTGCACTGTCAGCTCAGAGCCCAACGTGGGGCTCGAACTTACAACCCGTGAGGTCATGACCTGAGCTGAAGTCAGGAGTCAGACTCTTAACAAACCGAACCACCCAGGTGCCCCTCAAAAGCTTTTTATACACACATACATACCGTTGGTCACAGTAATCTCTGAGTAATAGAAAAATAGTCAAATTTTCTTTCCTTCTTTTTAGTTATGTCTGTTTCCTAAACTTTTTTTTTTAATGTTTTTTATTTATTTCTAGGAGAGAGAGAGAAAGACAGCGTGAGCAGGGGAGGGTCAGAGAGAGAGGGAGTCACAGACTGAAACAGGCTCCAGGCTCTGAGCTGGCAGTCAGCACAGAGCCCGACGCGGGGCTCCAACCCACGAACCGCGAGATCATGACCTAAGTGAAAGTCGGACGCTTAACCGACTAAGCCACCCAGGCGCCCCTGTTTCCTAAACTTTTTATAATAAACAAGAATATACTTTTATATCTGCTGTCGAAAGGCTAGTTAAAAACAGAAATCAGGAGCTTTGGGCAGGGTTCTTTGTAGTGGGCTAAAGGCAGCATGGTGGAGGTGTGGTCTAGAAAGGAAGGAAGGAGGTAGGCAAAGGGAATGTGGGACCGGACTCTGCCCTTTTCAAGGGGAATGTGTCTAAGGCACTGAGTCCCAAATTCGCTTGGGATGACCCTGCCATGGAGCTGAGAAGCTCTGTTGACCTTCCATAGCAGTGCAGGGCTGTCTGTGTGCCTTAGTACTGCCGGCTGGGCGGCACCCAGTCAGCACCCTAAGAAGAAGCCTTCCACAGGTGAAGGNGCCAGGCATTAAAAATCCCAGGCCACCAGCCTCTTTCTTAAAAGTACTCTTCTTAGCTTCTTCCTTCCATATTTAAACATGTCATTTCCTAGTCCCTCAAAAGGTGTCTTTGAAAGTATGGAAGGAACATAAAAACACCAAGAGAGAACCGAAGCAGCCAAAGGGAAATTGTTTTGTTTTGTTTCAGTTTTCCCGTTTCAAGGTGTTCCCTTGTACTAACAGGTATCTCAGTACCGGGGGGAGCCCGCTCTGGAGGGGTGCTCCGTTTCCTCCTAGTCCCTCTGAGGTCTGGAATAAACACCCTCCCGCTCTCAGCTCGTGCTTATCCTCAGTTAACAGCAGGGGCGCCTGGGAGGCTCAGCCGGTTGAGTGTCCGACTCTCGATTTCAGCTCAGGTCATGATCTCACAGTTCGTGAGATGGAGCGCCATATCAGCCTCCCCAACTCAGAGCCTCTTACATCACACAGTCCCCCATGACCAGGCCGTCTTTTGTCTATAGCAAGTCACTGTGCACCCAGACGGGTGATGCAAGGACACCCAACACAGAAGACCCCAGAGTCAATGAATCTATTTGAACCTCACAATCGGATTATGTTTGTCAGAGAGGAGGCAAACGCATATCTGCACATCCTGGAAGTTGGGGGGTGGGCGAGGGAGAGAGGCTCTAGTGTTCTGAAAGCTTCAAACTCCAACATTTCAGGGACATTCTTAAAGACCCAGAAGACCTACTCATCAACTTCTAGGGATGATTTTTTTTCTTTAAACAGAAGATTTACTTTCATCTCCCATTTCCTGTTTCTCTCTGTTTATTTTATATGGAACCCTGACAAGATACAAGAAGCTGATTTTGTACTAATTTTATTTACTAAACATTTTCGTCTCTTGATAGTGTTTTGTATCAAAAAAAAGTTACTTTCTTGACTATAGCTTCTTTGAGGTGGCTTATTTCCTCGCAGGAAAGAATCACATAGTTTGTTTTGGTGGTTGTTGATGGTACTTGGCTGGTTTGTTGGGTTTGTGTGCATGTGGTAAAATATACATAAATAAAAATTACTATTTTAATCATTTTTAACTGTACAGTTTACTGGGCATTGAGTGCATTCACACTGTTACATAACCATCGCCTCCATGTATCTCCAGAAGTTTTTCATTTTCCCAAACTGAAACTCCATACCCCTTAAATAAATAACTTCCCACTCCTTCCTCCCCTCACTGCTCCTGGCAACCCCATTTTACTTTCTGTCTGGATGAACTTGACTTCTCTAGGTACCTCATATAAGTAAAATCATACCATATTCATCTTTTTGTATCTGGCTTATTGCACTTAGCATAAGGTCTTCAAGATTCATCCATTATGTGGTGTGTGTCAGGATTTCACTCCTTTGAAAGGTGGAACAGCAGTCTTCTGTTGTGTGGCTACATCACACGTTGTTTACCCAGCCATTCTTCTGTGATGGCCCCTTGGGTTGCGTCTACCTTTTGGCTATTGTGAATAATGCCGCTACATGACCATGGGTGTGCAGAGGTTATTAAGGAACCTCCATACAGTTAAGGATTACTTCAGAAGAGCGTGCGGGTATAGTTTTGTCCAGTAGTGGGTGAAACAGTGGTGCCAAAACCGGATTGTGCATCAGACTTACCTGGGAACTCTTACGTGCAATTCCTGAGTGTCCCACTTTCCAAGACTATTAAATGAGATTATCCAGGGGAGGAGCTGGGAATCTGGAAGTCAACACAAGTTTCCCATGCCACTCACCCGCCCCAGCAGTGTCTGCTACACACGCCCAAAGGGAGACCAGCTTTGTCAGGCACTGGGCCCCACGCTGCTTTTCTCTCCACCTGCGGCAGAAACTCCTTGTAAGAAAGTGAAGGAGTAAGGAAAGCCATCTTCCTGTCTGGTGAGGAAGCAGAGTGAGGCCTTTCACTCAGGACTCAGCTGCTTCCTGGCCTGCTTGTGCTGGTTAATCTGCCAGGAATGGGCAGATGAGCTTCCTCAGGGAGTGTTTTTATGCACTCTTCCTCAGACAGGAACTGAATGGCCCTATTTTTCACTATCCAATATCAAAGGCTCTTCTTTGACAGCGCCTTGGGTCAAGCTTTCTCAGAGGTGGCTTGGCTTCCTTCCACCTAGCCTATCAGAGCCTTTAATAGGGATTCTCATTTCAATGGGTTGTGCCAGAGTGGCAGGGTCGCTCGACAGACACATGGTTTGGCCTCTCTGCCAATGGCATGACCCTACAGGAGTGCTCTTAAGGGTCTCTGGGTCCTCCAGGAGAGGCGCTATTCCCCAAGGAGTGCAGTGAGCATAGCTTTCCTCCTTTGAGCACCTGAATTTTTAAATCAGAGGGTATTTTTTAAGTTTGATTTTGTAGTTTGTTATAGCATCATTCATACTAAGCCTATAAAGTTTGGAAACTATAGGAAAATAGAAGGAAGGAGGGGAAAAAAATTGCTCCTAAATCCCACTCTGGGTAGACCCAGAGTCTACCATTTTTGTGAATTCCTTCCTGTCATTTTTTTCGTCATAGTTTTTCTATGTGCTCAGTTATCATCATATCATATAAGTATTTTCCCATGTCATTATAAAATCATACACGCATTTCAGTGGGTGCATGCATCTACAGTGGTTTACTCACTTCTTTCCTTACTTTTAAATATTGTTTGTTGTTTCCAACTTTTCTCTATTGAAAACAGGACTACAATGAACATCTTTAGACAGAAAACCCCTTACGATATTTCCCCTTCAGACAAAGTCCAAGAAATAGGATTATTAAGTCAAAGTCCTGAACACAGTAAGGCCTTTGATATGTAGCCCATCTAATTTTTGAAAGGATTGGTACCAAATTGCATAACCATGAACAAACACAAAACTGGGCACCATTACCTAGATCCTAGTCTTGTTGTTCACAGCGCTGAGTGATTTTGCCCCGGGGGGACATTTGACACTGTCTGGAGACATGTCTGGTGTTCACATCAGGAAGGATACTACTACTGGCGTCTGTTGAGACACCAAGGATGCTGCTAAGCGTCCTACAATCCATACAGCTCTATACAACAAAGAAGCATCTGGCCCAGAATGCGAATGGTGTCAAGGTTGAGAACGCTACTCTATTGTAACCACTACTTGGACCACAACCCATTCAGGAAGAAAAATACAGAATCCTATCCGTTCAATTTCAGAGCCCAGCTGTCAGCTGCTGTTGCTTCTGTCAGCGCCACATGATGTCAATGATTAAAACCAGTCTAAACACCGGCTCGGTGCGTCCTCGTCCAGTATCAGCACCCTGGTCCATAACCAGATTTCACTTGAACCAAGCCAGGGCACTACCTGAAGCACCTTTTATACCCTCGGGCTCTAAGAATTCTTACCAGTCAGCTGCCCGTGGTTCTCAGTCCATGCCACTGCCACGCATCAGAAATATTCTGATACAATTCAAAATGGGGGATCCATATGAACTGATTTTGAGAAATTTTATCGGGTCCTATACAAATTTGCCCACACATCACCCCTTATCAAACCTGTGCAACAAACCCAAACCCTGGGATTTTGAAGACACAATTTCAGAGCCACTGATCTAATCTGTGGTAAAGACAGCTAACCATTCGCAGTATCTATCTCCTGTTCCTCCATGGTAATAGACTCTCCAATTTTAGCTGGTCAATGGCTTCTCTGAGTAAATACTTCATTTTCTAGACTTTCTTGCAGCTATCCAATGGCTTATAAGTGGAAGTGTTGAGTATGACTTCTGGTGGCACCATTTCAATGGCAATGTGCCCTCTTTTACTGATGGCATAAATTGACATGGACATTCTGGCTCGATCTAAAGCAGTCACCTTAGACCAGGGAGTGGAAGCCAAGTTCGGAGGACGTCAGAGCAACAAGATAGAAGGAACCTGGGTCCTTGATGATCATGGAGTTATAGTCCCAGCCCTGTAATCTCTACTGCCAGGCTTCACTATGTGGGAGAGAAACAACCCCATGTTTAATTTAAGCCACTGGTTATTTTGGTCTCTGTTACAGCTGAACCTAATCCTAAGTGACACATAATCCAACTTCCTCATTTGGAAGATAAAAATGCAGGCCTGAATGGACTATATCAGGCTTGGTTCATGGTGCCTTTTCTGCCAGCTGTCTGAGAGTTTGCTGAATAAGAAAAAAAAAATGAATCATTTAAGAGAAATGGTGTATTTTGGGATACCTTATGAGGTTGATAACACAAAAGAAGATAAAAGACATGAATTTGAAGGAAAGCAAAGGCTTCAGAATATGTGAGATGAGATTTGGGGCACAGTAAGGAAAGGGAAAATCAAGCATCAGCCCTCATTTTTCAGGGTTAGATCTCCTGAATCTGGGAGTAGTTAAAACTCTAACAACACTCTTGTTGATGTAATGATCCATTTTTAGCAGTCAGCATGTCTGAATGCAGAGACTGTTTATAGAGCAGCGTAATTAATAGATACTTCATGGAAGTGATTGTTGCTGGTTCAATTATTCT
Organism: Crocuta crocuta; assembly: GCF_008692635.1. Classification (NCBI taxonomy): domain Eukaryota; kingdom Metazoa; phylum Chordata; class Mammalia; order Carnivora; family Hyaenidae; genus Crocuta; species Crocuta crocuta. The sequence continues at coordinate 4,531,123 of NW_027528417.1, forward strand.
TTAAGAGATTGGACAGATCAAGAGACTGCTCTGGAAAGAGAATCAACCTTTCTTTTCTCCCCTTCAGGTTAAGTGAGCACTCATAATTTATTAAAATTATCCCCTTGGTTTCATTTCACTCACAAAGAAAATATATGCACCTTCTTAAAATACACAGATTTATTTCCCCTAGAGTCTAGCAGGTAAAGAGAAAGAAAATCGGCATCCTATTGAGTTAGAAGAAAGCTGTGTCTTCACATCGCCTAAGCAACCAGTCACTCAGGACAATTCTGCCAAAACACCCATCGACTCTGTGAAAAATCCCTCAGCCCGGTTTTGTGACATCCCACAGCCTTCTGTTTGCCCTTCCCAGATCAAGTAACTGAGTTTCTTATTTTCTACTGCCTATATTGGCTTTTCAAGGACACTGCTGCAGGTAAAGCTTTGACTTCATAGAGGAAGTCATCTATCTTTAATCCATCCACCCCACAGGGTGACTTCCCTCATGACCACCAGAACATGCTCTGCAAAAATACGGTTCCATTTCCCACTGGAGCTTGAAGGGTCAGATGAAGCCCAGTCTCTGGGACAAGCAGAAACGATTAGAAAGATGATCATTAATTGGCCTTCCCCTTTTCCTGCTTCTCAGTGCCCAGAAAATGGTTTTTCTTGGCTCTAGGACTATGCAGAGTGAAAACATAGTCCAGATTTGCTTGGATCCTTCTTCTCTAAGCAACTAATTCTTGATGGAAAATATGCTTATATCACACAGGCCCACACCAAAAAGAAGGAAGAGCTTCCATTTATCCTGTCTTTTTTATTTCATTTCTGCCTCTGGAGGCAAAGTCAGCGCAGGCAAGCCTCAAGCAGTACTTCACGGCCCAAAAAACAGTTGGGTCTGGCTGGCTGCACTGTTATCCTGGTGCAACAGAAATTTGGCAGCAGCGTCTTGAGCAGGTTGCTATGTCTCTGAAGGCTGTTTGCATCACAGGAGAGTTAACTCTGAGCTGCACCAAGATTCCACCCACAAAACACGTGGGTGACCAACCCTGTGTACATCCACCTTACTATGCAGTTACTCTTCTCATCTGTGACCAGCCTACTTTCATACCTACTTCTCCCATTCCCCTTCTAACCAGTTCCAGTTTCACTTGAGCTGCCACAGCCTGGTTCTATCTGCTACTTTAAGCCCTCTCTTCAACCAGTAGCATGCTGGAGCCAGCTCCCATTGGCTTAAGAAAGCCAAGTGCGCATAGCTTTTCACAATGTCATGTTCAATAGCATCACGTTGGCATCTAGAAATCAGGCACAGTAAGGGTAATTACACCACAGCAATCAGCTAAATCTGCAAGTAGAGCTCCCCCACCCCAACCCAGGAAGCCAGTTAAACATTTACCATCACATGCTGGATCTATCCCTTTTGAAAAGGGGTAAATATGTGTCCGTTGATCACAATCAATGTAAATAATGCATTACATTAAAAAATAAAGAATTGTAGGCCAACCTGAATTGGATTCTGGTTTGAACAGACCAAATGTAAAAAGATACCGTATCTGGAAAAATTGGAAAGCAAGTATGGATAATATTAAAGGACTCATGTTAAGTTTCTTAGGTGGAAAAATGATATTATGACAGAATAGAGGGAAATTTCCTCAACCTGATAAAGAACATCTACAAAAAACCTATAGCTAACATCATACTTGAGAGAAACAATGTTTTCCCACTAAGATCATGAACAAGGCAAGGATGTTCCCCCTTCTTTCCAGCATTATACAAAAAGTCATAGCTAACATAATAAGACAAGAAAATGAAACACAAAGGATGGATACATATTGAGAAGGAAAATAAATCTGTGTTTGTTCACAGACAACATGGTTGTCTATGTAGAAAATCTGAAAGAGTCAATTTAAAAAAAGCCTCTGGAACTAATTTTCTGCGGGGCTGCAGGGTATAAGATTAACATACAAAAAAGTCTATCACTTTTTAATACACCAGTGAGGAACAAGTGGAATTTGAAATTAAATACTTGTGTCCATTATACTTAAATTAAAATGTTTTAAAAACCACATTATCATTCACATCAGTACCCCCCAAAATAAAATACTTAGGTATAAATCTAAAAAATGTATAAGATCTGTATATGAGGAAAACTACAAAGCTCTGATAAAGACATCAAAGAACAAAGCAAATGGAGATATTCCATGTCCATGGATAGGAAGACTCAATATTGTCGAGATGTCCGTTTTTCTCAACTTGATCTGTAGGTTCGATGCAATCCAATCAAAGTCCCAGCAAGTTATTTTGTGGATATCAACAAACTGATTCTAAAGTGTATATGCAATGGCAAAAGATCCAGAATAGCAACACAATATTGCAGGAGAACAAAGGCAGAGGACTGAAACTGCCAGACTTCAAGACTTTCTATAAAGACACAGTAATCAGGATTGTACAATTAGAGAAAAATAGACAAAAGAATAGACAAATAGATCAACGGAACAGAATAAATAGTCAGCAGTGGACCCCCATCAAAGATCAACTGATCTTTGACAAAGTGGCAAAGGCAATACAATACAGGAAAGACAGTCTTTTCAACCAATGGTGCTGGCACAATCAGAAATCCACACTAAAGAAAAACATATCTAAACACAGACCTTACACCCTTAAGAAATGAACTCAAAATGGACCACAGACCTAAATGTACAATGCAAACCATAAAACTCCTAGAAGATAACACAGGAGAGAATCTAAATGACATTGGTTATGGCGATGACTTTATAGATACTGCACCAAAAGTACAATCTATGCCTTATAATTATTGAGCGGTTGAACCTCATTTAAATTAAAAACTTTTGCTCTATGAAAGACTCTGTCAAGAGAGTAGAAGACAAGCCACAGACTTGGGAGAAAACATTCGCAAAAGATTTATTTGAGGAAGGACTGCTATCCAAAATAAAGAATTCTTAAAAGTTAACAATAAGAAAATGAACAGTCTGATTTTTAAAACGAGCAAAAGATCTTAACAGATACCTCACTGAAGAAAATATACAGACAGCAAGTAGGAATGTGAAAAGATGTTCAACATCATCTAATCATTAGGTAATTGCAAATTAAAACACCAAGGAGATACCACTATATACACTTTGCTGGTGAGAATACAAAATGGTACAGCCACTTTGGAAAACACTTTGGCAGTTTCCTACAAAACTAAATATATTGCAATGTGCCTGGGTGGCTCAGTTAGTTAAGTGTCTGAGTCTGGATTTCAGCTCAAGGCATGATCTCACGGTTCGTGGGTTCGAGCCCCACATTGGGCTCTGCACTGGCAGTGTGGAGCCTGCTTGTGATTCTCTCTTTCCTCTGCTTTCTGCCACTCCCCTGCTCATGCTCTCTCTCAAAAATAAGTATATAAACTTAAAAAAAACCCTAAACATATTCTCATCCTACAGCTGTGCTCTTTGGTATTGACTCAAGTTAGGTGAAAATTTATGTCCACACAAAACAGGCACATGGATGTTTATAGTTTATTCATCATTTCCTAACCCTGGAAATCACCTAGAGCTACCACCCTTTAGTAGGTGAGTGGATAAGTAAGTGAGGTGTATCCAGACAATGGAATATTATTCAGTGCTAAAAAGCAATGAGCTATCAAGCCATGAAAATATATGGAGAGACCTTAATACATATTCCAGAGTGAAAGAGTTGAATCTAAAAAGGATACACACTGTAAAATTGCAACTATATGATACTCTGGAAAAGGCAAAACTGTGGAGACAGTAAAAATATAAATGGTTGTCAAAGGTTAGAGAGTTAGATGAATAGGCAGAGCATAGAGGACTTTTAGGGCAGTGAAACTAGCCTGCATAATGTTATAATGGTGGACGTGAGGGTGACCCCAGCCCATTAGGTCACAGAGCACCATTTAATCAGGAAGAGGAAAGGGGGGCCGGGGAGGGGGAAGCCAGGGTCGAGGGTGTGTCCTGAACACTTCCTTGGGGCTCGGATGGTGTGGCAGATGAATGGAGAGAAACTGGGGGCACCACTTCTGCCCATGTCTCCTTTGGGACCCTGGGAGGAGAGGACCCCGTGGGCTCGCCACACCCACCTTCCCTGGGAAGCCGCATCAGAGAACACTCAGAGGGAGTGTGGCTCTTCTGTGGTGTGGAAGGCACCCTACAGTCCCATGTAGTCTCGGGGGGACAGCAAAGCTGGATTGAGAGGCACTGGGCCTGCCGGGAGCTCCTGGTGAAAGGAGGGGTGGCCTCAGAGCAGAGGAGAGTGGGACAGAAACTCAGAAGACCCTCCGGTACCGGCGGAAGCAACACTGCACCAAGTCAACCCGAAAGAGACCAGCCTGGGTGTGACAGAAGCAGCACTGGACAGCAGAGACGCCAGCAGGGCAGCAGACCCAGGGGCCAGCGTCCACACAGCAATCCCAGCCAGCTGCTCTGTGGCTGAGACTGGCCCTCACCTCTACCCAACCATCCCACCCTCCCTCAGATACCACAGGGTCGTGTAATATACAGCCCTCCCGCCTGTATTCACATGTCACCTCAGAGAGGCCGAAAGTGGAGCACTTCCCCCGAAAGGCCTAGGAAGGCCGTTTAAATGACTGCGTTTAACCCAGCACACTGGGCCTACGTGAACGCGGCTGCTCCTGCCCCTCCCTCTCCTACCCATAGGGTGGGCTCTCCTGATGAAGAAGTAGACCAACTGGGAAAAAATGAAGGGACTACATTATCTTTGCTCGTCCGAATGCTATGTGAGAAGATCCAAACTATGCTACAGCCAAAGCTCGTTCTGGGTATCATCCTTCTCCCGAGATGCTCACATGACAAGGGTCCCATGACTTGATACATCCGGGGCCACCACTGTCCTGAGCGCCCTCCGGGAACTGCACAATGCCCTTTGACATTGAGGGTTTGAATGGTTTGCAGTGAGCGACCTGTTGAATCTTTGTTTATCTCAGCACCGTGCTGGCCCCCACTCCTTGCTTCGGAAAACCCCCACTCTTGTCCCAGAGCACGTGTGTTGTTATGAACACACTGGAGTCATGTTCACTGGCAAAGAAAGTGTGCTGGGCTCACCTATGCGAAGCCACATTTAGGCTCCAACAGGCAGGTGCTCCCAGTTCCCAGGTGGCTCAGACACGTGATGCAGACACTTTCCGGCATTACCAGCCCCTTGGCGACAGACACAGTCGTGTGATTAGGGTCAGGTGTATCCTACACGCAAGACTTGCCTCTAGCTGATTCCTGGCTTTCATTTTGCTGCCAGAGGCAAACTGTTGAAACACACACATATTTTTGGTTTTCCTACACAAACCATTTACTGCCGTGGAAAGAAGAGTGGACTAAGGAGTGTAGAAAAACCTGGGTTTGGAGCTCGGTCCCTGCGCTAGTGGACTACCAGCCCAAGGTCAAGTGTCAACAAAACCATCAAAGGCAAATGGAAGTGGACTTGGACTCTTCACTGAAAACCTCCCAGAAGAGGACGTGGGCTTCTCAAATTTCTCAGGAACCCTGCTTACCACTCCCGTGGCCTCCTTGCCTCCTTAGCCCTCCTGGTATTCATCTGTCCCACTAAGACTTAAGCAGCCTTGATTGCACCTGCTGTCCATGGGGCCTCCTAAAGAGCCCACGTCCCAACTTCCATACTCTTTCCCTTGACCAGCTATTGATACAGGGCTTTTCCCTTCTCTCCTGCTGTGGCCTGGTGACTTCAAGGGAACCACAAGGCTGAGATCAGGCAGTCCGTAGCCTTGGCCATCCTATAGAGTCTTAGTTTCACTCTATAATGACACTAATAAAAACCACCTGTTTTCTCCACCTTTGCAGGGCAGTTATGAGATCAGAGGAACAAAAGTCTAGCTAAATCTGAGGTTCACTGGAAAGCCCAATACAAATGTTCCTTGTTGGGGCACCTGGGGGGCTCAGTTGGTTGAGCACCTCACTTCGGCTCAGGTCATGATCTCACGGTTCGTGGGTTCGAGCCTCGCGTCGGGCTCTGCGCTGACAGTGCAGAGAGTGCTTGGGGTTCTTTCTCTTTCTCTCCCTCTCTCTCTCTCCGCCCCTCCCCCACTTGCATGCACTATTTCTCTCAAAACAGATAAACTTTTAAAAAATCCTACAAATGTTCCCTGTTCCTATCTGTTCCTATCCCTGTTTTTTTAATAATTTAATTCCTGACGTTACACGGTGTCTTTAGTGACTGTCGAAACGGCCAGTGTTGCTCTTTGGTTTCTCATCTAAAAAACAAAAAGTTTAGTGCAGTATTTTTCTACCCAGAAAAATCTTAAATAAGGAAGGAGGGGACCAGTGTCCTCAGATACATCCCATGAAACACCGCTGCGAGGCCGGTGCTCGGGTCTGTGCAGATAAGTGCCTCCTTGACCACGTTCCTGCTCCACACCCAGGTCCTGTTCAGACGGGAGCTGCTGACACTGAAGTTTTCACTGGCTTCGATTTTCTCTTGGCCTTCAGTACTTCCTTCCTCCCTCCCCGGCTTCCCAAGCTTTGGTGATGTTGAAACTGTTGGCATACAGGGCTGCTGACATACCTTTTGTACACCAAGCTGTTGTGCTCTACTTTTAGAAGTAAACACAATCACATGTTGTTTTTTTTTTTTGAATGTTTTTATTTATTTCTAGGAGAGAGAGAGACAGTGTGAGCAGGGGAGGGTCAGAGAGAGAGGGAGTCACAGACTGAAACAGGCTCCAGGCTCTGAGCTGGCAGTCAGCACAGAGCCCGACGCGGGGCTCGAACCCACGAACCGCGAGATCATGACCTAAGCGAAAGTCGGACGCTTAACCGACTAAGCCACCCAGGCGCCCCAATCACACGTTGTTTTAAAGAACTTCTGGAAACCTCTGGGGGGAACAGATCCTGTCCAGTTCTGACATATTTTGAACAGAAAATGTCTGGATCTTCCTATCCCCCCCGCCCCCTCACCTATTATTAGAGTATCTGCTCTAGGTCTGAGTGTCAACAAAACCATCAAAGGCAAATGGAAGCCAAGCCTTGGACCCTTCACCACTTTTTTTCCACACAGAATGCGGGATTGGATATTCTGAACTAACCACATTTCTGGCAGCACCATCAAAACCGTCAACTTAAAATCCTCTTGGGAAAGCTGAAGTAAGAGTGAAACCCCTGAAGGATACTCTTAAAGCACTGAAGGTGAAGGGGATACATTTTAATACCCCAACAAACCTCCCCCTGGATTATTTCTGAGCCAAGTGAGTTATGGTTGCATTGGATTTCCAGCCGTATCAGTTTCCCCACTGGAGTATTGCAGCTCAGAGAGACCTCAGCCAACAGGAACGCTTCCAGGGATGAAAGTCAAGGTAGATCTCACCCTGTCGACAAGCAAGGGGCTTCCTAAGGAAGTCAGAGCCAGAGCCCAAACCTGATTGGAAAACTTCATAACCCCCAATATTTGGTCATCTTCTTGTCTCTGTGTCATTATAAGATTAGATGCTATTTGGCAAAGCCTGTCATCTAGTTGACCTTGGAAATTCCACTTGTAAATCATTAGCAATCACAAATCATCACCTTCCCCCTTTCCAAAAGGTGAGATTTTCAAATCCTTATCAACTCTCATGTGTGGGAAGTGCTCACATATAACATTTTCTGTTTGCATCCATTGTCTAGTAAAGCCTCAGGGCAATCCCATGAGGATAGGGCAAGTATTACCAGTTTCATCTTCTGGGTGAACAAACTAAGGATTGGAAAGTTTGAGGGTGCTTCCCCATGGTCCTAATGTTGGTAATGACAGAGCTACTAAGTCTCATGTGCTTTCTTTTCATTCAGCAGCTTCCTAACCTAGAGAGTCTTTTGTCTGTCTTTGAAAGATTGCCTGGAAAAACTTATATGTACGTGCACTTTTCTAGAAAGGAGTCTACAGCTGTCATGGGATTTCTAAAGAGATGCAAGCCTCAAAAATTGTTAAGAACACACTGACTGTTTTGTTTGGCCTAGAGAAGGTGTTCAACATTTATATGCTGAGTTGAATTGAAGAT
>NW_027528417.1:4539271-4575972 GCF_008692635.1 Crocuta crocuta
CTCTATTTAAACAGAAGAGTGACCTGTGGGGAATGACCCCAGAGCTGCCACAGTTGAATTCCTGTCATGGTAACTAGGAGAACACATGCAGAGGTTGGGGAGCAGTCCAGAATAATTTCCTGATGGATATATAGCCCAGAATCCAGGATCAACCCAACTCACCTAGAGAAGACATATCCCTGAAGATGTTTATAGAGAGAACACTATTGAAAGAGACAGAAATCACCAACCCCCCTCCTGGACTTGGAGTATGGTGGCCCAGTTTAGGGGTTCCTTAGTCTTCTCCAGAACTTCCCTAAAGCAGCAAAGTAATGAAGGAGGAGGTTCCCGCCATCCAGCTAGCCCAAGGCTCATTACAGAGTAAGACAAAGTCAGGGTTGAGCTTCCCAACCTCATGCAGAGAAGATAAATGAGTATGAGGCTTTGGTAAAGAGCTGGAACAAACATGGAGCTCAAGGAGCATCACTGTCAAGCCAGTTTCCATCTTGGCAACTGCGCCAACTTTTGCTATACTCATTTGGGCATCTTAAAGAACTAGACATGTATCATTGTCTGGCATCCATTCGGCGACATGAAGTAAAATCAGGACATTTTTGTCCTAACAATAGAATATTATACCCTTCTTGGCTAGCAGGCCACATGCTGTTAGAATGTGTAAAATCTGATTAACTTGGGCAGTGAGAAGCAAGCATTAAGAACTCCAAGTCAGCCTTCCAGTTTGGGCTGTTTTAGTCTTTGTATTTAACAGGATGTGTTAAAGAGGAGATTTCCGTGGCCACTGAAACACGGAGGAACTTGGTGCCCAAAGAAGAATGAGGGGAAACAAGAGCCTGCGTGTGTGTCCCATGGTAAACAATGGGACCGGAAGCATCCATCTGGAATGCAGTCAAAAAAAACAACAGCCCACTGAAATGCTGGAGCACCAGTTCTCCGGAAATGGAGCACCTCCTTAGCAAAGCTTTGCTGGATGACAGATCTAAAAGGATGGGCATGTGATAATGAGCTGTATAGGAAAAAGTTGGGAGCAAGGATTTTTAGCAGCCAAATAATATGTGTTTGTGTGTGAGAGACAGAGAGAGGGAGAGAAGGAGAGAGAGAGAAGGAGAGAAGGGAAGAGAAGGCCAGATTCAGTTGTTGGAAATGCTCTACGATTAAAATTCAGCCCACAATTCATCTCAGTCCCTTTCAGTGGAGTCCTGGCACTGGGCTTGAGTTGTGGCAGGTCCTTGAGGGAGCCTGAATATAACAGTATGGGAAGAAATATATGATATGTTTCAAGATCCTTGAATTCTTCTTAATCAAGTCACAATGAGGGGGAGAGGCTCAAACAGCAGTGCTGGCATTATTTTAATTCACCTAGTGGAAAATTAGTGAAGCATATTTCATATAATTAGGGTCAAGAATGGATTTGGCATCATTTGAGGCAAATGCCCTAAACACAAAGCCGATTCAGCTGGCATGATTTCTAGCCTAGAGAACAGCAAGTCTGGCAACAATTAACCAGGCCGGAGGAAACTGTAGAGAAACCTCTGTTTGGCCACCCTCTGCACAGACCAGGGCAAAGAATTATGGAACTCTGGCAATTAGCAGTATAAGGGACCCACTGGAACAGAGCAACACGTTGTGAGGAATGGCTTATGCCTGGAACATTGCAGGAAGCTTTATGAATGTTAATTTAGTTGTGCAATAGTCCAGAGAAGTAAGTGGTCCTTGTCTTACAAACACTAGCCTTGCTGGGAGCTGGGCTCCCTTGAGGCTCACAAGCGTCCTGGGGTGAGTTGACCCTAGATCCTGATGCTGATGTATTTTTAAAAAAGAAATAAAGAAGTAACCCTACATTATTAACAGTACAGCTGATGAGCAGAAATTAGATTTGGAACAGAACCATGCCGCTCAGCACAGATGCTTCTATTCGGGCCCCCAAAAAGTTGTTCTGAGCCTTAAAACTGTGTGCAAAGAAGGACGGCAACGAAATCCCCAAACCATCATTCTTAGACCATGAGTGTCCAGTGAGCCTGGCTGCCGGTGTGTGAAAGTCTGGGGTTCAAGGGTGGTAACATCTTGACTGGCTGGTGGACGCTATGAAGCCAGAACCAAAAGTCACACGTGGCATCACTGTGGTTGCTTCTCGTGCCCCTTAGGCTGCTCCCAGTAGATGCTTTGGGGATAAGACCAGTAGGCTTGTCTCTGGGAAGATTCCAAGGGGAATATTTGGAGGCAAAGTACCAAATTCTATCACATATGGCAGAGCTTATAAATGGGTAGATAAATAAAAGGGAAGCCTCGGAGACAGAGATGACATAACGTAGGAGAGACCCAAATAACAGCGTCTTACACAAGATGGAAGTTACTTGTCTCTTCTGTGACAACCTGGACACCAGCAGTCCAGGGCAGGTCTGATGGTGTGTGATGGAAGGACCCAGTCCCCTTCAGTCTTGTTCTTTGCTGTGCTGCTCCTCATCTAAATGGTCCAAGAGGACTCATCACCACCGTGCGCACATTCCAGCAGCAAAGCAAAAGAGGAGGGCACTCCTCTACCCTACAGGAGAGTAGCCTGGATGTTCTGCAAATCTCTTTCCACTGGTCAAGAGACAGCCATGTGGCCACACCCACCTGCAAGGGAGACTGGGAAATGTAATTTATTTTTCCGTGTAGCCATGCACCCAGCCAAAAATTGTATTTCTTTGGAAGCAGGAGAGAGGCAGTCTGAGGGTGTAGGGTATGATGGCCGCCAGATTTTTGGCTCCCTGTTAGAAATCTCCCACCCCATCCATGTTCCTTCATCATCAGTTGCCCTCATCCTCCTCCTCTACCCCCAGCATTTCTTTTCCTGTGCCCCACACAGCACTTCGACTTCCTCTTTTTCACACCCCCTTCTCGTGGGTGCCATGGCCCCACTCAGAACTCTCTCCTCGTTCTCCTTTTTTCACAAATTTTTTTAACGTTTACTTATTTTTGAGACAGAGACGGATCATGAGGCAGGGAGGGGCAGAGAGAGAGGGAGACACAGAGTCTGAATCTGAAGCAGGCTCCAGGCTCTGAGCTGTCAGCACGGAGCCAGACGCGGGGCTCGAACTCACCAACCGTGAGATCGTGACCTCAGCTTACGTCAGATGCTTAACCGACTGAGCCACTTAGGCGCCCCATCCTCTTTTTTTCGTATTCTCTTCTTCCCACAAACTGGAGAAGCTTAAAAATAAGGAAAGACAAAGTCACATCTTGCATGAACATCTGGCAAGCGTTTTTTTCCTGGCTGTAACTCCATGTATTATGTTGACCACTTTAAACAATCACCTCCCTGAATACAGTGGAGGCCTTCCATCGATAGGAACCGGCTCTACCGTTGTGCTGCACGTGCTCCAAAACACTAAATAAATTTCAAACACACGAATCAAGATTTGCTTTGTTCTGGACGGTGGTGACATGGACGGACACACGTGAGAGACTGAATAGCAAACAGACAATGGTCAGACCACCTGGGACAATAGGACTCTGACTCGCATAAGGAGCCCAGGGAGCCAAACCACAACCTCTGCAGCAACTGGCCCAGAACAGACTCAGGGCTTTGTCTATACCTGCCAACTTCCCCCCAACCATGCCCCCTCCCCGGCACTTTTATTTTGCCACCACTGCCCCTACAGCTTGCTTCTAATTCAAGGCCAACCAGAGGAAGCCCAATGTTAAATATGCTTCCCTAGCCAGTCACATACAATGCCTTCTTCTAGTTAATAGTATCCTGCCTCCTATCTCCAATCAGGAGACTCCCGAAGCCATCCCTTTTTTTTTCCACTGTAAAGCTCTCCCCCTCCTCTGTCTGCCTTGGGGTCTCTACCAAAGGCAGGTGCTAACTCTCTTGCTATAGCAAGTTCTGAATAAATAACCTCTGCCTGTTTCCATTGGTTTATTTTCTTCATTTTCACACTTGCAAAAAAACTTACTGAGCTGAACATTTAAGACCAATGCTCTTTGTGCTGTTTGTATATCTTACCCACCAAAAAATTGAAGACCTTTACTTTGCTCAACCTTCTGAATAAAGAAAAATGAGCAATATGAGGACGAGGAAAGGAAAAGCAAAGCACATGCTAAAACATGCACCGTTGGGCTCACTGGGCGATATAAGAACCAAGAACTTCTCGTTGCCAGTTCATTTGCGATGCCACAGGCAGACTTAGGAATAGCGTCTTGTTTTTATGAAAAGGCCATAATCACTGTGCTAAAAAGGAAGACTGAAAGAAAAGATCCATAGAAGCTGTACATTCAGAAGGGCCTGGAACGTGTGAATTTGGGGGGCCCTGCCCACTCCCTAGAGTGTGCATGGAGGTTGGGAGAAACAAGACCACTACCAGCCCTAAATGTTAAAACTTTAGTGGGACACCTGGGGGGCTCAGTCACTTCAGCTTCAGGGTTGTGGGATGGAGCCCTGCCTCGGGCTCTGTGTTAAGCACGGAGCCTGCTTAAGATTCTCTCTCCCTCTCCCTCTGCCCCTGCCCCACTCACACATGCATTCTCTCTCTCTCAAATTTTATTTTTACTAACAAATCCATCTGCACACCGTTTTTTCTCCATGCCTCTATTCCAGACACACCTCTCAGCAATGGTCTATTTCGTCTTAGGGTATAACTTGTCCCAGCCGATGCCCCCTGGGGGGACCCACTAAATGTTGGTGGGATTGTCTTCCATCCTGGTCCCCAGGAACTCTTAGAATACCACAGGGAAAGTTCCTCAGTTCTCTCCCATGGGGCAGTGGGGCCCATTATGCAAAGAAGCCCGTACAAGCAGAAAACCAAAAACTCCCTCACCCACAAACTGATGTTGATTGTTTTATATTTTGAAGAATTTAATTCAGTGTGGTTCTAGGAACCAAATGGAACTTCCCCCAGTGTTTTAACTGATTTTTTGACATCCGTTGTGAGGCTTTAAATATTCAAGGAAATCAAATATAGAGAGTGAGAGTGAGGCTTAGGATGAGGGTTGAGGCATCGCTGAAAGTGGGGGAGTCAACTGAGCTGCTGGTGAGAGGATCACCAGGCTGTTCTTCCAGATTCCCAAGCTAAACTGCAAGCAAGCCCTTCCGTTTGTGCTCCAGGGAGAGTGAGGTCTACCAGGAGAAAGCACGTGTGGATGACCTGATGTCCAGCAAGGATCCCTGGGGCTCCCAGGACCTGAACTCCCAACTACCACCGGGGCCACACCGCGATGAGGGATGAAGGAAAAGATGGCCACTAGCAGGCGGTGGACACGAGACTCAACTCGATGATGTTAATGGGGTGCAAAATAGAAGACAGAACATTAAATATGAATGCCAGGAACACACGCACAAGTCCTGCGTGCTGCACGGGCTTCTCGCCTTCCAGCAGGAACACGACCTGTTGACTGTCACAAGCCCTTCCTTTGCTTTCTGAATTAATCGCCAGCAGCTCTCTGAAGGGTTCTACTATTTCCCCCACTTAAAACTGTCTGCAGATGTCCTTAGGCTGGCACCACATGTGGTATCAATGTCACCCCAATCGTCACCTCTCGCCGGACAATATCTTGGCATGCTCTCACACTGCCCCTGCCCAGGACACCCTTGGATTCTTACCGCTGAGGCCCCGAACCCTTCTGGCCCAGCAGCCATTGAGTGTCGCTCACATGCTTTCCCTCCTTTCCCATTTCTCCTACCCTCTGCTGCTCAGGCCCTGAGCTCGTGGCTTTGTGCCCCAGCCTCTGTCCTCTCCTACTGCCAAGCTGCCCCCACTGCCTTCCAGACTCAACCATACCATCCAGCCTGACTCCTCCTTCCAGCCTGGCCCTCAGCTTCCCTTCCCTGACACCCACCGCCCGCCCTCCACCCCCGGGCACCTTCTTGTCCAGCCTTACGAGCTCTCGCAGATTCTGCTTCGTTTCCCCCTTTTATTTATTTGTAATTTAATTTTTTTCTTGCCCCCTTTTTAAAAAAAAACAAAAACAAAACATTTCGTTATGAGATAGAACATAAAAAATCCCAAGTAGGATGTGGACAGCAACAAAGGAACTACACTCCCCCCAGGCCGCCCCCGCGCCAACAATGTGAAAAGACCCATAATCTACAGAGGCCCGTCAGAGAACTAAATTCACAAGGGAACCAGGGGAACTAAATTCCCAATGACAAAGCCCTTCGGGGAGATACGGGACCCATGAACTGTCCCACCTTTGGCAGAGCAGGGACAGGTGAGGTGACTGTGGGCCACTATGAAACACAGCATAAAAATAGAAAAACAAAGCATCCCTGTAGAGCTTCGTGAATTATTGGAGAGTAAACACTTGTATAACAGCCACCCTGGGCAGCTGACAGGTGTCGACATTGCCTTCCCTCCTAAGAAGAACAGCATGGCTGGTCTTTATGGTATAGACTCCCTCGCTTTTCATCATCCTTTTACTACTAAATGTCTCTAATCACTACAGGTGGGTTTGCCTTTTTCAACTTTATAAAATGTAGCCTTGTCATAGGTTTTCTCCAGCAGCTTCCTTCACTCAGCATTGCGTGTGTGGAACTCCGCCACCCTGTGTGAGACTCTAACTTAAGCCCGTGGGGCTTTGCTCCTGACTCGTCCCGCCTAGAAATTCTACCCCTCACTATCCCTCCCAGTCCCTACATCCACCTGCCAAATTATCACCTGCCCTCAGAATTCAATGCAAATGCCCCTTCCTCCTCCAAGAAGCTCTCCCTAGAGCCCTGTGTGGAAGCTGCCATGCCTGCATGTGACTCTGACACCTTGAACTTCTCTGCCAGCTCTTTCATCCACCTTGCCCTGCACGATGGTTCCCTGTCCTGAGATTACACCATGTGGTAGTGTGTCCTTGAAACCAAACACCTGGACTGTTTTATTGATCTGGGATCGCACAGAGTGCTTAGCACTCAGCCAGACACGCAGTAGATATCCAGTGAATTCAATAAATGGGTGGATCTACCAAACTCTGCCTGCGTGAAACAGAAGCGTCACAGGCTCCGGGGCAGAGTGTGGCAGAGCCTGGAGGGTTTCCTTCTTATTGTTTGTCTCACGTGGTCCTGTAGATCTAGGACAGTCAGGAACTAGAAACAAGACCGTCACTGGCTCTGGGGACTAAATCCCCGATTCAGACCGTTTCCATTGTATCTGTGCGGAATATCGTCTGGCCCTTTGAGCTTCTTTATTATTCTTTATTATTTGGATTTTGGATAGAAAGGAGCCATTTCCTTTATGGCTTTCTAGGGTTAAACCAGTTGGGATATCATTTTGGTTTGAAAGAAATGAGAGCTCCTTCCCCGCCCGTGCATTTTGAGAAATGCAAACTGGAGACATGGTCTTTGGTGACCCACGGCAGAGAAAGAAGTGTTTGAGAAAGCTTAGAAACCTGGCTCTGCTCCGAAAGAGACATGGGTGTGGAAGGGGAATGTGGGAGATGTAGAAGCCAAACAGGAGCCTAAAGCACCAGGTCCCATGACAGTAGCCATGAGGACCAACACTCTTGACTGAGGCTGGAGCGGCGTTCTCCAGGGTCCCCGTTGCCTAGTAGGGCCCCTCTGCTTGGGATCTGAGTCCTTTACCCTCTACTATTGTTTATACTTCGTGGAGTTTGGAAGGTGAACACACCTGTAAGCTAGCTAAAAGGAGGAGGAAGAATTTACCTCCCTCAAAAAGATCAGCAAAACCAAAGAGCAGTTATTATTACCAAGCTACATATTAATGGTGGTTGCTGTTGGCAGATGAGGTCATGGTGGGGAATGGAAGGGAATGTCTTTCTGTATCTCACCTTTCTGAGTTGTTTAAAACCTTTTAGGACAATGAAGATTTTTGATAAGAGAAACACAGGAAAGGTATAAACAAAGTTAAGGTATGATACTAGTTTCCTGGCAAGCGTGGAGCCCTTCATCTCCAGACCCTCCCCAACACTAATCTCCCACTCAGTGCTGTGGACCCACCTGGGTCAGACACCCAGCACCTTTTTCCCACCAGCGGCCACCCATTTCCCTCGTACCCTCTCTGCAGTGCTCTGCAAGAGACTCTTGGCTTGCCAGGCCTGGGAGATAGTCTTCTGTGCTGCCCCCCAGCTGGCTGTCACACTTGATAGATTACCTCATGGCAAAGTAGTAATGCCTGGGCTAATGCCTGTATTTCCCACACTATGAAGTGGCATTTAGAGTTGCAAGCCTGTTCCGCCCCATTTTATCTAATGATCTCACTTCTTGGAACACATTCCAAAGAAATCACCCAAAGAGGGTGGAGTGGGTACTGCCAATGCCCCGCCCAGACCCCCTTTACAATGCCAGAGCGCCGGTCCCACCCCCGCAGACAGCTGAGAGCTGACCCCTCCCCAAGTGGACTTGCCTCCACCACGCAGGGCAGCCCTCAGCCCATAACTGACTGAAGTCCCTTTGCCTCCAGAGGGGATCAGCTCTGTGATACAGTTCACACTCCAGAGCTCTCCACAGGATCACACCCCCGCCGACTCCAGCCAAGAGCCCATGTTTGCTCAGCTCCTCCCTCCCCTTCTGTCCTGCTCCCCTCACTCCTGGCCTCCTCAGGCCTGCCCTGAAGAAATCACATGCACCTGAACCCATGTCAGGCTCTGCTTCTAGGGAACCTGACCAAAGACACCGGGGAAGTTATACTCAGGGAGAAAAGCTTACTACAGTCATAGAGATAGAGAAAACCTAAGCAGATGCCATTAGGAGAAATTACCGAGAGGGGTTGGAACTGGGGTAGGAGACTTGCTTTTTCACCATCAGCTTCTCTGTTCTCTTTAATTCATTACCATGAGCTTACATTACTATGATTCAAATATATTGAATTTAAAAACAAAAAATACACATGCTCCTTACCTCCAAATGAAGTGACGGGCCTGCATTTAATGGCCATCCAGATCTCCTTTTGGAAAGTCAAAATAATTTCAAAAGTTTTGCTGGGCCTAGAATGAAGTCTATATTCCAGGTGAGTTTATCTCTTTCTCTGCAGGTAACTAGAAGGTTCACATCATTTTCCACTGCAATTCAGCTGTTTACTGTGACCAAACCCTAAATCACAGTAGAGTGAAAAACAAAAACAAAAATGGGGGCCTTGGTTGTTACTAAACCATAGGACGTTAAGATTATTGTAATGCCATCCAATGTCAATAGCACCCAATGCGTTCTTCAATTAAATGACAAGGAAGGGGAATTTGAAGACCAGGAGAGAGACCAGCCAATAGCACCCAATGCGTTCTTCAATTAAATGACAAGGAAGGGGAATTTGAAGACCAGGAGAGTTGGCTGAGCAGAAGCTCTGAAAGGTACCGGTCTTACAGGTTCTGACCCAAAGGGAAGACAGCTTCTGCCTCTGGCTGGGGAGTAGCGTTGTTCAGGAGGAGGGCAAAGTCCTTACTGCAGCGAGCAGGGGACAAGGAGGTAGGGGACCCAAGCTCTGCCACGTGACCGAGTCGGCTGCACTGTGGTCTGAGTCCGGGGTGCTAGCTGATGGAGGCCTGGAGCAAGGGGTGGGCCCACTGGAGCCAGTTCATAAGGCCTTCACGCAACAACTATTTGGTGCCTCCTCTGTGCTGGGGACCAGGGGGATGTTGGGGACACAGAGGAGAGCAATTGGAGGAAAGAAGATGTGTCGGTCAAGGACCTTGACTGCAGGCAACAGAAACAGATTTTGTCTAAAAGCAGCAAAACCGACTTTATTGAAAGGATAATGAGCCACAGAATCTCAAGTTTACAGAAGTGCCCTGGAAACAGGTAGGAAAGAAGGCAGCTCAGATAGGAGGGACTAAAGGAAGGAACTACCAGAACGGTTTCATAGAAGAAGGATGTAGTCAGTGCTAGTGGGACAAAAGAGCTTCAGCCATTTCTTCCATCTGGCGTGTTCTAGGAGAAAGCATCATGGTGGCCAAGCGTGGCCCCACGTTTGTCCCTGACTGTGTAGGGATGGTCACAGTAAGGATGAGCCACTCACACTCGTGGGAGATAGGGCTCACTGCAGTTGCTTTCCTAACAAGACCATATATGATGGGGAATTGTCCACAAGGAAACTGAGGCACTCCTTCAGAGGGTGAATGGAAAGACTTTCTGGGGGGAGGCGAGCACTGAGCTGTGATATGTGGATTAGTACAAGTTGGCCCAGCCAAGGGGAGCGGGCAGCTGAAGAATGCTCTGGCAGAGGGCACCGCCAATGGAGGATGCTGTCTGTAGAGCCTTGAGCAGTCTTAGAAATGGAACGAACCACATTTCCCCATTTTACATGGCTCCTTATTCTTAAAGGAGCAATTTATTTGATGGTGTGACCTCAGGTCATGACGTTTTGGAATGTGGGGAATTAATTGGTCTCCCCTTAGGCTGGATGCAGACGTGGGTGGGGAGAGGCCTGTGGAGGCCAGCAGGACCATTGGTTATTTGTGTGTGTGTTTTTTTTAATGTATGTATTTTTAAATTCCAGCATTGTTAATATACAGCGTAATACGAGCCTCAGGTGGTCAGCCTAGTGATTCAACAGATCCATACATCACCCGGTGCTCATCACAAGAGGGGACACTCCTTAATCCCCAACAACTATGTCACCCGTTCCCACCTGCCCTCTGGTAACCATCGGTTTGTTCTCTAGAGTTAAGAGTGTTTCTTGGTGTGTCTCTCTCTCCTTTTCCCTTTGGCTGTTTGTTTTGTTTCTTAAATTCCACATAGGAGTGAGAACATATGGTATTTATTGTTCTCTGACTGACTTATTTCAATTAGCACTATAATCTCTAGCTCCTCCATGTCATTGCAAATGACAAGATTTCATTCTTTTTACGGCTGAATAATATTCCATATATATGCTATATATGCATACAACATCTTCTTTATCCATTCATCTATTGATGGACACGTGGGCTGTTTCCATAATTTGGTTATCGTAAATGATACTGCTATAAACATAGAGGCGCATGTATCTCTTTGAATTACTGTTTTTGTGTTTGTTTGGTAAATACCCAGTGGTGTGATTATTACATCAGAGTGTACTTCTAGGTTTAATTTTTTAAGGAACCTCCATATAGTTATTCACAGTGGCTGCATCAGTTTGCATTCCTATTCACAGTGCATGAGTGTTCCTTTTTCTCCACATCCTTGCCAACACTTGTTTCCTGTTTTAATTTTACCCATTCTGACAGGTGTGAGATAATATCTCACTGAAATTTTGACTTGCATTTCCCTGATGATGAATGATGTTGAGCATCTTTTCATATGCCTGGTGGCTATCTGGATGTCTTTGAAGAATGTCTATTCATATATTCTGTGCATTTTTAATTGGATTATTCATTTTTGGGGTGTTGAGTTGTATAAGTTCTTTGTAGATTTTGGATACTAACCCTTTATTAGATATGTCATTTGCAAATATTTTCTCTCATTCTGTAGGCTGCCTTTTAGTTTTGTTGATCATTTCCTTCACTCTGCAGAGGAAATAAGAATAAGCTTTTTATTTTGATGTAGTCTTAATAGTTTATATTTGCTTTTGCTTCCTTTGTCTCAGGAGACAAATCTAGAAAAATGTTGCTACATCTGCTTTCAGGGACATTACTGCCTATGATGTCTTATAGGATTTTTATGGTTTCAAGTCTCACACTTTGGACTTGAATCCATTTTGAATTTATTTTTGTGTAAGATGTAAGAAAGTGGTCCAGTTTCATTCTTTCTTATGAAGCTGACCAGTTTTCCCAAAACCATTTGTTGAAGGGACTATCTTTTTCCCATTGGATATTCTCTCCTGCTTTGTTGAATATTAATTGACCATATAATTGTGGGTTTATTTCTGGGTTTTCTATTCTGTTCTATTGATCTATGTGTCTATTTTTGTGCCAGTACCATACTGTTGTGGTCACTACAACTTTGTAATATTACTTTAATTCTGGGATTGTGATGCCTCCAGCTTTGCTTTGTTTTTTCAAAATTGCTTTGGCCATTTGGGGTGTTTTGTGGTTCCATATAAATTTTAGGATTGTTTGTTCTAGTTCTGTGGAAAATGCTGTTGGTATTTTGATAGGGATTATATTAAGTGTGTAGATTACTCTGGGTAGTATAGACATTTTAACAATATTTGTTCTTCCAATCCATGAGCATAGAATGTTTTTCCATTTCTTTGTGTCATATTCAATTTCTTTCATCAGTGTTGTATAGTTTTCACAGTACAGGTCTTTCACTTCTTTGGTTAGGTTTATTCCTAAGTATCTTATTGTTTTTGGTGCAGTTGTTAATAGGATTGTTTTCTTAATTTCTCTCTCTCTGCTGCTTCATTATTAATGTATAGAAATACAATAGATTTCTGCACATTGATTTTTCAAAAATGTTTATTTATTTTTGAGAGACAGAGAGAGACAGAACATGAGCAGGGAAAGGGCAGAGAGAGGGAGACACAGAATCCAAAGCAGGCTCCAGGCTCTGAGCTGTCAGCACAGAGCCTGATGCAGGGCTCGAACCCATGGACTGTGAGATCATGACCTGAGCCGAAGTCGGATGCTTAACCAACTGAGCCACCCAGGCGCCCCTGCACATGGATTTTTTTTATTCTGTTACTTTACTGAATTCATTTATCAGTTCTAGTAGTTCTTTGATGGAGTCTTCAGGGTTTTCTATGTATAGAATCATGTCATTTGCAAATGGCAAAAGTTTGACTTCTTCCTTACCAGTTGGTGTGTCTTTTATTTCTTTATGTTGTCTATTGTCGTGGCTAGGACTTCCAGTATTATGTTGAACAACAGTGGCGAAAGTGGACATCCCTGTCATGTTCCTGACCTTAGGAGTAACGTTCTCAGTTTTTCTTCATTGAGTATGATGTTTGGTGTGGGTTTTTCATATATGGCTTTTATTATGTTGAGGTACATTCTCTCTAAACCTACTTTGTGGAGGGTGTTTATCATGAATGGAGGTTGTAATTTGTCAATGTCTTTTCTGCATCTACTGAAATGGTCATGTGGTTTTTATTCTTTCTTTTACTGATGTGATGTGTCATGTTGATTGATTTGTGAATATTGAACCACCCTTGCATCCCAGGAGTAAATCCTACTTGATCGTGGTGAATGATTTTTAAAATATATTTTTGGATTCAGTCTGCTAGTATGTTGTTGAGGATTTTTACATCTATGTTCATCAGAGATGTTTGTTTGTAGCTCTCTTTTTTTAGTGGAGTCTTTATCTGGTTTTGGTATCAGGTTAATAATGGTTTCATAAAATGAATTTGGAAGATTTTCCTCTTCTATTTTTTGGAATAGTTTGAGATGGAGAGGTATAAACTCTTCTTTAAATGTTCAGTAGAATTAATCTGTGAAGTCATCTGGTCCTGGACTTTTGTTTGTTTAGACAGTTTTTTGATTACTGATTCAACTTCCTTGCTGGTAATCAATCTGTTCAAATTTTCTATTTCTTCCTATTTCAGTTTTGGTAGGTTATATGTTTCTAGGAATTTGTCCATTTCTTCTAGGTTGTCTCACTTGTTGGCATATAGTGTTTCATAATACTCTCTTACAATTGTTGATATTTCTGTGGTGTTGGTTGTTATTTCTCCTCTTTCATTTGTGATTTTGTTTATTTGAATTTTGAATCCTTTCTCTCTCCCCCTCTCTTTCTTATGATGACTCTAGGTAGATGTTTATAAATTTTGTTGATCTTTTCAAAGAACCGGCTCCTGGTTTTATTGATCTGTTCTATTGATCTTTAGTTTCTATATCATTTGTTTCTGCTATAATCTTTATTATTTCCTTCTTTCTGCTAGTTTTGAGTTTTGTTTGTTGTCCTTTTTCTAGTTCCTTTAGGTGTTAGGTTGTTTATTTATGATTTTTCTTGCTTCTTAAGGTAAGCCTGTATTGCTATAAACTTCCCTCTTATGACCACTTTTGCTGCATTCCAAAGGTTTTGAACCATCGTGTTTTCATTTTTATTTGTTTCCATGTGTTTTTTTAAATTTTTTCTTTAATTACCTGGTTGACCCATTCATTCTTCAGTAGCATGTTATTAAACCTCCAGTATTTGTGTTCTTTCCAGATTTTTTCTTGTGATTGATTTCTAGTTTCATAGCATTGTGGTCAGAAAAGATGAATGATATGACTTCAATCTTTTTTAATTTGTTGAGGCTTGTTTTGTAGCCTAATATGTGATCTATTCTGAAGAATGTTCCATGTGTACTTAAAAAGAATGTGTATTCTGCTGTTTTAGGATAGAATGTTCTGAATATATCTGTTAAATCCATCTGTTCCAGTGTGTCGTTCAAAGCTACTGTTTCTTTGTTGATTTTCTGTTTGCATGATTTGTCCATTCATGTGAATGGGATGCTAAAGTCCCCTACTAGTATTATATTACTATCAATTAGTTTATTTGTTTCTTATTAACTGTTTTATGTATTAGAGTTCTCCTGTGTTGGGTGAATAAATATTTACAATTGTTACATCTTCTTGTTGGGTTGTCCCTTTTATAATTATATAGTACCCTTCTTTGTCTCCTTTTACAGTCTTCATTTTAAAATCTATTTTGTCTGAAAAATAAAACAAAATAAAATCTACTTTGTCTAATATAAGTATTGCAACTCTGGCTTTCTTTTGACATCCATTTACATGACAAATGTTTCTCCATCTCCTCAGTTTCAATCTGCAGGTATCTTTAGGCCTGAAATGAATCTTCTTTTTTTTTTTTAATCCATTCTGTTCCCCTATTTCTTTTCATTGGAGTATTTAGTCCACTTACATTCAAGGTAATTATTGACAGTGTGTATTTATTGCCACTTTGTTACTTGTTTATGGTTGTTTTTGTAGTTTTTCTCTGATCCTTTCTTCTCTTTCTCTCTTTTATGGCTTGCTGCTTTTCTTTAGTGATATACTCAGAGTCTTATCTCTTTATTCTTTGTATATCTATTACTGGTTTTTGATTTGTGGTGACCATTAGGTTTGTATATAACATCTTTTGCAAATAGCAGTCTATATTTAGTTGATGACTACTTGAGTTTGAACTCATTCTTCACTGTTCCCCCTCCCATGTTTTAGGTATATGGTGTCATACTTTACATCCTTTTATTTTGTGAATCCCTTGACTGATTTTTTTAAAGAAATATTTATTTGGGGGGCACCTGGGTGGCTCAGTTGATTAAGCATTCAACTCTTAATTTCAGCTCAAGTCATGATCTCACAGGTTCATGGATTTGAGCCCCAAATCAGGGTTCATATTGATGTTGCAGAGCCTGCTTAGAATTCTCTCTCCCTCTCTTTCTGCCCCTTCCCTGCTCTCTCTTTCAGTCTCTCTCTCACTCAAAATAAAAAAATAAATTTAACAAAAGAGAAATATTTATTTTTTACTGCTTTTGTGTTTCCTACTTTTCATACTCTTACTTAAGGTCTTTCTTTTCCACTCAAAGAGTCCATTTTAATCTTGTAGGGCTGGTTTAGTGGTCATGAACTTCTTTAGTTTTTGTTTGTCTGAGAAACTCTTTATCTCTCCTATTTTGAATGATAGCCACGCTAGATAGAGTATTCTTGGCTGTGGATTTTTCCCTTTCGGCATTTGGAATTAGTCATGCAGGACCACTTTTTTTTAAAATTTTTAATGTTTATTTATTTTTGAGAGAGAGAGAGGGCAAAGCACAAGTGGGGGAGGGGCGGGGGGTGGACAGAGGATCCAAAGCGGGTTCCATGCTGACAGTAGAGAGCCCGATGTGGTGCTTGAACTCATGAACCGTGTGATCATTACCGGAGCTAAAGTCAGACGCCTAACTGACTGAGCCGCCCAGGCACCCCCAGCAGGGCCATTCTTAAGGGTGCTCTGTGTTGAAGAGGTGTGATGGGGAAATGTTGCTCCCTGAGGTGGGCAGCAAGGGCTATGGAGGTAGAACAGGGTGAAAGCCAGAAGGCTCTTTCTATAATCTAGTAGAGGCAAGGCAAACGCTAAGGGGATGTGAAATTGAGGTTAGTGAATGGATAGGCAACAGCCTTGCCATAAAGTAGGAGGGTCCATGAGGACAGTTTCTGCATGTATCCAGCATTGCGAAGCCTCTATCTGGGTTTCCCATTGACATTTTAGCCACAACTGGGACACCCAGAGTTAGATCAGGTCACGTGTACAGAGTAGATCTTAAAGATAGGCTTAAGACACTACCCCCTCTGCCACTGTCTTGCCCTGTTGCCATGCAAATATCACATTATTTGTCCAGGTCTCATTGAGGAGAATTTCCTTATCTACCTGTTTTGGACATGTGTGGTTTGACTACTAAGCATCAGTTCCTTTTTGTCTAGTAAGACCCTTGATTTTTGTTTGGGGATCTGTCCTGTCTTCATTCTTCAGTAGTGGAGCTCATGCCCCTGGCAACAATGATTGGTTCAAGGACAGACACACACCTGACACCAGTCCAATCAGGGTGAATCTTGGGAATTTCTGAAAGTCACTGGAAGAGTTTTTTATTCTTTCTCACTGAGTGAAACCCTGAACTTAGTCATCCTACAGCCATCCAGCCTTTAATATAGAGACAGTCGCGAAACGGAGCTCAAAAATAGAGCCAGAAATGGATGGCAGAACTATGAAGCCAAGGCAAAACAAGTCCTAATGACATTCATGTAGCCCCTAGATCAAGCTATACCCGCAGCCAGAGAGATATCCCTGGATTTTCCCATTACACTTAAACTCTTATATAGGTTTCTGGTTTCACCCAATAGAACAATAGCAACAGACAAAGCTCTGCAGCTGCTGAGGTCTCAAATCACTACCTTGACCCCCAGGCCAGAGCTTAGTGATGTCTTTCACCAATGTACTTGGTCCTTTTCAGCAACTGCCCCTCTGTGTAGTATATTCAGCAATCAGCACTATCCTCAGACACACCCATGCTGGCCCATTGAAGCTGGCAGTGAGGAAATGGGTGGGCCTGGCTCACTGCAGTAGGAGCTGCGTGGGAGGCAGGCTTTGCTCAGCCCAGCCCCAGGAGGGCCTGCAGGTGTGCACTGCTATCTCTGTGCCAGCATGCCATGTGCTACAATCACCTCTTAAAGAGGTGTCTCTCCGCAGAAGGTGCTGTGGTGGCTTGTGATGTGGCCACGGGGGAAATGGGAGGAGCCAGGAGTCAGGAGAGGAGTCTGCTTGGCGGTAGTCCTAAGGACTTGGTGTGTGCTTGGGATGCTAGAGCCAGCCCCTCCCCAAAGAACTCAGGCCATCCATGGAATCACCATCTCCAGGGGATCCTAGCACTCACACTTGTCTGGCGATGAAGGCTTGCACAGGGCTCTGGCCTGCACTCTGCATGTGCTTCTCAGTAATGCACAATACGTGGGCATTGGAACCAGGGGGCTCGGGTTGGATACTGGTAGCTATGTAAGTATGGGCAAGTGGTTTAAACTCTATGCCTCAGTTTCCTCATATGTCAGTTATGAGAAATAATAGCACCGGCTTCATGAGTTGCTATGGAGATTAAGTGAACTAATACCTTGAGGACTGGGCTTGGCTTAAACACCAGGGCTGCAGGTTGATGGGAGAAGTATTCTTAACAGACTGTTGTTAGCTTACTGGCAAGACCAGGACCAGGCCTTCTGACCCCCCAGATCTTCTGACTCGGCCAGGAACACAAGGGTGATGGTCACACATTCCAGAGCTGTTCATGCTGGGATGTCCACACCCCCAGAATGCAGAAGCCTCAAGTGCAATCTGTCAGGTGCTCCGAGTCAATGGCTCATTGGACACATTGTCATTAATTATACTCAAAGCGACGGGGTGTCAACATTCCCATATTCCATGTCTGCAATTGCAAACAGCCAGGGAAACTGACTGGAGCCCACTGTGTATTTATCAGGGTTCACCAGGCATTCCTGCTTTCTCAGCCTCCCAACTTGTGGCTGCTCCAGTGTTAAGGATAATGGGCAACTGGGCTTTCAGTTGAACATCCAGCCTGACTTCCTGGTGGCAAAACTTGAGTCTTCTTCATCTGTTTGGTGTGAGGAGGGTCTTGGGCAGGTGACTCCTAGCTTGGGGCTCCTTGTGTCTGCAGACATTCCCTTGCCTGATACAACAAGCCTCAGGACCTATTGGAGATGAAATGAGATCCATCCATTATCACTGCCCAGCTTGCTACGATCCTTTGGGGACCCCTATTTCTCAAGCTGGGGTGGGAGACATCAGGGCTTGGGTGAAACATTAGTCACCCTGAATAAGTCTCCACTCAGCTTTGGGTAAGGACAAGTTCCAGGCAAAAGGGGATAATTCCTGTCGTGTGACAGCAGCTTGTTGGCTGGACTGGTGCAATAGTCCTCTAACTCGTCTCTAGCCCTCTGTCATGCCCCCTTCTGATCCGTCTTCACTGGCCCTGGGGAGAGCTCTGTGAAATCTGATGCTACCATTCACTTGCCTAAAATCCTCCTGTGATTCCTGTAGCTTTGAGCAACGCTGTTCAGCAAGACGTTCGTTCTGTGTTCTATGACGACGGGAATGTTCTACATCTGTGCTGTCCGATACTGTGACCTTAACCACATGTGGCCACTGAGCACTTTAAATGTGGGTAGTGTGTCTGGTGAACTGAATTTTCAGTTGTATTTTATTTCAATGAATTGAAACTGAAGTTGCCACCTATGGCTACGGGCTACATATGAAACAGTGCAGGTCTGGAGAATGAAATCCCAAGTGCCAGGCAGGCATGTCCTAGCCCTATTTGAGCAACTTTTTTTTTTTTTTTTGCCAGCATTCATTCAAACTGGGAATTCCAGCCATAGCAAATGACTTACAACTCCCTAAACCTTGTGCCCACTTCACACCTCCATGCATTGGCATCTGCTGTTCTCTCTGCCTGGAATGTTCTCATCTCTTGCCCAAACACGCCTGCAAGCTGCCTGCCGGCCAAACAAGGCTCCTTCAGCACACAGCTTTGGTGTTGGCTCTACTATCAAGCTTTATCAACCATCCCCTCCCTCCCCGTGCAGAATCAACCACCTCTCCTCCCTTTATGGGTCAGTCCAGACATGCTGCAGGCCCTTCCACACTCACAGTGCTGATGTGTTTTCCATCTGCCTCCCCCGTGAGTACAGACAGACTCCTGGAGGGAAGGTCCCACGTCGAATTCACCTTTGGGTCCCCAGTGTCTAGCACAGAAGTTGGCTCATATCAAGCAGTTGTCAGATGATGGCTGAAGAAATAACATCATTGTCGTGGACATATGTCATAGTTCAGGCTGTCTCGTATCGCTCTCTTGGGACTTCTCTTTGTGTGTGGCCTCGGGAGTTAGGGGAGTCAAAAGGGAAGGTCCTCCTCTCACTGCCTGGCCATCCTTCCAGAGAACGTAAGGGGCGTGGTGATGCCAGGGCGGATGGAGGTCACGCTCGTTGTTTCTGCCCACTGGCCTGCCATAGCTACAAGATGGGCTCTCCGGCCTCCAGTCAAACATGTGAAGCCCTGGTTTGCTGAGAGCTGGCTGTCTCTTGGTAGTTGCTACCAAGGGACACTAGGTAGCAGTCACACTGATAACTCGCAAGTCTGCAGAGCCCGCAGGAGGCAAGAATGTGTTCTTCTGTGATGAGACTCAATGGGGGACGGGGCTGGGCTGTCATGACGCACAAAGCTGAGGTTGAAGCCCAAGCAGAGGACACCCCGGCCCCCCACACACCCCAGGCAGCAGACGAGGACCCACCTGGCACCAGAGGAAGGCCGAAGTGACAATGACGGGGGTTTGGCCCATGCCGGAAGAGCAGCGCACCATCCACTCCAACAAGCGTGACTGGGAATGGCCAGTAACCACGTGCTGGGCCACCTCGCACGCTGACGGAGAGGTGGCAGGCTACCTGCAGACTCCAGGCGATGCTGAGGAATTGTTTTGATAGGGATTGGGAAACTAAAGACCACGGCGGGACTTTGGTGTGCTATTGGTGAGTATTATTGATTGGGTTTCTCTTCTTTTCAGTAAACATCCCTTCCAGTACACCGTGAACCAAAAAGATAATTCGTCCCTTCAGCACATTTCACGAAGAGCCTTTTCCTTTGCACAAGGTACCATGCCAGCACTCTTGCCAACCTCAGGGCCTTTGCCCAAGCTGTGTCCCCTGCCTGGACTTCTCTTTTTGCCTTGTCTGAATAGCCTCTACTTAGTTTAAATGTCGCTTCCCTGCAAAAACTCTCCTTTGGGCCCAGATGAGGCCTCCCGGACCCGCGTATCTTACCATACAGCACATGTCAGAGCTACGGTTGTGTCGTTCCTGGTGGGGTCATCTGAAGAAAGGCCCTCTTCTTCGCTATGTGGCGGGCTCCATGAGGGCAAGCACAGTGCCTGTCTGGTTCGCAGATGCGTCCCCAGCACTGCACAGCACAGTGTCTGATATTCAAGAAATATTTGTTGAACGAATGAACAGAGGAAGGCAAGTGAAGAGGAAGGAAGGGAGGGAGGAATGAAGGGCTGCAGACTCCTTCCTGGCTCTCTGAGTGACCACAGTATGATATTATCCCCATTTCTGCCCTTTGCCACACAGTGGCACCATTAAGATCAAAGGGTAAAAGATATAACAATCCATCATCTTGCTACAAGAAAACCGGATTCTCAGTTGCGCACATAACCATTCAGATGCAAACCTGATGCCCAAAGCTGCCATCAGAGCTGGGCCCTGACGTGTGAATGCAGGCGGCTGCTTGTATTTCCTGTGGATGCAGTTAGAGCAGATTGTGGGGTAATCTCCAAGGGACGGTGCTCAAAGGTGCGGCTACCAGTCCAGATCAGGTAGAGGCTCTGAGGGTGTAGTGCTGCGTCCCCCCGGCCCCATGGAGACCTTCTATCATCGTCACGCTGTGTGTGGCAGGGGAGTCAGGTGGGACTGGGGAGGTGCCACTGGCTCCTGGGGCCAGCTTTATGCCACGGCTCAACCCTAGCTTCCTACTTGGGGAGTGGGAGGGGCCTCAGAAGCCACAGATGCAAAACGGGTACTAAAGAGCCTGCTGCTCTGATGTCATTCTAAAATTTTCTTTTTTAATGTTTTATTTATTTCTGAGAGAGAGAGAGAGATAGACAGCATGAGCAGNGCTAATGAGCCTGCTGCTCTGACGTCATTCTAAAATTTTCTTTTTTAATGTTTTATTTATTTCTGAGAGAGAGAGAGAGAGAGAGAGAGAGAGACAGCGTGAGCAGAAGAGGGTCAGAGAGAGAGGGAGACACAGAATCTGAAACAGGCTCCAAGCTCTGAGCTGTGAGCACAGAGCCCGACGCGGGGCTTGAACCCAAGAACCGTGAGACCATGACCTGGGCCGAAGTCAGACGCTTAACTGACAGAACCACCCAGGGGCCCCTTATCTGACATCATTCTAGACATGAGTTTGGAAAAAAAAGTCGGTAACTCTATCCCCTTCTGCACCGTGAAGCAGAGAGGCTACTCTTCATTGTCAGATATCCAAAGTAAGCGCCAAACATGACCCAGGAGTGCGGGCATTTTGCAGCGCTCTGCCCTCGCCTTAGCCCATCCTACAACCTCGTCGTGACCATAATCGTTAACAGTTTCTTCCAGACCTCCCGAAGATTGTACGAGCTGGCCTGAGTCCTGATCCATTATNAAAGAGTGACACAGAATCCAAAGCAGGCTCCAGGCTCTGAGTCAACACAGAGCCTGGTATGGGGCTCAAACCCACGGACCGCAAGATCATGAGCTGAGCTGAAGTCAGACGTGTAACTGATTGCACCATCCAGGTGTCCTGGATGAGCATTTTAAATGTTAGAATGCTATTACCCAAATAGCTATAGTCCTCAACTGCTTTGCACTTTCAAGGTCAATCTCTTTGTTTCAGGGTTGATTTCACACGAAGTCTGGAACTGAACACTATGTTACAGCATCAGAACAAAGATGCTCCAAGGATGCTCACAGTTCCTTCCTATGATTCGCACAGCTGGTGCGTACTGAACCTTCTCTGCACTCTTCATGGGCTCCCTTATTTCATCCTCAAATCGCTGACCCTTTGAGGCAGGTACTCCCAGAACACCAATGCCAGACCGAAGTCCTGACCGAGCCTGGAAGGTAACTAAGCGGCCCTCGCCGGGTTCCAGGCCAGTGTCGGCCGCACTCCCTCGGTGGCTGTTCAGATTCTGGGTAAGCCAAGGACCCACAGGATCTACACCCACCTCCTTGGATGGAGGCTTCCTCAAAGGCACATTCATAGTTGACTACTATGAGTCCATTAGGAAATTTCCCACACAGAAAAGCCAATACGTGGGTGACGCTATAGTGGGTCAAAGTACCCATTCAGGGCTTTGTCTGGAAGCTGGTGAAAGACTCCTTACGAGCTGCCGCAGAAGAGACAGAAATCTGGGAAGGCGCCGCAGAAGAGACAGAAATCTGGGAAGGCGTCCTCATCAGCACTGTTAAAAACAGAAGGAACCTAGGCAAACTTTGCTTTGGTGCCACGGGCCTGTGCATTTCACTCTATGCCCTGGGCCATCTCCTTGACTGGGGACAGGAAGACACTGACCCCGGGTGCCTTCTGAGGCGGAGCTCTCTTACAGGTCTCTAGGGCTGTCATGATAGATGCTGACTTTAACAACAGCCCCAGGCCTCAGGTCTTGAGGAGCGTGACTGCGACTGCCGTCCGCCTGGTGTTTTTTCCTTGACACTTTTTACAGAGGGGAAAAAATGTGTGACTTTTCCTGATGAGCAAACAGCCAAAGGTGTTTGGAAAGGTCTATCATTTTTCTGGTGACAAGACACCCTAAACTAAATTCATTAGCAGCTCTCCTGTTTGGAATTTCAAAATATTCTCTGACCTACATAAATTCCTTGTTACGCCCTCTACTAATTTAAGAAGATTAGCCGCCGAACGCTGGGGCTCCAGATCAAAGCTGTATAACGCACGGTATAACGCACAGGGGCTTGGAGACCATCCCACGCTGGAAGACATCGACACCCATGCTCTGGCCCCTGCTTCTCTTCCTAAGATCTTTCTTCATGTCTAGAGTTGTGCGAAAAGTGGATAGTAGATACCGCTTTCTAGACACAAGACTAGTCCCTAGTTCTGCATGTATCTGTCATGTATTTGTGTTTCTATATTTTCCTGTCTTTTGGAAAGATACTAAAGGAATACCAGGACAGAAGTTTGGCTCTGTTTTATGAGCAACTAACTGTAATGAGTTACAAGGGCAAATGCTGAGCTGGTGACCACCAACTCAAATAAATCAGTTCCCTTCTCTGCTTCTCAGTTTTCCTCCCCGAAAGAAACAGGACACCCATTGGTTCGTCCGGTGGACAAATATTTATTGAGCTTTGTGTGTGCTTTGTGCAGGATGCTAGAGCTACAGTGGTAAACAAAAATATATAAGGTTCCTGCTCTTATGGAATTTAGGTATCAGTGGATATTAAAACCTTGCAAGGACAAACACTGTACCAGTCAAAAGCAATATACGTATTTGCTTATGGAAATATTCTTTTTTCCCCGTCTCTAAAACCAATGCTCCTGCATGTCTACACTATGCACTGGCCCTTAAAGCTTGATGACACTTCTAACAGCAATGAACTGTCACCTCCTCAAGGACAAACACACAGCTTTAGAATTTGCATGTTCCTAATGCTCAGGATGGTGCGGTGGCTGCCTCTGAGCCCTGAACATGGCCTTAGGCCATTCCCTAGACTTTTTCCTTTCCTAAATGGTCTTTCAGCCGAGCCAGGCCTTTGTAGGTGTTGACTATATGATCACTATGATAATAAAACTGGTGGTTTCCTACCACAACTAATGATGGGTGAATCTGCAAAGATACCGTTGTTAATATTAATGATGTGAACAATTCAGTCCTGAGTGTGTAGACATTCGGGACACTGCATTTCGTGTTCATTAAACCTCAACTGGGGACTAATGATTTCCCTCCCTAGTTTACACCCATGATTAGCCCCTGAAATCTGAATTAGGCCATTTTGGTTGATTTCCTTTGGCGTAGGCTTAGATTTAGCTCACTGATTATGAAAGAAGCCATCCTGTCTTCACTCTTGTTTTCGATTATGGTAATTTCTGGCCCTTCTCTTGGCTCTGAACTCACACAAATGCTCCATGCCCTTGAATAACTGCAAGTTTACTATTTAGGAAGCCTGGGGATTGTCATGAATAACCGACAGCCATCCTCATTGCAGACTGAGATCTACTAATTAATATCAGGTCCAGGCAAAGGCGCCCCCGTGGGAGGGCCCCAGCGCTGACTGGGCACCAGAGTGTAGTCAGCTCTGGTGAGTCAAGCCCTGGGCACTGTACGGGAGTGTGTGAAGTGTCATTAAAGGAAGCCTCAGCTCTTGCCAGCAGTCTTTCTTCCTTTCACCATGACCTATGTCCCCAACCCGCCTCCACTCAAAGGGGCAGAACAGAGGACTGGATAAAGACAAGCAAAACCTCAGGCTGACCATTCCAGGAGTGGCTTGAGAGACACAGAAGAGAAAGAGAGGGAGGTGTGGTGGGCACGCTTCCCGCTTCTCCTATCCAGTCTTTCAACTGCTTTCTGAGGACTAGGTCCCTTCCCTTTCAACAGTATTCCTTTAAATTAAACTTTGAGGACAAAGGGTATTGAACACCTTAAGAAGTAGGATGCCCTAAATTTAGAGTCTCAATTCTGAACTCTCGAATCTTGAAAGCCACTCATTTGACTACTCGTATTTACTAAACAGATGGTCATTGAATAGCTACCATGTGCAAAGCACTGGGAATACAATGTAAGCGCTTTGGGTCTCCATCTTGGAGGAGCTTATAATCTCGAGTGAAGGTAAGAGATTATCATAATCATGTTTTGGAAGGTCCATGCCACATGGCCTGTAATGTGTTATGGGAACACAGAGGAGGCCACTTACGTTGCAGCTAAGACCTGAGGGACATAGAAGTAAGCAATGAGGATAGGACATGGATATTCCATTTACCTTTCTATCACTGTGATTTGTAACTTTGGGGGGGTATCAGAAAAAACACAGGTGGATTTGAAGGTGGGCTGAGTGTATTCCCTGAGTATGACCTACCAAAGGCTGGCTCAGAGTGGTCCTCGAGGCTCAGAGAAAACCAAGGTTAATGTCAGGTAGGAGCAGATTGCTATGTATACCACAGAACCCCTGACTTTGGGATCAGAATTCAAGACACATTAAAGGTATTTTCTGGTTTCCTTTCCTTGAGTCAGCAAATTAGAGGCCAGAGGAGAAAAAAAGGAAGAGTTACTAGCTCTGAAAACATGAGTGCTAAAGATTTCATGTTTGGTTACTAGTTTTAAAAAATAGTGCAATCTCGTCTATATAACACAATTACTTATAATCGCGCTTGCTTAAAACAAATTGGAGTGATGTCTTCTAGGAAGATGCAAGAGTGTCATTGCAGAGAAACTACGGATTTGTTGTGGCAGGTTGGGGGTTGAGGGGACATTGGAAACGGCAGATGTGGCACTGATCTTTGGCCCTTGATTGAGATTTGAGGAGGGGGGTGGCTCCAGGTCTGGTCGAAGAGGATGGACAAGACATTACAAGTCAATGGAAAGCGCAAGATGCCCTTGGCCACGTGCGGGAACAGAACGGAGGACCAAGCTGGGTGGCCCACACATGGACAAGGACACTGAGGGCACGCTGGGCAGGACGAATGGCTCTGAAGTGCCCCTAACCTCCTATGCCTTCAAGTACAATCACACGACTCTGTTTTATATCCTAGCTTTGCGACTATAGCATTTATTTCGGCTCTTATGAAAATAACATCACGAAGTAAAGGAAACAGAATTTAGGGACTTTGACAGGATTGTTCTCTTTTTAAACTGCTTTCTCATTCTATTAGCATCTAGAATGCAGGAAAATCAAATTAAAATAGTAATTTTTTAAAAAAAATTCTACAGAAATGTGCAACCATACATAAGAGTGGAGAACAAAATACAACGTACCCTTTTATAGGCCACCTGATTTGTCTCTATAACCTCCCCCACCACCTAAACACAATTTTTGTTTGGCTTTATTGCAATAGTTGAAAGCAAATTCTAGGCATCATTTCATTTTATCCCTAAATATTTCAGGAGGTAGACCTATCAAAGAATAACTTCTTCAAAAACATAACCACAGGGGTGGCTCCCTGGGTGGCTCAGTCGGTTAAGCATCCGGCTTCAGCTCAGGTCATGATCTCATGGTTTGTGGGTTCGAGCCCCATGTTGGGCTCTGTGCTGACAGCTGAGAGCCTGAAGCCTGCTTCAGATTCTGTGTCTCTCTTTCTCTCTACTCCTCTTTCTCGCACTCTGTCTCTCTATCAAAAATAAACATTAAAAAAACCACGTAACCATAATGCCATTATCATGTGAGGTAATACCCAGAACATATCAAATTATTCCTAAGTAGCTCCAACAATATTTTTATTGTTGTCTCCTTCAAACCGGGATCCAAATAAGATCTACACATCATGTTTGACTGAAAGAACTCTTAAGTCTCTTTTACTCTGTAATCTACTCCCCTCCCTGTTTTCATGCCATTTACTTGAGGAAGGGGAGAAATGAGTCACTGTCCTGTGTAATGTCCTACCTTCTGGACTTGGCTGACGGTTTCCTCCTCATGTCGTCCAGGCTGGATTAGATTCACAGATGCTGTGTACTTTCTGACGTGTTCCATCACGAGGTACGTGGTGTCTGACTGTCCCACGTTTAGAGATGCAAAGAATGATCCGCGGGTTCAGGCGTTATCAGCATGGCCCATCCAAAGTTCCCTGTCAACCTTTCACCTAATACTTATGGACGGTGGCTGCCTGAATTCTTCAGTTCATCATGTGCTCCAGCGTGGTCGTTTTCTAGCCGTACCATTCCGTCTTTATTAGCTGGAATTCTTCTATAACGAACTTCTTGTTATCTCTTTGGTTGCTCTGAAATACAGTTCATACCGAAAAAGGCAAGATGAGTGGTTATTTCCCTTGATCCACTCTTAACTCAATTTAGCCCTTTGTAGACATTGTTTCCGAAGGCTCAAATTGTCCCCCTCCTTGGCCAGTGAGGTCTCCCCTAGTCGGCTTCTGTGTTGTTCTGACCTGACCCCAGCAGGACTCGATACCTCCCTTGCTTTTGAGAACAAGTGTCTTCAACTTCTTTCTGATGAATTAACCAGACTTGGAAAATCCTTATGCACCCACCCCCACTACCGTTTGCTTGCCTGTCCACAATAAGGAATGTGCCCTAGTTGTATTGGTCAGGAAGGCTTTCCGCTCTAAGGGAGCATAATGAACAGCGAGAGTTTGCAATTTTTTTCATAGAACATGATGTCTGGAGCAGGCAGCTGTTAGCATTTGTTCAGCAGCTCCTGAGGTCCAGAGCCAGCATTGCTGTGATTCTCTTGGCCTCTCCTTCCTGGTGGCAAGATGGCGGCTCCTGTTCTGGGCATCATGCCCAGCTGGGGCAGGAAGAAAGGGGAAGACCAGAGCCAGCTGCAGCTGTCCCTCTGTATCAGAGAAGCAAAAGCTTTCCCCAAACCGCCACCCCACCCCACTCCCACCCAGCTGAATTTGACTACGATCTCATTGGCCAGATGGGATTGGATGGACACCCTACTTGCAAGGGAGGCCAGGAAAGCGAGCCCTTAGTTTTGTCGGGTTCCATGGTCCAAGCAAGGGAGTTGGGGGGCTGGGAGTGAAGACAGGGCTATGAGATCCGGGGGGCGGTCTTGAGTCCTGAATCAACATTCCTAATCCTGGTTTTTGTTTTTAATCCTTATGAAATGTCTAATATTCCTTGGTTTTGAAGTAGGTGGGACAACTGAAAATAACTGTAAGCTGGAAATGAGTGGGGCTTTATTGAGAAGATTGCCCTCTGGAAAGAGTACCAGCTGTCTGGACAGCCATGTCCTGGTGGCTCGGCTCAGCCCTGTTCAGTTATGAGATGCCAACTCCCATTGCAGGGTCTGCGCTCCAAGGGTCCCTCCTCTTCCCTTCTGCAAGGAGACAGAGCAGTCTTACTTTCATCAAGACAGACACCTCATTTGAGCGGCAGTGACCCATATGATGCCAGAATACCTCGTGGCTACAGTTTCACAGAGGCCACTCAACCTTCACCCTGTTAAGCAAAGAGCAGAGCTAACAGCAGCCAGCACTCGACTGACACCAAAACCCTGAGTGTATTCTGCATGGACTGACACACAGCCACTGCCTGGAGCCTCCCTGTCCTGTGGCCGGGCCACCCTGGCTCCTCTCTGAGGAACCCATCCCGCCTGCCCATGACCTCCTTACAATCCAGCAACTGAAGGCTGAGGCCTAGTCTAGCAGGGACCCTAAGACCCTACTCCCATCAGCACTAGGCCATCCATTCTCTGTCCATACTTTTATGGGTGTTTATTTTTTTTTACTGGGACACTGGGTGGCTCAGCAGTTAAGCGTCCGGCTCTTGGTGTCGACTCAGGTCCCCGTCACATGGTTTGTGAGATGGAGCCCCTCAACGGGTTCTGTGCTGATAGTGTGGAGACTGCTTGGGATTCTCTCTTTCTCTCCCTTTGCCCCTCCCCCATCACATGATCTTTCTCTCTCTCTCTCTCTCTCTCAAATAAAGCCTGTTTCACAAACTAAAAATATAAAAAATATTTTTACTATCTTCCATGAGAAAGAACATTGTTACTATTCCTACTGGTCATTTTTCTGGACTGACCATGGCTGAAGGGCAAATGGGTAGTTAGTGATAACTAACTCAAGGACTGGAAGTACATAATTCCATCACTGACAATCCTGATTTCAAGGCTAATAAGTCTTGTGTTAGAAAATCTGAGTTGTTCTGATACTAGTTTTATTTTGTCTTTACCATTCATGCTGCAAGCAAACGAAGCCAGACACGAAAGAAGACACTCTATATGAGTCCATTTTAAGGGAAGTTGAAGAAGAGACAACACTATCTGAGGTCATGAGTGGTTACCCCTGGGGGGAAACCCCGACAGGGAAAGGGCACAAGGACCTCTGGGATGCTGGTTTTGTTCTTTTTCAATATCTAGGTGTTGAAACTGCTAGTCACTAACCCAATATCCATCGTCCTTTCTCCTTTCTGTCAGAACCTGATTTCCTTGTGGGAACGCGGGTGGCACGTGAGGAGCTGAAAAACCACACTTCCCAGCCTCCTTTGGAACTAGGGCTGGTCATATGACACACTTATGGCCAATGAGATGCATGTGAAAATCCACGGGACT
The DNA here is from genome assembly GCF_008692635.1 of Crocuta crocuta. Lineage (NCBI taxonomy): Eukaryota > Metazoa > Chordata > Mammalia > Carnivora > Hyaenidae > Crocuta > Crocuta crocuta. The sequence goes on from NW_027528417.1 coordinate 4,568,327, forward strand.
TCCAAGGAATCTCCTTTGGGCAGACAGGCTCTGTGCGCCCCACCCAGAACTCCTCCCAGCACGCACCTCAGCCTTGCTCATCCCAAATGTCCATTCACACACTCTTCCGTACCCGCCCCCCCCGTCACTGGTTCTGTGGTTTGGTTCACTTACTCAACAAATACTTACTGAGCACTCACAGCAAGTTGGGCATGTGCTGATCAGGTGTTACAGATTCAGATGTCCCACAGCCAGGCCTGTAATTAGAGATGTAGGCCTGGGGTGCAGGACAAGGGCAGGTGAAGGAGGACCAAGGCCCTGGCTAACCATGAGGGTGGGGAGAGCCGCCGCTCAGCTCTAGCAGGTGGCTTGACATGTGAGAAATCCAAATCTCGAGTTGCGAGATCTTCTCATTTTTCAAGAGGGGTCAGAAATCTTGGTTTTATTTTTGAAAATTAACTCTGCCACGAGGCTGGACTTCTAGCTATGGCAGAGCAGAATTGGACAAAGCTGTCATATTAGTTTTCTATTGCCATGTAACACATTTTCACAAACTTAGCAGCTCGAGCAACACGTATTTGTTAACTCACCATTCTCGTAGCTCAGAAGTCCAGGCAGCCTCAACAGGGCTCTCTGGCTCAGTGTATTACACAGCTCAAATCAAGGCATTCGCTGGACCAGGCTCCTAACTAGAGGCTTTGGAAAAGAGTCCACGTCCAAGCTCATTGAGGCCAAAGTCATCACATTTGCCCAATGAACATAAACAAGGAAATCAAATCCAGCGGCATGAGACAATGACCAGGTAGAATTTACCTTAGGATGCAAAGTTGTTTTGGCATCTGAAAATTAATATAACGTGTTATATTAATATAATAGACAAAACCGACATGGTCACATCAACACATGCAGAAAAGCATTTGACAAAATTCAACACCCATTCACGATGAACCTCTTTGCAAACTCTGAATGTAAGGGAATTTCTTCAAACAGATCAAAAAGCACCTAAGAAAAACCTATAGCAAATATCATACTTAGTAGTAGAAGACTAAAAATGTTTTTGAGAACAAAGCAAGAATCTCTACTCTCACCACCTCTTTTTTAAAAAAAATACAAAAAAATATTTGTATTTAATCTCTACACCCAACACGGGGCTCAAACTTACAAACCTGGGATCAAGAGCCGCAGGCTCCACCGACTGAGCCAGTCAGGTGCCCCAAGGAACTAACCACTTGTATTTGCAGATGACATGATCCTGTATCTGAAAAATACTGGTGAATCCGAAAACACCACTCAGAACTAATAAATGAGAATGCCACAGGATATAAAAATCAGTATTTCTATATATTGATAATGAACAAGCTATAAAGAAAATAATACAATTCATAATAGCGCTAAGAATGAAAATACTTAGAAATAAAGGTAACAAAAGATGCGTAAACTACAAAACACTGCTGACAGAAATTTTAAAAGATCTAAATAAATGGGGAGATATACCATGTTCATGAATTAAGATTCATTACTGCTAAGGTGGCAATTCTCCCAAAATTGATCCATATATATAACTCAACTCCAATAAAAATCCCATCCTCAAAAAAAAATTCTTTTGGTAGAAATTGACAAGATGATCCTAACGCTTACATGGAAATGCAATGTACCTCAAATAGCAAAAACAATTTGGAAAAGAACAATATAGTTGGAGTCCTTAGTCTGCCCCATTTTCAAAACTTACTATAACATAGGGGCGCCTAGGTGGCTCAGTCGTTTAAGCATCTAACTCTTGATTTTGGCTCAGGTCATGATCTCATGGGATTTGTAAGCTTGAGCACCACGTCGGACTCTGAACTAGCAGAACAGAGCCTGCTTGAGATTCTCTTTCTCTCTCTAAATAAATAAACAAACTTAAAAAAAAAAAACCCAATAGTCAATATATTACTATGTCACAGTAATGTAAAGACAGACACGTAGACCAATGGAAATGAATAGGAAGTCCAGAAAATGCTTATATTTATGGTAAATTGATTTTCAATGAAGGTGTCAAGGCAATTCAATTGGAAAATGATACTCTGACAAATGGTTCAGGGGTAACTGACTACCCATATGCAAAAAATCCCAAAAACAAATTAATTGATTAAAATACATAGATCCTTACTTTACATCATGTATAAAAATAAGTCAAATTGGATAATAGACTAACATGTCAAACTAAAGCTATAAACTTGAAAACACAGCAAACGTCTTTGACTTTGGCTTAGGCAAAAATTTCTTAGATATACCCAAAAACAAGATTCATGAAAGAAAAATTTGATAAATTGGAATTCATCAAAATGCAAAACTGTGGCACATCTAAGTATCATTAAAAATATGAAAAGACAAGCCACAGCCTGGGAGGAAATATTTGCAAGTCGCATATCTAATCAGAGAGTTGTATCTGAAATGTAAAAAAAAAATCCTATAACTCATGAAGACAACCCAATTAAAAATGGGCAAAAAATTTGAATAGATCTTTCACTAACAAAGATATATGGGGGCATCTGGGTGGCTCAGTGGGTTGAGACTTCGGCTCAGGGCATGATCTCACGGTTCGTGGGTCCCAGCCCTGCATTGGGCTCTGTGCTGACAGCTCAGAGCCTGGAGCCTGCTTCAGATTCTGTGTCTCCCTCTCTCTCTGACCCTCCTTGGCTCGTGCTCTGTCTCTCTCTCTCTCAAAAGTAAATAAACAGGAAAAATTAAAAAAAAGAATATATATGAATGGCTGAAAAGTGCACAAAAAGATGATCAACATCATTAGTTACCAGAGAAATGCAAATTAAAATCAGAGTGAGATACTTCTGCACTTTCATTATAATAGTAATAACCTAAAAGTTAAATAATGCCAAGTGTCGCCAAAGATGTGGAGAAACTAGAACCCTCATATATTCCTGATGAGAATATAAAATAGTAAGTCACTTTAGAAAATAATTTGTCAGTTCTTGAAAGTGTTAAAGAGTTATGACATGACCCAACAATTTCACCCAGCAATACACCCAAGAGAAATGAAAACATCTCCCCATGTAGGGTTTATATAATTATGCATAGCAGCATTATCCACAATAGCAAAAATTTGGAAATATAGTTTATCTATATTTATCTATAGTTTATGACGGAATAGTATTCAGCAATAAAAAGGAATGAACTGACACAATTACATGAACTACAACATGGATAAACCTTATGCTAAGCGAAAGGAGCAGACACCAAAGGCTACACATTGTATTATTCCATTTATATAACATTTCTAGAAAGGCAAATCTACAGACATAGAAGACAAATTACTGGTTACTGAGGACTCAGAAATTGGAGTGTGACTGACTATATATGCAAATGAGAAGACTTTGGGGGAGAGATGGGAATATTTGAGAAGTGGGTTAAGGTGATGGCTGCATAATTTTATAAATTTACTAAAAATCATTGAATTTACCGTGTAGTCTGAGTGAACTTTATGATGTGCAAATTAGACCTCAATAAAGTGGTCAACATAAAAATTAAGTCTCCCGAGTTTAAATGTTCACAACTGATTCAAATTATTTGGGGGAGGGGGGCAGCTATGCTGTCAGCACAGAGCCTGATGGTGAGGCTTGATCCCATAGTGAGATCATTATCTGAGCTGAAGTCAAGAGTTGGACACTTTTTTTTTTAATAGTTTATTGTCAAGTTGGTTTCCATATAACACCCAGTGCTCATCCCCACAAGTGCCCTCCTCCATGCCCATCACCCTCTCCCCCTCCCCCCACCCCATCTGCACTCAGTTTGTTCTCGGCATTCAAGAGTCTCTCATGGTTTGCCTCCCTCCCAAGAGTTGGCCACTTAACTGATTGAGCCACCCAAGTGCCTCACACATTAATTCAAATTCTTAAAAGACCTTTGTANTTGAAGTCAAGAGTTGGACACTTTTTTTTTTTAATAGTTTATTGTCAAGTTGGTTTCCATATAACACCCAGTGCTCATCCCCACAAGTGCCCTCCTCCATGCCCATCACCCTCTCCCCCTCCCCCCACCCCATCTGCACTCAGTTTGTTCTCGGCATTCAAGAGTCTCTCATGGTTTGCCTCCCTCCCAAGAGTTGGCCACTTAACTGATTGAGCCACCCAAGTGCCTCACACATTAATTCAAATTCTTAAAAGACCTTTGTAAGAAAATATATCCCACGTCTGTGGCGTGAGCCCTTGGATCACCCACTTGAAATGTCCCACTTGGGCCAAGTGGCAGGAATAGAAATTTGAATGAAATAAAATCCTTGCCTCCTAGGAGCTAAAGATTCAACAACGGAAAATAGAAAAGTAAACAATTACAACACCCAATGATACATGCCGTAGGTGGAATTTGCAAAGAGGTATGGGCCCCGAGAATCCGTGGCTCTGAATGGGCGGGGGCAGGGCCACCACAGAGGAGGCTGGACAGTGCTGTTAGGTTTTGAAGCATAAGAAGGAATTCACGAGATTCCAAGTGTGGAAAGTGGAGAAAAGGGGTGAATGACATTTGCATGCAGCAGGAACGGCAAAGTCTTGGAGGTGTGCAGAAGCAGTTCCCTTTGCAAACTGGGGAGGATGGAGATGTGGCATACATGGAGAATGGGCACAGCAGGAGAGGAAGGGGAGCCCCATCACGAAGGGTTTGGCAAGCCACGTTAAAGTTTTTGGACACGGGAGGAAGAAGGGACTTCCTCGCTGGAGGAACACGGGCACGTTTCTTTTGGCCACATTTCTTCTGGCCTAACTTAAATTTCGTATAGCTTGGCAACATCCTATTGCACTCATTTAAAAATATTCATTAATATACCGCTTACTGTGTACCAGGCGCGGTTTTAATACTTCAAATAAACTCCAGTGTTTCTCAAACTCCAACTTGCATCGGAATCCCCTGCAAGTCTTCCTGAAGACACAGAAACCACAGTTTTTGATTTGGTACATCTGGAGTGGAGCCTGAGAATTTGCATTTTGATTCAGTTCCCGGTACAAGCTGATACTGCTGGTCCAGGGAACACAATTTGAGAACCACTGCTTCATACCAATTTTGTAAGAAAGGTATCGTTATCGCTACCCATCCCCACATTGCAGAGGAGAGCAATCAGAAGGTTAAGCAAGCTGCCCGAAGCAGCTTATAGTATTAAGTGGTGGGGCTGGCATTCAATGCCAGGCCATGACTGCCATGTCTCCTGGTTCACAGGATGCAAACAAGCAGAGTCAAGGGCTGCATTTTCAATCTCTGTTTGCAACTATCAGAAATATGTTATACACACCCTGCACATTGGCCTTAACTGTCATCGGAGATAAAGGAGTTAAACATGCCAAGCAATGCCAAGGGAGCGGTGAGGGAAAGTATTTGAGGAACACTGTAGGCCATTCCAATGAAGTATTACTTTGGTCCCTACAGGGATGAAGCCAGGATGTAGAAAGGCACAAATATCAATGTTCAAAATGACTAAATATGGGAAGGAAAATCTTTAAATATCATATCACAACTCAAAATTGAACTGTGCATGGGTATTCAATATCTGCTGTTTTAAGTGTATCTGTTTTAAATTTTTTACAAATTACAAAAACGAAACAATATCTAGAGAAGATAATGTGCTGCGTTTGCAGGGGGGCAGCGGGGAATGTCCCCCGATGAAAATGGCAATCCTTTCGTGACTCTGCTTGCTTTTCGCATCTTGATCTAATTTATAGCATCTCCCTGGTTGCCTTCCAGTAAACAACTTCTTCCTTAAATTGGTGGCATTATGTTATGTGTGAGATCTGAATCACAAAGACTGTAATCCAAACCTGCCTGCTCCATCTTGTCGTTTTTGTAGAGTGCTGTATATCTAATTAAAGCTTCTTACGGGTCCATAAAAAGACCTAACATTGAAAAAGCAGACTGTGTTGGAGTAAGCCCCGGGGGGCAGAGTGGAGCAGGGGCTTCTTCATTAACAATCCGCATATTTCCCTTAAATTCAAAGTTAAGTAATCATGTGTTAATTTGTGTTTGTATATTTTTAACTATTGCCTAAGCATAATCAGATCACATTACCACATTTACGGCGTGGAACCAAAAATGGGTCATGTTCTAGCCAGCAGCTCTCCGGGTTCCCAAGAAACATGGGGGATGAATAAATGATTTGCCACGTGGCCAGCACTGACTGCATCCTTGACTTTATTCAAATCAGTGTATTATTCTGTTCTTTTCTATTTACTGTTTTGCTATTCTTATTTCCTTGTTATACTTGTAGGTTTATTCGAAACTTGAGTTACACAGCAACAACATAAATACTGTGGCAGAGGCCATCACCACTGGAATTCCCTTGGGAAACCATTAGTGTTCGNCTGAGGGGAAAAGTGCATGGTTTTTCAACTTTCCAGTAACAAAGGACCCAATTTCACAAATCAAGTGAGTATCTATTGCTTAACATACAGTTAGAGTGACAATGTCAGAGTCAAAGTAAGACTTTTCTTTTATGTTCTTTCTAAATCAATGATCCCACAGTTGGGGCTTTCACCCGGCCTCGAGGAGCAGAGGCCCAGCCTGAGGCCTAGGGCCCGAGGCTTTCGCCAGCCAATGGTCCATTATCCCACACTAGAGCATTAGAGTAAATGAGAGTCCTCCTTTAACAGAAAACCTTATGTTATTACCCTGAGCATTTGCACCCCAGCAATCCTCTGACTTCTCAATCATCTTCAGATATGCAAAAGCGATGCTGTAGAGTCTGAAAATAAAAATAAAAAACAAAAAACCATCTCTGACATTTGCAGGACAAGAAGACACTTGCTGAAGCCATCTAGAGTTCTCTTCTGCATTCAGTCAATTCAGTCAAATTTGGAGCATCAAAGCAGCTTTTAAATATGTATTCATTCATTCATTCATGTGTTCCTCACTGGATGTCTTTTTTGGGAAAGGTGGAAAGGAGAAACAGAAAGTGAGAAGCAGGTTGGAGAAACCTGGCATCTGGCCTGTTGGCTCTCTTTAGGAACCTCAGGGACGAGCTTGCAAGGGTGCGCGTCAGGAGACCCTCCCCCCAGCACCCTCTCCAGCCTTGGCCAAGTTCCCTTCGTGAGCCACCTGGCTGGGTGACCATGCCTCTTAATCATCTAGTGCCATGGTTAATACCTGCTGATTAATCCCAGACTTCATGTGCCTTAATATATTCACGACCATTTTGCCTTTCCACGCGGTAGACAGTGGAGGCAGCGGATGGGGTCAGGACAGGGTCTCCGGTTCACCTTAAGCCAACGCTGCACTCTGATGGTGGCCTTCTCTACTTATGTTTAAACAGCCATAAAATCAACAAAATTCCTTCAAATTGGGTTCCCAGAAAAAAAACTAGACAAAAAAGTATGCATATGGGTAGATATACATATGATATATATTTAATTTTTTCTCTCTGCTTGCTTAAACTTGGGAGGGAGATGCGGTGAACCTTCAAAGGGGTAAAGTACGTGCCGCTCTCGGCCCCCCCACCCCCCGCCTAAGGACGCAGTCAGGTGCGCACGCAGTCCCTTCCCTCCGATTTCCCCGACAGCTCGCGCTACTTTTCTGGGCCATTGTCCCGTGTCCCTGGAGCTTCCTCCTTCACCGTCCCCCCTCCTAGGGGGCCTCGCCCGCTTCCCACCGCCGGCCACAGCCCGGACTCGCAGGGGTCGAGACGCCGTCAGGAC
>NW_027528417.1:4576015-4579076 GCF_008692635.1 Crocuta crocuta
GGGGTGTGTGTTCTCGGAATGGGTTTCCTTTTTCAAACGAATCTGGAAATGTGGCCGCGGCAAGGGGCTTCCTTGGTAAAACTGCAGGCTTACAATAGAATGGGGATATTGTTGTCTGTAGAGAAAGGGCATCGGGGTAAGGAAGGAGGAGCAGGGCCATTCCCGGGGGAGAGCTAGAATTATTATTATTATTATTTTTTTCAAATTGGGAAACCTCCGTTCTTTTCCATAGTCATCGCCTGTTGATTTCTTTCTGGACCATTTTGCAAAAACCTTCCTGCCTTTAACTTGGACTTGGGATCTAGGAAAGTGACAGTCTTTTTTCCTGGGGGGAGGGGGGCACGGTGGGGGGGGGCCTTGGAGNGTTCTTTTCCATAGTCATCGCCTGTTGATTTCTTTCTGGACCATTTTGCAAAAACCTTCCTGCCTTTAACTTGGACTTGGGATCTAGGAAAGTGACAGTCTTTTTTCCTGGGGGGAGGGGGGCACGGTGGGGGGGTGGGCTCTTGGAGCTGTGCTATTCCTAACGGTTGGATCAGATACAATCAGATAGGTTCTTGGGGAGATCGGTTTCACGCACAGTATTTGGGGAGAATTTAGCAGTAGGGTTCTCTATAGAGGTTTGAGGATATAGGACCTTTCAAATTGTTAGGTTACTTTTTTCCCTTTTTTAAAATTGAGTGCATTCTCAAAGTCTTAGGAACGGGTGGTAAAGCCTATTTAATGCGTTTCACATTTTACCAGGTTTTAAGGTGAAGCATGGTTTACAGGTGATGGAACTGCAGTTGTTGAGTATCCTGCTGAATTTTCACTAAATTTCTTTCAAACATCAGACCCTTCAATTCGGGTTCCTTGTACCCGTTTGGGACATGTGTCTCAAATCCCTCTAATTTACCAGAATGTGCATCAGTGTGCTTTAAAGCCAGGGGCTGTCAAGGTTTATGTCATCAATTTATTAATTTATGATCTTGTTACATTGCTTTCCAGATTTATAAAACCGTTCCCTTAAGGAAATCTGTCTTCAACGTCTGCTTAAATATTTCTCTTGGAATTGGATTCCTGAGGAGGAATGCTCTGTACAAGTGGTGATTTAAGCATACTAATTAGACAAGTGTCTGTAAAAAAAAAAAAATACGAATGGATTCTTTTACCTATTTTATTGTCCCTATTTGGAAAATAGATGACATTCCCATTTTACAGAACTAGAAATGAAATTACGTGACATTCCCAAGGTCACATATTGAAGCAGTGTAGGAACTGAAAAATTAAGTGCACGGTGCTAACTTTCCTTACATCTTCAGGGTTTTCTGGGCACGAAGCTTTGAGTGTCACCTCTCTCTTTTCTAAATCTGCACAGTTTTTATTTTATGCACAGAAATGGCTCTCACCCTATTAGTTTTTCACTATTAAGAGTATATTTTTCAGTATCACTGCAGTAAGATCCATTAGTGTAAAACATACAAGAACTCCGAAGTTATCCTAATTTTTCTTTTTCTAGAACAGAAGTACACACTGAACTTTATAGTCAACTTAATCCCATAATCCTGCAATGAAGGCTTTTTTATGTCCTTAATAAAGTTGAAGGGCTTTCATGATATTTTTACTGGTCATAGAAAATACTCTTCATCTAAGCCTGACTGTGGGTGTTTTTGTCATATAGAAAGTGAAACTAAATGGGAAAGAAGTTACTTGTTTTTGGAGATAATTAAACAGCCATGGTTCTAAGTATTGGTATGAATAAGGCGTGATGTCTTCCCTGTAGCAGCTTGTCTGGGCCTAAGAGCTCAGTACGCTACCCGTGAGGGAAGGGGCACAAGTGAGCTTTCCATATGATCAGAATTTTAGGGATTAAAAGCATAGATGAAGGACTCGACCTATTTGAACTGCATGCACGCTGTTTGCTTAACAATTGGAAGACAGTTTTTAACCAAGATGCTTTTCTAATAAAACTATTATTCATAAGTTAGGGGTGTGTGTGTGTGTGCAGGTAAATTCTTAGAGCAACTTAGGTGGAAAAGTTACTTGAGTGGATTCTAGCAGTTTTGAAGATCAACTTAACCTATGATCATATATTCATGGCACCTTTGTATGTCTATTTTTGCGGGCCTGGGTTCAGGGTAGCAATATAAAGTGGAATAAAAACCAGTTCCTGCCTTCAGGAGCTTGCAGGCTATTGGGGCCTCCGAAGTAAACAGTAACAAGAAGATCCAGTGAATGCTGTGCTCAGGCCGAGGCAAAACTCTGTAGAAGCACAAAGATGGGAACAAGGAGCAATCCGGCTTGGGAATGCTCCACGGAGGAGGTGACATTGGACTGGTCTTGAGGGCCAGGTAGAGATCCCAGGTAGAAAAAACGGGTAAAGTGCTCAGAGGATTCAGGGAGGATGGAAAGATAAGGTTAAGTGGTGGAGGAAGAACTTAGGTCTAAATGGGTGAAAGGAAGTGGAGGTAAAGACAGTTCTTTTTTTTTAAAAGAGTATGAAAAGGAAGGGAGAAGAACGGGGCAGGGGTTTTGGGCATGGAGAGGGCAGTGCTTTTGGTCTTTTGTTGTTGTTTGCAAAGAGCCCGTGTAAAATCTCTCGGATTTTATAGCCTCACGAGATTTTGGATGTGTGTTTGCTCTGGATGGTCTGGAGCTACATTGTTCGCACTGGATTGTTTCCTCATCTGTTTTTCTGCAAGTCCGCCCTGGGATGCCGCCTGACATCCCATGGGGATCCCTTCCTTGCCGGTGGTAGGGAGGAGCCTGTCTGAGAGATTCCTGCTGTCCCTTCCCCGAACGCTCATTTCTTATTTCTCGGCTGCTTCCGGAGCCTCCTGAGAGTCTGCTTTGGCACCTCCAGCATTTGGCTTCTGCTCAGGTAGGCTCTTCCATGACAAACCAGGCTTCTTTCTCTCTCCTTCCTTGTATTGGGAAAGTGCTGCCGGGAGGCTGTTCAGCAGTTAGTTCAGAGTCCATCACAGACCCTGTGCTGCGATGCTTTAAGTTCTGCAGTGTCTCTGGTTCAAAGCAGGATTGGGTCTGTCTAAAAATATATCCCCCCCACCCCCACCCCCCGCCG
>NW_027528417.1:4579185-4599942 GCF_008692635.1 Crocuta crocuta
CCCCACCCCCCGCCGTGTACTGGCGTGGAAATGTCATGGAGGTTATGAAGTCTGTGCTCCAGAAACGTGGGTTATGGGTCATAGAAATGGTCAGATCATAGCCTCCCTGGGCCTCAGTTTCTCATTGTCCATATGCAGGTAAAGTTTTTCTCAAACTGAAAAGACTCAGCTCCCGGGAGGCAGAGGCCACTTCTTTGATTTCAGCATCCCCAGACCAAAGCACTGCCTCACGCACAGTCGGTGTACACAAGTGATGTCGTGATGAAGAAACTTCAGAAATCGAAACTTTGCTTTGTTGATTTTACCAGTTAGTTCATTGAGAGCCATTTTAACACAGCTGGGCTAAATTTAAATTGTTTTTCAGTCATAGCATTTTGGAACTGGAAGCAGGTCTTTCCCTCGGCACTGGCATGCAGTACATGCTCAGGAAATGCTCCTGTTCTGTGTATTTCCCATCTGAGCGAAGGGCGCCACTGTTGCCACCACTCTCCGCTTGAGTCATTCTGGATTTCCCTCTCTGCTTTGCCTTCCCCCCACCCCCCATGCCCTGAGTTCTTGGATCCTGCTTCCTGAATGTGTCTCCTCCATCGCATGCTCGTCGTCACTGCCCACATACTGGTGGCCTTCGTGTTTAGGTCTTTGAGCGATCATTTACCTGGAGACGTTTTCAGTCGTCCCCAGCCGTAGTCTGGCCCTTGCTCTGCTGCCGGAGTGGTTTGCGTAACTGCCGTCTCTGATTGCCATTCCCCCGCTCAGGATTCCTCTTTGGCTTCTTAGTGCCAGCTTTCATGTGTTCATTTAGTAGGATGTATCTGTGTCTTTTGAGTAGATGCTATACTGGCCAGGCCCTGGAATAGAGAGCGGAATAAAATGGACGTGGGCCTTACACGGACTGAAGCTGTCATTTAGTTGAAGTGGGGACACAGATTGTTACTCTCATAATCACCCAAGGAATTATATAACCACAGTTGAGATAAGGGCCCTGATGGGAAAGGAATGGCACGGGAGCTGGTGTGCAGGGGTGTGGGGAGGGGAAGGACACACTCAGGAGGGTTGACCTTTCAGCGGGGCCCTGAAGCACGGTAAGAGCTCACCAGACTTAAGGAACCGCAGCTGATTTGCATGGAATGCAAGGCCCTTTGGGTGCCTGGCCCCCGCCTACCTGACTGACCTCATCACCTGTGCTCCACGTGTATTATTGCCCCGGTCACAGCAAGCTCCCTCAGGTTTCTCTTCTGAAAGGCCTCTTCCCGTCAGTCATCACTTTCAGTTCTTCGCTCAAACAAGGAAATGAGTTTCCCTGAGATGGCTCCTGAGTGAACTCTCCAAGGTAGCTTTTGGGGAGAGAACACCTCTTCTGGTGTATCCTTGCCTGTACAGCCCTAGTGGTGGCGATCTTCCTGGTGTGGGCAGTAGCGGCGTTCAGGGGCAGCTCGGTGGGCCTGTTAGGGGGTTGGGGGCTAAGTGTATAACCCCTCTCAATGTCAGACTCTCCTGGGAGGAAGGCCAGTTCTGGAAAGTTGGGGGAAAGACAGTGGGTGATTTGGTCTTACTCACATCCTGCTCATATGTATTATCCCACGTAGCCTTCCTAATAGCTGTGCACGGTGGCGATTACCTTTGTTTTATAGATTGAGACGTGCCTGTTCGTAGAAGCTGAGTAACTTCCTGGGCCCCAGGTCCGGTGGCTCTCTGTGTTGCGCAGTGACGCTGCTGCTCTTGCCTGCCCAGTCAATGAAGTGTGATCGTTTCTAAAGCGCACCTCTCTGGTGAGGATAATAAGAAAGGTTGACCAGGGGCACCTGGGTGGTTCGGTCAGTTAAGCGTCCGACTTCAGCTCAGGTCACGTGGCCATGAGTTCGAGCCCCATGTTGGGCTCTGGGCTGACAGCTCAGAGCCTGGAGCCTGCTTTGGATTCCGTGTCTCCCTCTCTCTCTCTGCCCCTCCCCTGCTCATGCTCTGTCTCTCTCCTTGATAAAAAAAATAATAAACTAATAAAAAAAAAAGAAAGAAAAGTGGCCCATGTGGTAGTTTGAAATGCTGAAACTTAGGACGCCCTCCCAGCCCCTCTCTGATGGCCCCTCCCCCACTGTGTACATGCCTCTCAGGCCATTATATTGTCTTTATATTGCATAGCTAGGGGGAAATGTTTGAATAATAAATTAAACTGGATTTACTACATACTTAACCATGTTGGTTTTTCTTTATTAAAGAAATTATGTTTTAGATAATGTAGGTTTACTCTTGCAGTATAACTTAACTTAGATAAAGTTCATTTCAGATTTGGGACAACATGCTAACGAATATTCATGGAGAGCTTATGAAGCCAGAGCGTGCTGTATTCATGGGTCTCTTTTTAGAATAGTCCTAATACTCTATAGCCTTTTATATAACAGTGGACAAAAGCAGAGCGATTGAATCTAAAGTTTGGCTTTCTGTTTTACCTCATTTCCTACAAGCGAAACAGTTCTCGCTCTATTGGTGTAAAGTATTGTGTGTACGTACTGAAGGGCATGTGGAGTGAGAATATTCATTCAGCCTCAGTTTCAGGGCTTGATTGTGTCCTTTGCTCTCCTGTTTTATGGCTATCCGCTAATCCTCTTGCGAAGGAAAATGCTTTTTCAGAAACAAATGGAGAGCATGTAATTTGCAAAGTATATTAAAATTGCATTTGGGAAAGGATACAGTTTTTAAGTAGAAAATAGAACCTCCCTAAATTCATCTGAATTACTTGTTTCGTGTTGGCTGTTCTGTGCCTCTGGCTGTCCTTGGCATCACAAAATTGTGTGTAAACTCTAAGGTGAAGTTCTTTTTAAGGCGCCATTCCATTTTTACACCATCAGTAAATATCTCTGTCTTTTGAATAGTTATTTGCCTGTAACTTCATTTCTTAAACAGAAGCTTCAAAAAGTCTTTAATGGAATCGTTTGTTAGTAATGTTTATTAGGTAATTCTTTGGTGCTGCTAGGGAATTTCCTCCATTTAATTGATTACTGGGCTAGGTAAGTAGCTTAGCATATCAGAATTAGAGGAACATGAGAAATTGCAAAACAGTTTAAAATTTTTAACTGTTTTTAATATTTTATTTTTGAGAGAGAAAGTGCGCACACATGTCCATGCACGAGTGGGGGAGGGGCAGAGAGAGAGAGGGAGAAAGAGGGGGAGGGAGAGAGAGAGAGAGAGACAGACAGAAGATCCCAAGCAGGCTCTGTGCTGACAGCAGAGAGCTAGATGCGGGGCTCGAACTCACCAACCCCGAGATCATGACCTGAGCCAAAGTTGGAAACTCAACCAACTGAGCCACCCCACCACCCCAAAATAGACTTATTTCAGTGCTGTTGTTTTCCCTAGGAATTAGAAAGTCCTAGGTAAAAGGAAAGTAGTGTCTTGTTGGAGGAAAAATTGGAGGACCCTGGAGTCTTTCCTGGGTGTAGGGCTGGGGCAAGGGAGTCCTTTTCTTCTTTGGTCCTGCTTTCTCATCTGTAAAAATGGGTATGATGGTTCTGTTACATTGCTGATTCTGAGGAATAAGTGATGAAACAGATTGTAGAGTCCAGAGTACCTACATAGATTCCCAGAAATTACATTGTTTACCCTTTTTGAGACCTGCGTTAACAGAAAACTGGAATTTTAAAACGAGCAGTTGTGGCAGTAAAAGACATTTTTAAAATTTGAAATGAGACCAGGTCAGCTGTGGCTTTGTTATGGGACTGGACTCCTGTCTATAGAAAACTTTTTAGGCTAGTGATAGATTTTTAGGAAAGCAGTATGGGTGATAATGAGAGAGATCTAATCTAAGTCCAAACAAAAATTGGTGTTTTATGGAACTTTGGTGGACCTTGAACTTTGAAAATTGGTTTAAATCCTCTGATGACCTTATTTGTATGTTGCTTTCGTGTTACTATCTGGGGTTTTACTCTTCTGTGGAGACCTCTTACCAGCTCTATGATGAGAAGCTGCTTCTGTGCATTTTTAACTCTTTAATGACACCTTAATTGAACTTAAGTATAATTCATAAATATACGGTGAATTATTGAGTATGGCAAGTTTTCCAGTGGTGAGCTATTGGGTATTTTTCAGGAGTAGCCTTCTTTTTTTTTTTTTTTAAATGTTTTATTTATTTCTAGGAGAGAGAGAGACAGCGTGAGCAGGGGAGGGTCAGAGAGAGAGGGAGTCTCAGACTGAAACAGGCTCCAGGCTCTGAGCTGGCAGTCATCACAGAGCCCGATGCGGGGCTCGAACCCACGAACCGCGAGATCATGACCTAAGCGAAAGTCGGATGCTTAACCGACTAAGCCACACAGGCGCCCCAGGAGTAGCCTTCTTAACCCATCTCACGTCTACCCCACCTCACGTCTACCCCAAATCATGACATCATCGAAGCTGAGACTCCTTCCCGAAGCCAGCCGCATGCACGCTCCACTGTTTCCCCTGCTTTTGAGAGTGATGTCGCCCTGCTGCCTCCTGAAGGATATGCTCTGGTCTGTGGGCTGCCCTGTCTTTGGGACCCTCCCTCCGTAGTGTCCCGCGCTCGTCCTTTGGCACACCTTCCCCAGGCTAACCTGTATAATTATTGATCTTTTTATGTGTAGATAACTGATTTGGAAGGTTGTAGAGGCTAGAGCTGTGTTATGTCCTACACGATTAGGACTCAAATATTTGCTAATGAAAACAGGCTCAGTGGTTCCTGGTCCTCCTCAGCCTGAAGGGATTGCATACCTTGTCCCACAAGGGAAGCAAAATATTTCCTCGAATAGGTCTTGTTTATTAAGATGACGTAAATAGGTTTTAGACCATATATTTTTAGGGAAATTAGTCTTTTCATAGATCTATAATAATAATTGGGTGATTATGTAGAAAATAGTCAAAATTTAAAAGAAATTTTTGTTTATTTTTTATTTTTGAGAGAGACAGAGAGAGGGAGACCGAGTGTAAGCAGGGGGAGGGGCAGAGAAAGGGAGGCACAGAATTTGAAGCTGTCAGCACAGAGCCGAGTGCAGGGCTCAAACCTATGAACTGTGAGCTGAAGTTGGACACTCAACCAACTGAGCCACCCAGGCGCACCCCAAAAAATCAAAATGTTAATAACCTCTGTCTTCTTTAGATTATAAAAGGAGCACACACTCACTGCCAAAAATTTGAAAAGAACAGGAAAACGTAAAGAGAAAAAAATTCCGTAATCTTACCATCTTAACATTTTGGTATTTTTAAGATATATATGCAGACAGATTATACACTTAAAAAAATTGAGATCATATGCCATGAAATTTGGCATATGAAGTTTTTTACTTAACATTTCATTGTGAGAATTTCCCATGAATTTAAGTAGCCTGAAAATATGACTGCCTAGTGTTAATGTTAGGTATACTGTGATTTATTCAATTGTTTTCTTATTGTATACCTTTAGATTATTTAATTTTTTTTGTGTACATAAATATCATTGAACATTGTTAACTGTAAAAATTTTCAACATCTTCATTTCTTTAAGACATAAATCTTGTGAGATTATCAAATTGAGGATATTAATTATTTTAAGGCTCTTGATGTATGTATTACCACATTGCTTTTCAGAAATCAGATTGGGGCGCCTGGGTGGCTCATACGGCTAAGCGTCCAACTTCGGCTCAGGTCGTGATCTCACGGTTCGTGGGTTCGAGCCCCGCATCGGGCTCTGGGCTGACAGCTCAGAGTCTGGAACCTGCTTCGGATTCTGTGTCTCCCTCTCCTACTCAAGCGCTCAAGCTGTCTCTCTCTCTCTCTCTCAGAAGTAAATAAAACATTAAAAAAAGTAAAAAAAAAAGAAATCAGGTAATTTGCAGACTTAACAATGTAAAAGAATCTCAAATGGTTCAGTCTTTTAAGTGACAGTAAGTGAAATGCTAGATACCAATAGTTTTGTTTATAGAATAGTTTACTTTTTTCTGTTTCAGTATTCTTTTCTGACCATTTTTTTAAAATGAACATCTTCATCATATCAGCAAGGAAAGAAGAAGATGACAAAACTTTGACAGCGTTAATACAAGTTTGGAAGAGAGATTTAGATTATCATGTTTTTAAATTCTCCAAACTTCCAACTTGCATTGTTTTCCTGGCAACAAGGAGTAATTGTGAGTGTTGGCTTTATTTATTTTGGAGTAACTTCTACATACCAGCTTTTGCTTAAGTCACCATTTGTTATGTGAGCACTTTTATTCCAGGCTGTCGCCAGAAGTGGTGACACACTTAGCATTTTTCATCATTTTAACAAGAGGCAGATTCTGTGTAGGAATTTGGAACTTACTGTCAGCCCTGCTGGTCCAGGCTTTGTGGCTTGAATGTTAACCCCTTTCTCTTTACAAATAATTACTATTCTACATATGTGAATAAATTGCCTGACTACTGGATACATTAAAATTCCTTGGGGCGCCCAGGTGGCTCAGTCACTTGGGTGTCCGACTTCGGCTCAGGTCATGATCTCGCAGTTCGTGGGCTCGGGCCCCGTGTCGGGCTCTGTGCTGACAGCTCAGACCTGGAGCTGCTTCAGATTCTGTGTCTCCCTCTCTCTCTCTCTGCCCCTCCCCTGCTCATGTGCGCGCGCTCACTCCTTTTCTATCTCAAAAATAAATAAATGTAAAAAAAAAAAAAGAAAAAAAATTCCTTGATATATCCTGGGCCGTTGCTTGTTTCACTTAGAGAAAGTACAGTTACGTCAGCCAGTGCTTCATGAGATCGATCTGCACTGGTGACCCCGTCACTGCCTGAGAGCAGAGCGGTCCTTTGAGCCTGCCCCTCCTCGTCGCCTCAGTTGCCCCAGAGGTGTCCATTAAAAGTGACCACTTGGAAGAAAACTTGCAGAATAGTAGGCAGTTACCGTCCCTTGGAAAATACTTTTCCTAGACATTTGGAGGTATAATATTGCCCATTTGGACATTTCTCATAATAAACAATTTAACCTTTGAATTTGCAGTTCTATCTTGGGTCCATCCAGTGAGGGCAGACTGATAACCACATAATGCTACATGGTAACCACGTGGTAGGGTCAAGCCGACCCATGAAAAACTCTGGGTCCTTCCATAACTAAGGACCTCTTGACCTATTTGTGGTTTCTTCATCTTTGATTTATGGCTTATATTGGTAACTCCCAGGAGGAGGAGCGCTATTTTAGAAATGTGGACTCTAGTTGATTTTGGATAAAGGGAACAGCAGTGGCAACTGCATGTAGAGTTGTGTTTACTTTGCTTGACCTGGAGGTTATGGATATTCCCAGAGGATTTAGTCCACTGTCTTCTTTTCAGTCTATAGCATCTTTGTTACCGGTGTCTTTGAAATTGTAGCAATAAGATCAGAGTGGTAATATTCATTGAGAGTTGGTTTTCCACTTACATTAGTTTTTCTATAAGCATACCGTTTAGCCTAGTATTTTCTAGGAGTAAAAATTATAGTTTTCATTTTTGGTATTTGTAAAAGACACCGGATGATTCTCGTATGTAACAAGCTTAAATGCAGTTTTAGCGTGGCTTTGCCAAACTCCTTTCAGTTATCTGTATTAGAGGGAGAACATCGGCATGGATTTTTTTTTTAAACATTTAATTTGGGAGGTTTTTGTATATTTAAATACTGGTGGTCTGATTTTAGGGGGAAATTTATAATATCCCGAATAAAACGTGGAGAGGCAGGAGGAGCCTGATTTATGCACGTGGCCCTTTTTGTTCCGCTCTGTACTTGGGCCAGGAATGGCCACGCAGAGCCACCCCGCTCCGTGTGTTTCGTCCTCAGCCCTCCTGCGGAGAGGCGGGAGTAGCGTACCTGTGTATCTCTTTGATGCACACACCACACTGTATGGGATGCTGTCTGTGCAAATCTACGATCTAAAAGTGAATGTTGACCAGAACGACAGGGTGAATTCCAGACTGACGGCAGGTTTAACAGAGGCTCGTTCTGCCACTGCTTTCAGCAGTTTGCGCAATGTGTGCCGGGCCACCCACACTTCCTTCCTCTTCTCCAGCCACACCCTCACACTTGGGTTTGCTTCTCTCTTTAGCTGGGAGAGCATCAGTCTATTCTTGCAACATGCACTGGTAGTTGTTTCTCAAACATGAATTTCCATATTATAAACACTCGTTGACTAGTTGGCCTGTTTCATTTATTTAGATCCAGCCCAGTCATATGCATGTGTAAGCATATGCTAAGTAACACTGAGGCTCTAGAATGGCCTCACTTAGTGGTTTTGCCATTTAAAAGATGCCATCTTTGTTACATAGTCATTAAAAATATTGATTTAGAAGAATTCAGTGCACGGGAAAATATTCGTTATATAAAGTAGAGGAAAAAGTTACCAGACTTTGTATATACTATCTTAGCTTTGTGAGAAGCATAGGTATAAAGAATATATACTCAAAGCTGAAGAGAGGTCATCCTGGATGAAAGTGTAAGGTGAATGGGGCACGTTGGTTAATCATCCACCTCTTGGTTTTGGCTCAGGTCATGCATGACCTCACAGTGAGTTCAAGCCCCGTGTTGGGCTCTGCGCTGGCAGCACGGAGCCTGCTTGGGATTCTCTTTCTCCCTCCCTCTATGCCCCTCCCCGGTGCACACACGCTCGCTGGCTCTCTCAAGATAAATAAACTTAAAAAAATTAAATAAAAAAAGAAAGTATAAGGTGATTTGTTTCCTCCTGTAATGTGCTTTTCTGCATTTTCCAAATTTTCTAAAGTGAATTTGTATCAACTTGTAGAGAGAAATCCTTTTAAAATGGTTGTAAACCTCTCTCTCTCTGTGTCTCTGTCTGTATTACTCCATTTTATTAAAGAAATTTGTTCCTCGGCATATATTATACTTAGAAAATAATGTGGACGAGTGTACCAAACTGCTAACAGAGATTGTCACAGAGAGTGGAGTAATGGATGGTTTGTCAAAAAAAAAAAAAAAAGGTCTCTTTGCCAATTTATATGTTCTAATTATATTTTTGCCTATATTGCATAGATATTTCTCTCATAACTTCATAATTGAAGCAAAATACCAAAAGGAAAGCGATAGGTCAAGTGAACAAAGCAGGCTACAAGATCTAAAGTTAGGTGTAGAATGATCACACCTTCGTAAAACAAAAGAAAGAACAAACTATAAATGTTTGCAGGAAGATTGCCAAACTATTAATAGTGCTGGTCTTCAGTGGTAGGACTATGGATGCCTTTTTATTCTTTCTACTTGTGAGTACATTTTCCAGGTTCTCTGTAAGAATATATTACTTTTGGGGAAAAAAATGTAAAGGAGCATTTAGTTCTTTTTGAAAGGGTAGACTTGAAAGAAAGTCCTCTTGATATTTTAAAAGCAAATACTTAGATTTTGTGGGATTTTTTTGTGAAAAATTATCAGACTTTGATGCCCAACTAGAGATATTATTTTCCTCATATTACAGTCTTACATCCATCATATTCAATTTCATGCAGTTTAAGAAGTTGAACAGCTCAGTAAGTTCATTCTCTCGGGGTACGGGGGGTGTTGTAAAGGAATTTCTGCTCGGAGAAAGGGCAATACCGTTGTTGTAACAATGGTGATGGTAGCTCGTGTTTACCACTTACACTGTGCCAGGCCTAATTCTGAGCCTTTTTCCTGTACTGACCCCCTTAATTCTCCCCACAGCCTATAAAGTTGTGCTTTTCCTGTTAACATTTTCTAGTGAGGAAACTGATCATACAGAGACGTCAGGTGTTGTTTAGGTCTCGTGGCTAGTGACACGTGAGGTGGGTTTCAGATGCAGTCCTTGGCGCTCAGGACCAGCGCTCGGCCACACTGGACCCCCACACTGGCCTCTGCCTAGAGACTGGATGCAGCAGGGGCTGGTGGAAAGAGAAGCAAGCAAGGGTAATGGCAGGAGCTCCCGAATCCTCCTCGGGGCTGCAGGAACAGGTGAGCATTCAAGGCTTTACCTGTCTCTAGACGTGGCCCTGCTCGTGAGCCTAATGATTACCTGGATGCTCACCTGTAGTGCGTTGTGTACGTTGCCTTGGCCTGGTGTGAATGTTTAGGCCTTTCCGTATTTGCGGGATATTCCGGTGTTGTGGGGAGTACCGTACAGCACCGCAGCCAGAACTGTCATTTGTGCCACAGACTTAGGTCTCAGCGATCTGGTCACTTTCTCCATGTTCACAGTGATAGTTTCCTTTTTCCTAACGAATGGGAAGCCTCCGTGTGAAGGTGTTTTGTGTGCTCCCAGATGCTGGCATTATAATTGATTTCCGCCGGCCTGCTAGAAGGTCGTGTGCTGGGAAGGTTGCGCTCTTTGGCTGTTGGAGTGTTTCTTGACCCGGCATGGGCTCCTGCGGGTGAGCCGGGCCTGGGAACCAGGCAGGGCAGGATTGGAGCTGTCTACGCTGCTGCTGCTGCTGCTGCTGCTGCTGCTGCTGCTGCTGCTGCTCCGGCCAGTTGGGCCTCAGGGCACCCTGCTTGCAGGCTCTTGGTTTCGATTCAGAGAGACGTGGATTTGGTGCCTGTTACCCAGGAAGCACTTGGAAAATGGCGACTTCACTGTTGTTGATTATTATTATTTCCTCCTCCTAGTAGAATCTGTCTGACGTGGCTGCCGGGAACGATCTCTGTTCATCTGTTCCTGTTAAATTGCTGTGTACTCAAGATTCTTTGAATGGGTTGTAATTCATAGAGGGGAGAAAGATACTGGGTCCCTAAAGACAAATTTGCCATTTTTATGTTTGTCTGGATCCAGCCTTCGGATGTATATTTTGACTCTAAGCAAAGTTAACACAAACAGAACTAAACTAAAATCTCCTTCTGTATTTTCTTTTAGGAGAAAGAAGCAACTAACAAAACACAGTGGTAACAAGGATTATGCAGAATGTGGTTTGCAGGGTATGTCCTGGAGCCACCACAGTCACCTGCGCTCTGTATAAGCCACATCTTAACACTCGGCACTGTGTTCAGAATGACTTCGGGGCACTGCAGGATCCTCAGAGATCACAGGACAGTTTAGTTACTTCCTGTGCGAACACAAAGCGTACTTGATGGTAGGGTCGCACAGTGCGCTAGTGCTTAAAAAGGCGATGAGTAACCAGGATATTTTTCCTTCCAACCTCCAGTTAATCATCATGTCCTGTTTTTAGGTATACCGCTGTGGTTTCCGAGACCCTAGAGCGGGATGGGTGTACAGAACAAAGTACAGAGAGAGTAAATTCCTTGATCGTGACAGTGATTATTTTACTATCAGATAGCCTCATCGTGAAGAGACCCTGTTAGATTCTTTCCCATGAACTTGCTAGTAGATTAAAAACTATTTTCATTATACCCTTTTGCTGGCCCGGTTCTGGGAAGAGAAACACCAACATATTAAATTGTTGATTGTTTCTGGGTGTCAGAGACCCTGGAAAAATACTTTTTTTCCTTATTTATATACACATTTATTACTTTTGTAATAAGACAAAGTTATTGGCCTAGTTAAATTTAATTTAAATTCAGATTTATTTCTAAAATTTGATTTATATGCCATTTAACAAGAATACAGTCTAACTAAAGTGATGTGAAAAACAAATCTTGTATCACTTGGGGGCAGCCTAAAGTTGTTCTGGAAGCTTAAGTTGCATTTGCAAGCTTGTAACTTAATAGACTCTGGTCGAATTTTAAGAATAATTACTGCTCTTATAATTAATCAAAATTAAAGATATAAAGATAGTTTTCTGCCCCCTGGAGTTAGCTTAGAGTTGCTATTTTTGAAAATTAAGTATGCCTGAATTAAACTTTCTTTTGGGGAACTACTGTCCAAATAAAGCGACATCTTTCCACTTGGATTTTCTTGTTAATCTTATCATTGAAATTATTAGCTCCTGTGACAAGATAATACACAGTATAGAAGAAATTTCCTTTTTCTCTAACATCTGTATGTAGTACTATTGGTTTCTTATTTTGAAAATCTTTGTAGCAACAGGATTAATAATTTAGTTTGCAGGAGCAGTGTAGCATAGTGGTTAAAAGCACAGATTTTGATGCCAGGTAGTCCTGGGTTTGAATCTTAGTCTTTTACATATTGGCCTGATAGCCTCTGCCAGTGACTTTCCGTGAATGGGGCTAATACTCCCTATCTCCTAGGGCAGCTGTAAGGATTAAATGAAGATGATATAAAGAATTTGGTATATGAGTGAGATTTTATTCAGTGAATGGTAACTGAAGTGTATTATTATGGTAATTACTAAAATATAAACTTATTAATAAATGTACTAACAGTGGCTTTTTAAGCTAATATATTTCTATATATTTGGGGGTGGCCCCAGATGGGTGTTTCAGATCATTTCAGTTTGCGTGTGAGAATGACTTTATGCCTCTTTTATAGTTGGTACTTAACTCTCTAGATTTCACCCTAAGCATAACATCATTTAGTGTGGTTGAATGTTTATAAGGAACGTGGGCTTTGAAAGAAGAATTCAGTTTGAATCTTAGTTGCAGCACTTTGATTCATTTTGCACAAATACATATAGTAGGTGTTTAATGTTAGCTTTTCTTCTGTTCTTTTAAGCAAAAATGAGATTGAAAGAATGCAGTGCTTTAAAGAAAACACCTCATTTTATGTACGATTGACTTTTTGGGGATATTTTCATCTAAGTGGGAGTAAATGATATAACTGCTGTTCTTAATAAAACAACTGGAAACATGGAAGTATATGCTGGGAGCGTTAGAAAAGGCTTTGCAGAAGAGATGGGTATGCTCTCATAGGAGAGAGCTAGTCTTGGGAGATGGCTGTATTCCTCAGATTTTACAATAATTCTATTAAATTTTGGTCAGAAAAAATCATAGTGGGTGTTGAATTTGTGAGATTTAAAGTGATGTCTTAATTTGTGTAAGTTTATACATTTTGTTTTTCTCAAGGTCATTTATAAGAACTGATTTCTGTATGTAGAGTTTACATTATAAATGTGTAGAATTTTAAATGCCATGTAGGAGATGTGGTCTTTAAAACCACGGTTTAAGAATGCTTGCGTGTTTGGTTTTAAAATACAAGCAGATTGTGGTGAGTGAGTTTGGTTTGACAGTTGGAAGACTGTAATACAGGTAAGCATAACTGATAGGTATAGAGAGTGAGTACCAGGCAGCAAACATTTATTAAGCACCTACTGTGTGTCAGTCGCTGTTCTAGTCACTATGACACAAGAGCAAACAATTGCCTTGTAAACATTTTGAAAGGAAGTTGAATTTCAGAGTTTAACAAAACATTAATTACCCGTCATATGTAAAACACTGTTTAGGAGAGTGGAAGGGTGGAAGGAAAAAAATAGAAGCTTAGAGTTCTCAAGAACCTTGCAGTCTTTTTTTTTTTTTTTAATTTTTAAAAAAATTTTTATTTTTTAAAATTTATTTCTGAAAGAGAGAGAGACAGACAGACAGAGACAGCATAAACAGGGGAGGGTCAGAGAGGGAGACACAGAATCTGAAACAGGCTCCAGGCTGAGCTGTCAGCACAGAGCCCGATGTGAGGCTTGAACCCAGAGCAGTGAGATCATGACCTGTGCCAAAGTTGGTCGCTTAACCGACTGAACCACCCAGGTGCCCCAAGAACCTTGCAGCCTTAGGAGGGGAATGGTGTATACAAAAATCTGTAGAATGAGACCTCTTGGGATTGAGGTGTCCCAAGCTGCTTCGGAGGAGTGAGGAAGGGAAGGTAGTTCCCGCTGGGAGAGTGTGAGGACGCTTCACTAAAGGGATTGTTTTGATACTATCAGGATGTAGTACTGGTTTTGGAATAACAGGAAGAAGTTGTTGGGTTTCTGTCCAACTGCCTATTCTGTTTTCCCTTTTTTTTCTAGTTCTTGCCTTGTTTTTTAAGACACTAATTGAAATTACTTTGGGGGAAAAATTTTTTTTAAACATAGCCTATCAAGCTTGCCAGGTTTAGCTTATTTCTGTCATCACCAGAAACTTGTTTAAACAAACCAATTTTTTTTTTCAGTTTGCAAAATTTAATATGGTATTTAAATTCTCAGCCTTTGTAACATAAACCCAAAATATATAAATAGGTTGTTATAAATGACCCTTACTCATTTTTGTATCTCAATTCATTTCTTTAAGTCTTCTCTTAAAAAAAAAAAAAGGAAGCTATAAAAGGAAAAGCTACAGAAACTGAATTTTGTTTCTCCTCTTATTTTGTAGATGTCCGTGGCGACACTGAAAATGAATTCCTTATTTTCAGCAGATACTCTTATATGAGAAGATCCATTTCAAACAGTCTAGATATTTTTCCTTCTGTTGGACCAGCATGGCAGGATTCAAGCGAGGGTATGATGGAAAGATTGCTGGATTATATGATCTGGATAAAACCTTGGGTCGAGGTCATTTTGCAGTGGTTAAACTTGCCAGGCATGTCTTTACAGGTGAAAAAGTAGCAGTAAAAGTTATTGACAAGACAAAATTGGACACTCTAGCCACTGGTCATCTTTTCCAGGAAGTGAGATGCATGAAGCTAGTGCAGCATCCCAACATCGTACGCCTTTATGAAGTTATTGACACGCAGACCAAACTCTATCTTATTCTAGAACTTGGGGATGGAGGAGATATGTTTGACTACATAATGAAGCACGAAGAGGGACTTAATGAAGATCTGGCCAAGAAGTACTTTGCTCAGATTGTTCATGCTATATCTTATTGCCATAAACTCCACGTGGTTCACAGAGACTTAAAACCAGAGAATGTAGTCTTCTTCGAAAAACAAGGTCTTGTAAAGTTGACAGACTTTGGTTTCAGCAACAAATTTCAACCAGGGAAGAAGCTCACTACAAGCTGTGGATCTCTTGCATATTCAGCTCCAGAAATTCTGCTTGGTGACGAGTATGATGCACCCGCAGTAGGTAGGTAACCTTCCTCCAATATCTGCCCATTTGAGTTCCACCAGCTAGAGTATAATTGGTCAGTTCGGTGTTGTTTATCTGAAAATAATTTCTTTTTTTTTTTTTTTAATGTTTTATTTATTTCTAGGAGAGAGAGAGGGGCAGCGTGAGCAGGGGAGGGGCAGAGAGAGAGGGAGTCACAGACTCTGAAACAGGCTCCAGGCTCTGAGCTGGCAGTCAGCACAGAGCCCGACGCGGGGCTCGAACCCACGAACCGCGAGATCATGACCTAAGCGAAAGTCGGACACTTAACCGACTAAGCCACCCAGGCGCCCCTGAAAATAATTTCTTAAGGGACTTTTTATTTTTTTTTATTTGTTTCTGAGAGAGAGAGAAAGACCGCGTGACCAGAGGAGGGTCAGAGAGAGAGGGAGACACAGAATCTGAAATAGGCTCCAGGGTCTGAGCTGTCAGCACAGAGCCCGATGTGGGGCTCGAACCCACCAACTGTGAGATCATGACCTGAGCTGAAGTTGGATGCTTAACGGACTGAGCCACCCAGGTGCCCCTTAAGGGACTTTCTTAAATGTGTCTTAATTAACAGATTAGGTTTCATGAATGCCATGTATTCCTAAAGCTGGCAGTTCGTTTTACTCTTTACATGGCAAATGTCTGACGTGTATTTCTCAGCACAAAGAAAAGTGAGTCAGTTCTCATTTAAGGTAACCATCACCTGCTCACTGTAATTCTTTTGAAGGTCTGAGGACATTTCCTATCTTCTTAGATTCTTCCAGTAGTGCCCCTAGTCAGCTCTTGCCTGTGCCTATCCTTGAAGGCTTATTGAGACTCATGGGAAAAGTGCTGTGAAACTACAGTACATTATGAAGAATTTGGGCATGGGGGCCTTTTATTAATTGTGACCTTGAAGTGTGCTTTATCTCTCTCTGCTTCATTTCCTCAGCCATAGAATAGAACTGGATCAGTGTTATCCTGTTTACTTTTCACAGTGACCTGTGTGGTGGTTATTGTCCATTTCATTATATAGGACAGGAAACTGACATACAGACATCTGCCGTATGCTGTCGATTCCAGAATCTTGGTAGCCCTTTGCATTGCCAGCTACCCTCTCTTCATTCCTGAATATGATTGTGTTCTCTCTTGTCATGAGTTATCTACTCAGGGTGGAAGTGTTTGCTGCTTTTCAGTTTGTGTCAGTATTGTCCCTTTGGGATCATATCTGTTTTGCAAGTCATACAGGAATTTAGGAATTCTTCATTTTTAATAATTTGCTAAGCTGAAGGTGTGGTCACCTTATACAATTTTTAGTTTTAATCTTGGAATAATATGCCCTAATATTACACGTACATGATGTCACACTTCTGAGATAGGAGTCTTCCGTTTGCATGGGGATCATTTGAAATGGAAGAGTAAAGACACACATTGAAGAGTACCAATTTTATACCGAATGTTCTGTACACCAAGATACTGCTTTTCGTATTAGGCCTATGTGTCCAGTAAAAGAAAGGGCTGTTGAATGGTTCCTGCCCACTGGAGATAACAAGGTTTCACCGAAACCTTTCATTAGAATATTTGAGTCAGAGAGTTTTGATTAATGGAGCAAGTCTAATCAGAAAATAAAGCCAGGAATTTACAGAAGAGGAAACATAAATGTCTGAACATGAAAATGATGTTCAGCCTCAATAATAATCAGGGAAAATAAAAGCATGTTAAGATCCTGTTCCCACTTTTCACATTGGGAAAAACGAAAGTCAGACAAAACCAAGTGTAGATAGGACTGTAGATTTTCAGGAAATCTAACTAGAACTGTGTCGAAGACAGTTATCTACCAAAGTTAATGATGTACACAGTTCTGACACCCAGCACTTCTCTTCCTGTGTACATACCCGAGAGATATTCTCACTCATGTATACAAGATTTTCAGAGAGTGTTTTTAAGAGCATGAGTGAGTGTCATCAGTAGGATAATTCATTGATATTCCTGTGATGGGATTCTGTATGCTGGTGAAGACTAATGAACTATGTATGTCACCATGGCTGTAGTCCACAAACATTTAAGAAAAGCAAGTTTGTAAGAATACTGATAGTATCACAGCATTTATATCAAAGTTTAAAACACGCAAAGCAGTATTCTGTATTGCTTAGGAGTGCATGCACAGGTAGTAAAAGCACTGAAGAATGCATGAGGTTACTTCTGAGGGGCACGCAGACCTAGATGGTTTCATCTATATTGGTGATGTTTATTTTCTAAGTTGGGTGGTCAGTACACAGGTATTCATTGTAATTTTCCTTCTTTTTTTCTTAAATCTTCAATATTGCCTTAAAACACTTTTTAAAAGTTTTTAAAAAGGGAAAGAAAAGTGGGAGGCTGCCTACCAGTTTGAGAAATGGTTGGTAAAGTACAAATTGGGTGGAATGCATGGGTAACTTTCTTACTCTCAATTAATTTTTCTGTGATTGTTTGATTGAGATAAATATAGCATTCTTTAAAAAACAAATGGACAGTTACCTGCCAATGTAATGTTAGTGTATTGTGCCACAATCAATGATTTTTCACAAATATGTAGCAGAATTAGTGGGGACACATATTAAAATCTGGCATTTAATTACCAGATGTTGCTGAATCAAGCCACTTTGGTTCAGTTCTGTAAGTGTTTTAGGGTGCGCTGTCCTGAACACTGACACTTGGTTCAGGTATTGTCTGTTTTCAGAGAATCAGATTTTGATTTCATTTATCAACTGCACTTCTGTTCTCTATGTCATTTTTTCTTTCATTGATACTAATTTTTTCTTGATCCTTCATTTCCCTTTTTGTTTTCTTTTTTGCTGTCTTCAGTTGAAAGCTTTTTTTTTTCACTGTCTTGATTTCTAACATTTAAGGCTTTGTGTTGTTCTCTCCTGCAATCTCTGGTAACATCCTGAGGATTGTACTCTCTGCTCAGCGTTACTCATTGCTGAAGTTTATCTTTACTGTTTTCTTTCTTATTTAACCCAGAGGTTTTTTTTTTTTTGAAGTGGATAGATTTATTTTTCTTTTCAGCTGTTTGGTTTTTAACTTCTAATTTTAGTATATGGCAGTCAGTAATCTACATTGCAACCTGATTGGTTTTTGCTTCGGAGAGTATTTTTAGATTTTCTGTGTGGCTTAATACATAGTGATTTTTGGTGACTATTCCCCGTATGATTAAAATATTTATATTTTTAGCATATACAAAGTCTTTGTACATAATTAAGGTTGGGAATTATATAATTTGTTCCTCTGTCTCAGGTTTTTATTCTGATGTTATTTTCTGAGAGAATTATACTAGTTCCCTACTCTAATCTGAATTTTGTATTTTAATCAATTTTTGCTTTTATGTGTTATTTTCAAGCTATGTAAAGTATATAAACTTACATAATTTATTTTGCATAATGAGCTATACCATTTATCACTATGAAACAGTGCTTCTTGCCATGGATTCTATTTTGTCATTTTGTTTTAGGATGTATTGGTGTCTACTCTTCATGTTGAGTTAATCAGTATCCATATCATTCCCTCTGACTTGGAAACAAGAACGATATGTAGTTTGCTTTTACTTCCCTTTTACAGATTTTTAATTTGCTTTTATTGCTTAATATATACCTTTTCTGGTTCAATAGTGCTTTAAGAGCTGATGAAGACTGTGGACATATCTTAAAATTATGCATCTTTAATTACTCCTTTTTTGACCTGACTTACTACATGTGAAGAACATTTCAAAATCCAGTGTGAATTTAAAAGTGACTAGCTGGTCTATCTGAAAAGCATTGCCTTGTCTTATGAAAAAGTAGATTAGTCAAACATAAATTGAGATATTCCTGACTGATAATTTATGTGCTACTTATAGTTTGTATAATATGCCAGTTTTTGGAAATCTTGGCATATTCAAGCCAAGAGTTGTGGTTTAACTAGAAGCCACATTGAATGTACTTCAAGCAGTCTGTTCCTTGCTCTGCTTTAGCGCCATGAGAAATATGTCCACATACTCCCTCCTACAAAAGAGTGTTTTTCGAGACTTTAGGAAATGGGCAGCCACCAGAACGGTGATCGAAGCATTATGTGTATAATCACGTGTAAATATTTTCTTTGAAAACTTTTCAAAAGATTACTCCTTACTGTACAGGTGTACAGCCTTTGTGGTAGGACTTTGAAATTAGTCCAGAAGGGCGTAAATCAGAAACTTTCTCTTCGGTTTATCGAAATCTGCTATTATAGTTTGTTATGAATTGATAACTCCTTGCTTTTATTTCAGATTTCTTCCAGAAAAGCTGTTAATGTATTTGCTTTTACAGTCCCTTCCAAGCTGCACCAAATCTGAGTGGGGATAGTTTCATTTTCCCTGCTCAAAGATCCTGTTTATCAGGGATGGATGCTTCAGTAATGTTTGTCTGTTTTCCGACTTGAACTTTCTCTTCCCAGAGTCAGACTCTGGTTAAATTTTTATTACTTTTAAAATTTGCCATTCGGACTGTGAGCCCTGATGGGTTATAGATTAGAAGACCTTGGCTTGTGTCACAGAGGTTTAGGCCCGAGTGTAGAGTTTGAGATTATACATTTTTAAGGGATCATTTAGGGAAGGAAGTTTGCTCTGCTTTAAAGGACTATCTTGTTTGTTTTATTTAAAAAGGTAAATATAAAACCTGCCCGCATTGTATTTGTCCATTGTGACCTGCATTGCATCCTTGGGCCCGGGCACACGCAGGGTTCAGTTGTATGGAAGTGAAAAAGGCACGCCTGGAAGTGTGCACACCTTCTGCAATGCAGCTGTCTAGTGCAGGTCACATAGTCTGAAGGATACCTTTTACAGAGTATAACATCGTCACTTGTCATGTAAAACCGAAAGAAACTCCTTTCCTAAACTTTCTGAAGTTTCATGTTACTGTGAAGAAATGACAGTTATTTCAGAGATCATAGTTAAAAACTGATCTGCAGCATGAACCCTGTGTAAGTAAAAGCACGTCACAGCATTAGCTCCTTATGCACAACCTACTGGCTTTACAGTGTGAATGTTGTATAATTGTGTATTTAGGAAAGAGCAGTTCTGTGCTGTGAGTAAAATCTTTTTTTTTTTCCCTAAATAAGCTACTCTAGAACTTAATATTTATAATAAAGATTCTTGAGCACAAAATGTTATGGGTGGTGTAATCTGTAGGTACCATACATAGGGGTGTTTTAGACTAACTCAACCATTGATTTTTTTAATGAGAGGCCTGAAAAATGTGATTAAAATGACATATTCCTTTTAATGTTTTCCCTACTGCGTTTTTAGCTCTGGTGCTTATTGTTCTCACTGTGTTACAAGATTCAGATAAAGTGAAGTATATATTGACACCACTTTACAGTATAATTTAGTAGTGGTATGGTAAGATCTAAATTGGTGGTTCTCTGCTTACAACTGGTAAGTTTCACCTGGAGCAGATTTTTAAAAAAACAAGTAAACCTTGCCTGGGCCCTGCCCTAGAGATTCGGGTTCAGATAGTCTCGGGTGAGGGCCTTATCCAAAGAGGGCCTTATCCAAAAGCTTCTGTGAGATTCTGATGTGTATCCAGCCTTGCCTACCTCTGATGTAATAAAATCCTAGAATCAAATGTTTAGGTAATTAGTGGAAAAATAGATCCCAACGTGTTAATTCTCATATTCTTTAAAGAATAAGTGTTCAGAAGAGAAATGTTTAAATCTCTTTAGTTTCAAAAATTGTTAACAAGAACAATAAAATTCTTTTTTTTGATGATAATTGAGCTTAAATTTCTCTAGTTTGCCTCCCCCGCCCCATTTTAATCACACCTTGTGCTTGTTTAGGGATGAGTAAGTGAGAACCAAATTTCAGGTCCTTTGAAAATTTTTTCTGATGTTCTTCTAGTGCCTGGAACGTCAGGTGGGACTCCCCTTGCCTTTCCTGTTAGGGGCCCGGGGCTGGTCCTGC